>NC_091439.1:6082074-6418324 GCF_964237555.1 Oryctolagus cuniculus | reverse complement strand
AGTTCATGGAAAATTCATATTATGAAAAAATGCATGTTTTCTGACTTCTTTGCCCAATGTAAACTTAATTTTTAGTGCCATTTTTCCATGAGCATTTTGAAATACCCTCACACAATATCGCTGTTGACAATTGTATTGATGAGGTACACTGAATCTGTTCTCTTTTTATTAATATCATACTAAGATGAGAATTGTGTTGGAGTACTTATGCTGTGACCCTGAGAACCTCATGTATTAATAAGTCCCTAAAACAAAAGGAAAAAATAAAGATTGCTGTTGAGGAAGCGTAACATAGAGTCACGGAGGACCAGCATCAATTTGCCTTCAGGTTGTCAGAAGACAATGAGTGAGTTAATATTTGAGGACTAAGGAGACAGGCTGGTTAATAAAGGGTTTTCAACAAGAGAAAGTAGCACATCTAGGGGTCCAGGGGTTCACAAGCGAGTCTACTTTTGATGGGCCCAAAATGTGATGCACAGACGGGCTCTCCTGACTTTCTAGACACACGGTTCCTGTAACAGATTGTTACTGTAGTCTCTTTCAAGCCAGCGTCTCAACTTCATCTCTGAACTTTGTGATTTCTTCCATGTAGACAACTTGCTCCCTTGGCTGCATTCTTCAGGGCAGTCATGACTCTAGAAGTTAAGTCCGTAGCTGATGTACATAGTCAAAATAGTACAGGGGAGACTTCTGTGAGAGCGTGAATGGCATCTTTTTATCTTGCTATTAAATGTAAGGGAAAGTGAAGTAAGAACATTGCAACAACTAAAGTGTAAGCAGAACAGGAAGAGAGGTCACTTATAGAGAATAAATCATATTCACTCCTTTAAATGCCACAAATGTATAAACACAAATACATTTAGCAAAAACCAGAAAACACTGCTACATATTTACTGTACTCCAAGAACAATCTTGGGCAAAAAAGTAGATATTTAAATAGAATTATTATGTGTTAAATGTTTTCTGCAGTTTAGAAGTAAAAAATGAGAAAAGCATTTATATTAAAGTGATGCCACAAGCCTTAGAGCAACTTTATTCTCTTTCCATCTGGAAATCTCTCTTATCACTTATTTATCTCACTTGTTTAAGTGTCTTCTTTCTCTCTAACATAAACAATGCTCCACTGAAGTTTCCCAAATCTAAGAAAAAGCATTAGGAAACCAATTTACGGAATCAAGTGGTAGGATTGCTCCAGGATTTGAGACTTGTAAAGGAAAAAGATATGACATTAAAAGAATTGCTTTGTTTGTCCTTTTTTTTTTTTTTTTTTTTAATGAAAGGTACACAGACAGGAATCAGTTGGAAATAATTGCTAACACTTAGATCTTCCTGTGAGCCAAAATGTGGTCTCAGCGTCGCTGACACTCAATACTTCAGTTCTCTAAGCAACTCTAGGAGGTGTACTCTGTCACTGTCCTCACCTTAAGAAGAAAATATTAGCAAGACGCCTTGCTAGTAAGTTAAAGAGTACAATTCCAGTCCATGGGTTAAGCTTCCAGAACCTACAACTTAAATTTGCATTATACATATTGCAAACACAAACTCTCAATATATTTACATATTGGAGACATTTTATAAAATATGATACTATTTCTTTAACTATTATATCTAAGATTTAGAGATAATTTCCTGGCCAAAATTTTCAAATCATCTAGTTGGTTTGTTGGTACTGGTATTCAAGGCCATGCCTGAAGCTATCAGTGTTGTCTTTGTTCATCATAATAATTGGCCTATGATTTTAGACATCATTTTATTCCTTATGACTGAGCTCTTGATATGTCTGCATGTAGTTA
Organism: Oryctolagus cuniculus; assembly: GCF_964237555.1. Lineage (NCBI taxonomy): Eukaryota > Metazoa > Chordata > Mammalia > Lagomorpha > Leporidae > Oryctolagus > Oryctolagus cuniculus. Next base: position 6,416,531 of record NC_091439.1, on the reverse strand, counting down.
TATTTACCTAATGTCTAATTCTTAAAATGATGACTTAGTCACTATTTAACAAAATAAATTAGTAAAGCTGAAAAGATGAAAACAAATGCTAAAACTGCAAAATAAAATTAGTATAGTTCATGAATAATACATAAGCAAAAAGATTTTATCTGCTTGTTAATAAAAAGTTTATAAAATTTGTTCAAGTTTTCTGTGTCTATACAACAAATAAAAGACAATTAGCAGACATTCAAAAGACTCTCAACCATACACACTGTAGAGGAAAAACAAAATTTACCTGTTGATTCTTATAAAGTAATGAATATGGTTCAAGTAAATTTTTATCTAATTCAAGATAAAACTATGTTCTAACCATTTTTTTACTAATTATTCTACATTTTTCATTAACACACACTTATAACATTTTCATAATCAATGTCAATAATAAATCACTTATCTATGATAGTGATTTGTGTAGGGCAAAGTTTAACTGCCATAGACACTACATGTGGAATTCTTCAGTGTGTTTTTTTTTTTTTTTTTTTTTTGACAGGCGGAGTTAGACAGTGAGAGAGAGAAAGACAGAGAGAAAGGTCTTCCTTCCGTTGGTTCATCCCCCAAATGGCCACAACGGCCGGCGCGCTGCACCTATCCAAAGCCAGGAGCCAGGTGCTTCCTCCTGGTCTCCCATGTGGGTGCAGGGCCCAAGCACTTGGGCCATCCTCCACTGCACGCCGGGGCCACAGCAGAGAGCTGGACTGGAAGAGGAGTAACCCGGACAGAATCTGGCGCCCCAACCAGGACTAGAACCCGGGCTGCCAGCATCGCAGGCGGAGGATTAGCCTAGTGAGCCGCGGCGCAGGCCTGGAATTCTTCAGTGTTACTAAGAAGAGGGATTATCTGCTTCACAGTATCTGAGTGAGAAGTTTAAGATGAAAATAGATTCATAAAAGGATAAAACTCATAAAACAGTTTCAAAATATTCAATGTTGAATATTCAGATGTTTATAAAAGCCTTATATAATGTTCAGATTTCATAGTTAAAATCATATTTGCCAATTCCAACACCTACTAACTACAATACAGGATTTTTTTATGAGTTTTTATGTTAAGAGACAGAAACCGGGGCCCGTGTTGTGACACACAGGGTTAAGCAGCTGCTTGTGATGCCAGCATCCCATGTTTGTCAGAGTGCAGTTCAAGCCCCAGTCTCTCAACATCCCCTAAAGCTTCCTGCCAATGCACCTGGGAAGCAAGCAGAACATAACTCAAGCACTTGCTCCCCTGCTACCCACGTGAGAAACCAGGATGGAGTTGCTGGCTCCTGGCTTTGGGCCAACGCTGGCCGTGTGGACATCTGAGGAGTGAACTAGCAGAAAGAAGTTATCTGTCTCTCTCTCTCTCTCCCTCCCTCTGTCCCTCTCCCCATTTCCCACCTCCCTATCTCTCTCACTCAGCCTTTCAAATAAATAAATAAATAAATCTTTTAAAAAAAAAAAGAAAAATTAAGGTAAATGTGAACTTGATTCCATAAAATTATCATTTTTGAAAACACAAATTCTTCATACTTCTATACTTAGAAATTGTCATTTTCCTCATTTGCTAATTTATTTATTCTAGAATCTTTTTTTTTGCTTGATTCCCTGCCATGTAACAGCTCTAAAAATAGCCAGGAGTTCAGTAATGAGTTATTTTTAGATAAATCTCAACAAAACAAGCAAATATATAAAATTATTTGTACTACTCTGATTTATCTATTCCCAAATTCAAATTTGGCCTATTTTATGTCTCTGCTTATTTTAGAGAATTTATAAAGAAATTACAGTGTTTAATGTTGGATGTTAATAGGGCTCTTTTTGGGATTTTGATTTTCAGGACAAAATATTTGACACCATTTTTAATGGCTTGCAAACTGGCACTTCCCTGACCATTTGTCAGAGTGTCCTAGTGCCGGAATTATTTTTCTGAGTAAGACTAGTGTCAGACTCATCTTTGTTTTCCTGGCTCATTTTCAGCTGCAATTTGAGTAATTACATATTTATCAGAGCTCCTTCACAACTTTCTGTACCTACATAAAGTGACAACTTTTCTCTGGAATCCCTACTTTTTCTGAACTGTAAAAGAATGTTTCTCTTTAATCATTAAAATATAACAACTATATCCTAATGACAATCAGATTTGCTCAACTCTGTATTCTCCAGCCATTAATTAGTCAAAAAATCAATTTATTAGTTCCTGGTTAGGTTCTGAGTATTGCAAAATATTAGAAGAAAATGGAAAAAGTCAGAATATCTATCCCATATAAGACAAGGGTTACTTCAGTATATGTTTGTATTCATGCATATTTATATACACTGATAGGAGAATGCATTTTACTGTGTTTCACATAACACTTAATATACCACCTTTATGTTACTCTAAGCCATCATTGAATGATATTCCTGCACTCTTTTATTCCAGTATCATACAGGAGTTATTTTTATTGAATTCAGATTAAAATATTGCTATCAGTCCACAACAAAAGACATCAGGAACCAGCAACAGCCCTGTGAAATGCATCGTTTATTAAATGAAGGCAGTGGTGAGTGCTTTAACTTTCTTGGGCCATAGTCACTACTGGTTCAACCACTCAGGCTACTTGAATCAACTGAGCTCTTTTCTACGTAAATCTGATAAAATATATCCTTAGTGTCTGTAAAATTTTGTCTTTCTTCTGTATAAATAAATATCATTTGTAAATGAGTTATTATTCACACTGTCCACTAAGAAAATGCTAGAAATAAGTGTTAATACATAAAAATAGGATAAATAATACAAAATGATTAGAATACACTTTTGTTTGGGATTAGAAACAGCATTTGATGTCACTAGAAAATAACATTGTTTTAAAGAGACTATTAAGTGTATACTCTATTTCTCTTAAAATATAGAAACTAAGGCATTTCATCTTACAAGAAGTAAGGTGACTTTATATACAGGAAGAACATTATAATAAAGATGCTCCCTTTTTCTAGTGGAATTGTAAAACTAATGAAAGTTGTTTATCATTTTCTAATGCATAAATATGAAAGCCAATACTTGAAAAATTTGTAAAAGCAACATTTTAAATTATAGTAGCATTTCAAAGTTTTCCTCAACATGTTAGCAAACTCTAGATTGATATGTTAAGCTAGTTATTCCAACTCACTTTTTTATGCAGTTCAATGTCTTGCATTTCATAAGAATATCTGTCTAAAAGATATCCTTTAAAATGTACTTATGCAAAATGTTTCTTCTCTTAGTACTTATTTTAATAGACAAATAAAATAATAATATATGTATGCATTGTGAGTTGGTTAAATTGAGCTAATACCTGTGCTTTATCCCATACACTACCATTTTTTGTGGTGAGAAACTTAAAAACTAGCAATGCAGTTTCTTTTTTGACCTTTAAAGTTTTATTTGTTTATTTCCCTTTATTTGAAAAATAGAGTGTTAGAGAGAGAGAGACAGAAAGAGACACACAGGAAGAGAGAGAGAGAGAGAGAGAGAGAAAGAGAGAATCTGCTGATTCATTCCCCAGATGCCTACTATAGCTCAGCATGGCCAGGCTGAAGCCTGGAGCGTAGGTCTCAAGTACTTGAGCAAGCGCTTGCACATTAGCAGGAAGTGGTATCAGAAGCGTAGCAGGGACTTGGAACCCAGCACTCCAATTAGGGATATAGGGCCCCTAAGCAATGTCTTAACCACTGCACAAAAAGTCCATACTGCCCCCACGGTTTGTTTTGATCATTGGAAATGCCCTTTTTTCATAACTTTTGAAGTATAAAAATTAATCCTTAGCTATTATTAGCAAATAACCAGCTACTGATTATTGTGGCTAGTCAGTTAACCGTACAATTATGATTTTTTTTAAATTAAATATATGTTTTGACTTGAAGCAGGAATGTATTTTTAAATATCTCTATTTAAAGACTTGGGCTAAGCCTGACTACATTGACCTCCAAAACTGCTAAGCTATGTAACTAACACCGTAGTAGTTGTTCTGAATAAGGATAGTGCACATATACTATACAACAAACACTCCTTCTGCCATCCATAAGAGAACTCATTCTGTAGCCATTTGTCATTTACTAAATCCTTAAGAAGTCAGGGCATTGGGCACACAGCTGTAGTGACAGAAACGGGTTTCTGAGGAGCTCTGTCAGCTCTGCCAACTGGAAACAGAACTGCCCTGGGGTCAGAGGACTCCCAGGTCAGAACAGCAGATCCTGTTAGTCCCAAGCCAAAAAGCCCTTGGCTCTGCCCAGTTTCCAAAGCAACCATCGCTGTTGAGGGGATGGCCTAGGGTCAGTGACATTGCAGGTAAAACTGCAAATTTCCATTTAGAGACACTGCCTACTCTGTACTAACCTATTCATTCCAGCTCTCCTCCTAGTCCAGCCACGTAATGGGAGTCAATGGGACACTTTTCTAAAAGAGAGTCACACTTCCCTTGTAATGTCTCTTCCAGTACCTCCAGTACCCCATGGGTAGTTTTGGGCCTCACACATACCTGGACTGGTCTTAAAGACTATCCAATTGTTGTTAAGCCTAAAAAGCCACTCCTGTCAGTTTCTATTTGCCTTTTAGTGGGTTAAAAAGAAAAAGCATAGCAACTTGGACAACAAAAGCCAACCTGGACAGTCCTGAACCTATTTGGACAGGCCCTCAGAGAGGACTTAAAGAACCTATCTCTTGAGAGAGGTGCAAAATCATCCAGAATGTAGATGGTTTATTAGTCTGTTCTCCCACCTGAGACTGGTCTTGCGCATTAGCTAACACCCTTAACTTCCCAGCAGAATGTAGCTCCCAGGCATCCAGGGAAAAAGTACAGCTAGTCCACTCAAAAGTTAACTGTTTAGCCCTAGTCCTCACCCCTGGGGAGAGAAGACCAGCCCCAGATCGGGTACAGGGCATGAAGCAAATTTGACCTTAAGACAGTCCCAATATTTCCCTAACAGGTTATGAATTTCTAGATACAGGGAAAGAGCAAAGTTCCTAAATCAGGCTCTCAGCAGTGAACCAAAACCAGAGCTCCCACCTTTGGGAAAATTCAAACAAAACAAGACACAGTCTTCATTCGTTGAAAGGCTGACTAGGGCTCACACAATAGGACTGCTAAACCCAGTCTTGCAAAACGGGCAGATCCTACACCTGCCAACTGCTGCCCAAGTAAGTGCCTGCTCCAAAAATGTTTTTTGGGTCAAACTAGATGGGAACAAAATCATGTTCATGCTTTCTTGAATGAGGCCAGACAACTCCAGAACCAGGTCAAATGAGGCTAAAACATCTGACCTAGCATCTGGTCATGGAAATTCAGGCCACTGCCCCTCCTTGACAGCAGAACTTCTACATTTTTTCTGCTTCTCTTTAGACGACTGTGTTTTAATGCCCTTGTTCTGTCTCCAACAGAATACAGGCCATCCAGCTCCAGAGGCTTCTGAGACAGGGCTTCGAGCCCCCGTCAGATAAGATGGTCAGTCCTCTGCACTGAGCAGGGCAATCTTTCCTTTTTTTTTTTTTTAAGATTTCATTTATTTATTTGACAGGTAGAGTTACAGACAGTGAGAGAGAGAGACAGAGAGAAAGGTCTTCCTTCCGTTGGTTTACTCCCCAAATGGCCTCAATGGCCAGAGCTGCATTGATCCGAAGCCAGGAGCCAGGTGCTTCCTCCTGGTCTCCCATGCAGGTGCAGGGCCTAAGCACTTGGGCCATCCTCCACTGCCTTCCCGGGCCACAGCAGAGAGCTGAGCTGGAAGAGGAGCAGCCGGGACTAGAACCGGTGCCCATGGGATGCTGGTGCCACAGGCAGAGGATTAACCTACTGTGCCACGGCGCCAGCCCCAGGGCAATCTTTTCTGAGGCCACCCGCAGACCCCACAGGACAGATAGCAAGAGAGGAATACCCATAACCAGCTCCTCACCAGTTGTCAGCTCTGTAAAAACTACAGATGGACCTTCATCCATGTTATCCCCCATAACGTATGGGTATCTTCTCTTGAGGAGGAGAATGTTAGGGAGGATGTAAGAAATTAGCCTGTGTGTACAGAGGGGCCTGAGGAAAAGAAAGCATCTGCAAAGTCCTGCTTGGAAGCAGCCCAGTATTTTACAAGTCAAAGTCATGCGCATACTCTGGTAACTTGACAGGCGGTCTCAGCCTCCCGCCGAGGAAAGATCCCCAGGAGAATCCTCTCTCCTCAGTACCAAATGGGTTACCCGGCCTGATAACATTGAGCAATAAAACCTTCACATGCTTCCTCCTGGGCAGGTACCCCAGGGGAGTCTCCGCTGCCTGTCACCAGATGGGCTCTCTAGTCCGAGAGCACTGAGTAGTGAAATCTTGGGAGGAACTTCACCTGATTCACACTCAGCAAACCCTTTGTCCTGGAGGAGGAAGTGGAGAAGGCCACCTGTGTATTCTATCCATTCATTCATGTAACTTTGCTTTCCCCGTCTGAGTGACTGGGCACTCTCTCCTGGATTCTGTCCTGTCCATTCTAACAGATGCCTTACCCCAGTAAACCTTGCTACCTTGCTTACCACTGTTAAATAAGAAAAAGAAAGAAGCAATGTGTTTTTTCCTCACTGTCTTATGGAAAGTTTTCAGATGGCCAGTCTGTGAATAAAGTGGAAAATCTCGCTGAAAATGAATTAGCACATTCCCCGAGAATCAGCCCTCACATGGGTGCCAAGTGAAAAGTGAGATGACCCTCATAAACACCTTGTATGAGTTAATAAGAGGAAAGGCTCATTTCCATAATGACTCCATGTCTGCACCCGCTGCACACCACTCAGGGCACACCCCAATATAGGCTGTGCATGGTACAGGTTGGCAAAAGTCAAGTGTGAATCAGACAGGTTGTGATTCTCATCACTTCAGTAATAAAAGTGACCATGCAGACTTCCCTTCTGGCCCAGAGTCTAAGTAACAACCAAAAAAATTGGCTTAGGAATCACACAGCTTTAGAGGCATGCCATCTGCCAATCATCTTTGTGGCTACCTCCTCTTCCTTGTAACTCCAAATATACACTTTCAGAAGACTGTCCCAGGATAGGTGAAAATCAGATTCTCTCCCTTTAGCTTCTCTCAACCCAGTTCTTCTCTGCAAAAGACAAGATAGCATAGAACAATTTTGATTATGCAGACCAGCTATAAAAATGTGAAGAGAAAAAAATGTGTATATCCTTGGAGGCTCTGCTGACCAGAAAAGTTGATTGCAGCCTGCAAAAGCAGTGGTCATATTCTTCAAACACAACCAGAGTCTAAGAGTGATCATAAGACAGAAGCTGTATCTGTCAGATGATGGCATACTGAGACAGAAAATCCATGCCTCTAACCTTCTCTGGACCCCAGATTGTTTCATTTAACATTGGGAAGAAAACCTTTGCATGTAATTTCAGTATTTTATGTATTCCATAATTGGGTAAAATAATGTGATAGCAATTAACAAAAGAAAAAAGAAACTCATATCAATGGAAAGAAATGAACACATAACTGACATTCATATAGCATATAAGGATGAAGCCATAATTCCAATGTGTGTCTGATAATTTAAAATACTTATTGAGTCAAATACTAAGCATAGCAGCAAAATGGCCAATTCCCTCTTTGGCTTGACCTATGATGGTTTTTATTCTGAAAAAATCATTTGGTTAAGTCATAAGATTGAAAAAATATTCTAAAAAACTGCTTTAGAAACTGCTTATGTCAACACAGCTAATGCAAAAGTAAAGATGGGAGGGAGAAAAGAGATGGGCAAGAGGGAAAAAGCAGAGAAAGCAGTGGATGTGAAAAACAGTAAGCTCTGCACATAACCCTTGAGGGCTTGCAAAAAGGAGGACCCCAATACCTATTAGATGGACTGAATGGCCGATCACAGCTCTTTTCTCAAGATTCAACTACTGTGCTTTCTTACTGAGAGAACTTAGCCTCTCTGGTTCTTTCAATTATTGTTGCCATAATGATAGTTTGTATATCTATAAGCTCCATCCTGTCCTGTCAGTCAATCTCCAGGCAGTATTTTCAATTATCCTCCAGATTCATTGATCCAAACATCTTCCTGCCATCTGAAAGCCAACAACAACCAAATATGCTTTTCTCCTCCAAAGAGGCCTTGGTGACTCATGTTGCACTTTTCTTTTATTTTTGAAATCTTTTCCACTTGTTCTATCATTTTTATTTCTACTGCCACTATTATTGTACTTCTTCAAGCCTGATTTACTGAAATACTTCAATGATCTCTTAAACTCTAAATTCTCTCCACTTTTATTCTGAATTCTATTGCCTGACTAAATTAACTCAGATGCTGCTCCCTGCTCTGCAGCCTTTAGAGAGAGATAATTTTCAACCGTATTAAATGCAGTATTTCTTTGCCTGGCTTCACTGAAGTTACAGCTAATATTTATTAAGCCCAGATACTAAGCAAAGTATTTGACAGGGATTATCTCATTTGCAACTCAGAATGTGGTGGTACAGTATTGTTCCTATTTTAATAATATGGAAATTGAGGTTTACAGAAATTAAATAACTTGGCCCTGGTCAGTTATACCAAATAAGAGTGGGAATTTAAGGTCACCTCAACCTGATTTCAAAGCTAATGCCCTTAATAATTATATTATATTGCTTCCACTACACTTAACTTCACCTGTTCCTAATGTCAGTATTTTTCTTTCTACTTAAAATCAGCTCCTCTCTATCTCCCTCCATCTCTTCTTCCCTTTCTCTCGTTCCCTCCTTCTTTCCCTTTCCTCCTAATCTTCTCCTTCATCTCCCCATCCCGCCTGTCTTCCTTTCTCTTGCCTTAAGGTCTTTGCACACACAAATATAGACACAGGTACACCCCGCCCACACACACCCATCTTTGCACCATATTCCTTTCATAGAACACAATCCTTATTCTCTCTATTATCTATCTAATTAATTCCAGATAAAGACCAAGTCATTTGCAAGTTTTTCTCTTTCCTGGTGTTTCATCAATACTATTATTAATTTTCCTACTATTTGCAAATCTTAAAAATTATTGTACAGTTTGCCTTACATTATTTATTATTTTCTTATATTCTTGCTTTTAGAATTCACTAGAGTCCAAGGTGAGGAATTCATAGTTCTCTGTAGTATACTATATAAATGTATGTTATCATTATTATTCTTTCTTTTTTTTTTTTTTTGACAGGCAGAGTTAAATAGTGAGAGAGAGAGATAGAGAGAAAAGTCTTCCTTTTTCTGTTGGTTCACCCCCCCAAGTGGCCGCTATAGCCAGCGCATTGCGGCCGGCGCTCTGCGCCAATCTGAAGCCAGGAGCCAGATGTTTCCTCCTGGTCTCCCCATGCAGGTGCAGAGCCCAAGGGCCTGGGCCATCCTCCACTGCACTCCTGGGCCACAGCAGAGAGCTGGACTAGAAGAGCGGCAACCGGGACAGAATCCAGCGCCCTGATGGGGACTAGAACCCAGTGTGCCGGCGCTGCAGGCGGAGGATTAGCCTAGTGAGCCGCGGCACCGGGCTCATTATTATTTCTAACATTCTTTTTGTCTAAGTTCTGTACATCTAATAATTATCAGGGTCCTGCTTATTGCAAGCCCTCAAGGCTTACCAATGTTCTGTGACTGTTTGGGATACTAGTTCATTTATTAATGGCAAAGTGGAAATTTAAACACAGGGTTTTGGTTTCCCAAATCAGTTGAATGAATCTATGGTGCACAATCAGCTACAAATCTTTATAAGAGTGGTAATGTGAAAATTTTTTTCCTCTACAATTTCAAGGGCAAAATACCCATACCTGTCTAAATGCCAATAAAAGGGTAGAGGGGGAGCAGGAGGATTTGTTATAAATAACAACAAAATAATTCAAAATGCATATCTAGTGAAAATATTTAATACTGATGCTCAGTAGTCAGTATCCACAGGGAAATTTTGAAGGCATAAAATAAAATATTCAGTAAAATTCTCTTATTCCAAGCATCTCCCATCTCAAAAAAAAACAAAAAATAATACAGAGGTACTTCATAGTGATAAAGAATGATATCTTGGCTTTGACTAAGAACTTTGAAGCTGTTCAGAGACATAATGGTATGAAACCTTTCCCACAGTGTGCAATTACTCATCAAAAATTAAGGAAGAAACATACCTGTCTCTAGAGGAGAAATTAATATATTCTAATCTTATTCCAAACTTTATATTCTTGATTCCAAATTTATATGCTGTAGAGTACTTGCAGATGCGCAGGATTGAAATCACAGTATTGTGTAATACAGAGGAGAGACTGCGTCGTACCCTGACTACATATCAGATTTTCAGAGCACTGAAAATACCAGTGTTTAGATGCAACTGTAGACTCCTGGGTGAGGACCTGGATGATCCTATAATTTTAGAGGCTTCCCAGATGCTACCATGATGAACCCAAAACCAAGGACACTACCACAGAGCATGGCCTGAAATTAGTGGAGTTTGAAAATTAACAATTGCTTACACAAAAATGGAAAAGACTGTCAAATAGGCTGATCATAAATGCTTTGATCAGAGCTATATTACAATAATGACACAGATGAGAATAAATTAGATATGTAAGTGAGGGTCGATAACTATGTGTCCCACTTCTGTAAACATTTAGTAGGCAGCCGGAGCCGCAGCTCACTAGGCTAATCCTCTGCCTTGCGGTGCCGGCACACCAGGTTCTAGTCCCGGTCGGGGCACCGGATTCTGTCCCAGTTGCCCCTCTTCCAAGCCAGCTCTCTGCTATGGCCTGGGAGTGCAGTGGAGGATGGCTCAAGTACTTGGGCCCTGCACCCCATGGGAGACCAGGAGAAGCACCTGGCTCCTGCCTTCGAATCAGCACGGTGCGTAGGCCGCAGCGCACCGGCCGCAGCGGCCATTGGAGGGTGAACCAACAGCAAAAGGAAGACCTTTCTCTCTGTCTCTCTCTCGCTGTCCACTCTGCCTGTCAAAAAATAAAAATAAAATAAAAAAATAAAAATAAAAAAAAAACATTTAGTGGAACCATGGGCAGCTAGGTCTTATTATTTCTAAACCTCACTTGCCCATTTATTCTTGCTGGCAGCTATTATTTGGCCAGTGGGATTGAGGTTTCCCTTAACCAGTCTTATAGCTTCTAAATGCTGCATTTGGGTGTGGACCATTTATTTGTCATTAGCACAGAATCTGCTGAGGTCAAATCCTCCAGTCCCAATTGCAACACCAGATATTGCCAACTCTAATGATAGCCAGAACCATAGACAAACATTCTAGAATTACAATAACAAGATATCAGAAACAAATAGAAAAAAATCAGAAATAAAAAATCATTGGCTGAACAACTTCTGCCAGTATAGATGCATTTAGACAGTTGAACGATTATTCTTCCTGATACAACAATTTCAGATGAAGATGTAAGAATCATAATTTAATGAAAGTCAAAATACGAAAGCTAGGAAAAAAAAAAAAAAAACTACCGGGAGGGGGCTTTGAACCTCTCAATTAAGAGGCCCAAGTCCAAATCAGCATATTTGTGTAGATCCATGGATCTGGCTCCTAACTCCAGCTTCTTGCTAAGTAGGCCCTGGAAGGCAACGATGATGGTTCAAGCAATGTGTTTTTTTGACACCCTTGCAGGAGACCTGGATTGAGTTCCAGGTTCTTGGCCTCAATCTTCACCCAATCACATCCATTCTGGACATTTGGGGAATGAACTAAGAGATGAGAGAACTCTCTATTTCTCTCTCCATATACATTTGCCTCTCAAATAAGACAGAGGACAACCACTGATCTTCATTGCAAGTGACTTTAAAAAACAATCACAAATAATATCATATGTCCTCAGAAATAAAAACTAAAACAGAAAACACAAGTTCTGATTCAAATTTTTACAAATACAAATTATACAGAATAATGAATAATACAGTCTAATGACCTAAAAAAAGAGAAGAAGAAAGAGACACAAAACACTAGCTGATGACCCAAATGAAAATCACCCTTGAAATAGTTATACAGTCATCAGAACTTGTTTAATTAACAACATTTTGGAGCTAACATGTGAGGTGATAAGCTTAGTATGCTTCTCAAGCCTCTTGAGAAAACAGTTATTCCCAAAACAAGATGAGAAAAACTGATAACTTAGCCTAAATCCTGTGTTAAAATATCATAGTCTTATCATATTCTGTTTCCTAAGGAGTCCTAGGTAGTACGTATGCACTTTGATCTACTTCCCATAAATGAGCAGCACTGTTTTTTCCTTGACATTTGTTTTGGGATATGCTGAGAGTTATCCTGCTGGCTGCAAGCTAAAGAAATGACTTCACACTGAATCCCTGGGAATGTGTAGGAAAACTGGACTCCTTGCTTCTTTTTTGGTACTTTCAGATGTTATTCTTGGACCCCTGCATCCTCGTGGGAGACCCACGACTCCTGGGTCGGATCAGCTCAACTCCGGCCATTGTGGTCATTTGGGGAGTGAACCAGTGGAATGAAAGACCACTACCTCTCTGGCTCTATCTCTCTATCTAACTCTGTCTCTCAAATAAATAATAATAATACAAAAATCTGAATGTGCCACTTGAAGCTTGTGTGGATGATGATCATTCACTGATACCATTTTCCAATGTTCATGTGCTTTGTTTTAATGAATTGAAAGACTCTCATTTAACTAACTCAAAAAAAAAGAAGCATTTAATTCAAAATTATTTATGGAAAAGACCTTGATATATACACAGAGGACTCTGAAGGGGAAGTCTGACTTCATTACTCATAACTTACAGATTATTTTTATCTACTACACTATGTAGGCCATGTCATTTAAACAATACTTATTAAGTGAGTGAGTGAGTGAATTTAAATGTAAACCTTGTAAATCAAGCCAGTTAACAAACTGATTCAAGCTAATGGGTTTTCCTTGATATTTGCTGTGTACTAATGTTCAGTGACTACCAAATTCTGATGATTGACAGCAAATTCACAATAAGAGGGCTTATCATAGTTTCCTAAGTGTCTTATTGCTAGTTCTAGGATTTTCATGTCATTTGGGGAATATCTTGAAGAGTGTCTGATTGATATCCTATTCCATTCCTAATTTTCTAGGGCAAGGAAGGGCAGAGAATAGTGGAGATGTCTGTTTTGTAATAAGCACGAATCTCATCCATCTATCTCACTGTAGTAAGAATCTCAAAGTTATATAAAAAAGAAACCATTTAACCTACTTTCTATTGTTGAATTGGCCAAATATTTTCATAAATGTTTCTTTTTTATTAAGCATAATTAAAGAATATATGAGGACACTTCAAAAAAGTTTATGAAAAATATAATTAAAAGATAAGTTAATTTTGTTCTAAAATTTTTGAAATCTAAGCAAGGTTTCTTCATCATATATGTTTTCCATGAACTCTTTTGAAAACCCCTCTGAGAATATTAATAGATAAATACAAATTAACACATATCTATAACCATACTGTTTGGTGTTTTACATATAAATGTACATGTACATGTATATGCATACACACATAATATGTGTATACTATGTATTACATATCTTTTAACACATATATTATAATTTTAGGTTGTACTTATATACAAATAGATTCAAATATATTTTTTCAAAATAAGTAAGAACACTTGATAACAAGTGTAGTCCTTATGTCTTCAATTTCTCATGTGGCAGTAGCAGGTATTTAGAAACATTTCCTCACTTAACATTTCCATATTTGCTTTGCAAACATCTTAGCTGGTCATGGTTCCTTGCCCGGTGAAGTCCCTCAATACTTTATTTATGAAGTATGGTTCCCAAGTGGAGGACCTAGATGAAGCTCCTACTCCCTGACTTTGGCCTGGCCCAGTCCTGACCATTGCGGCCATATGGGGAGTAAATTAGCATTTGGAAGATCTCTCTCTCTGTCTTTCCATCTCTCTTTCTGTTTCTGTAGCTCTATCTGTCAAATAAATAAACAAATCTCATTAAAAAAAAGGAAGGGAAGTGTCTCAGGATATTTTCTGAATCCTAGATGCCCTTCTTTATACTCATGATGTATTAGCAACACATTTTTCCTTTGATAGTATCAATAACCCTAACCATTAAATGAACACCATTCTTCCCTTGCTTTTCAATGATCATAAGATTTTCAAATCTTAGTTTCTAGTTGCTGTGTCTCCTGGTAGAAGCAATTCCTTTTAGGTACCCCTAAAACTCTGTAAGCCCACAAAAGTGCAAATGTATGGAAATGGGAAGCAAAAATATATAATAAACCAGTACCATTTATGCCTGTGATTTTGGGGACCCATTTATTTAGAATTTGGGAAAAACAGTACCTTAATCAACTCTGATTTAAATCATATAACAACACCCTGACAGACATAAACCTCATGTGTCAACACCAAGCTGGTAAATCTTCAAAGTGAATCTTCAAAAGGCTATTCCACTTTTCTAATTTTTTAAGTGCTTCAGACTGAGGGGGAAGATGGCAAAACCACTGAATTCATGACTATGGGTTCATTATGATATCTCATCTACTCATGTAACATGAGTTCCTGATTTGGAAGTAATGTAGTGCTTTAATAGCAAGAGTATGAATAATTTGGTAAACTCATGAATGGCAGTTTTGGCAGAAACATTGAAAGAAGGGAAAACAAAACTATGTCCGGAAAAAGTGACCAAAATGGATGTAGTACAATACAACCAAACTGTCACCCCTGATTAGATGATTTGTTTAGAAAACTACATCATATTGAGGGATCAGACTTGACTTCTGCTGTTGACTTATTGATCAATCAGCCATACCCTTATTCAGATTTGCCTTGGTGATTGAAAATCCATTAGACTAATAGAATCTCCCCTGAAGGCAGAGGGTATATGGGTATTTTCAGCTGAGTGTGTTCTCATGAAGGAGCAACCTCTAGAAGAGGACTTTATCAATCAGGTAGACTTTGCAATTTTCATGGAATTAGTAACTATTTTGTCACTCACCAAGAGTTATATTTCTTGATTTTAATGATATCTAAACTTAATGCTTTACTTAACTATGACTTGAACTCAGGCACTTTAATACACAATAAGGGCATTTTAACCGTTGTGTAAACTGTCTACCCTAAAGTTTTCTTCTTAAGTATACATAGCACATTGCCAGTTCTTCCCTAGAAAAACTACAGATGGTCAACATGTAACAGGCATGTCAGAAACAGACAAACAGAGCTCCTCAGAATGTCCTGGTGGAGTCACGTATTCAAAGCCTGCAGTGGTGGCCAAGTCCAGCCGCCTTCTATCATTCTTCTCATTCCTAACTCTTGATTCCTAAGTTTCCTCTAAGCCTGTGTCACACAGGCTGTGCTTTCTAGAGATACCAATGCTGTCCAAGCAAATACCTTATTTTCTTTGTGCCTTGATGCCCTCATCAAAAGATTTGGATGGCAATAATAATACATACCTCATATGGTTACTGTGAGAATTCAATGAGTTTCCTATTTTAAACTGCTTGAACAACACAAAGTATGTAATAAGTATTTTAAAGGCATTACCAATTGAAGAGGGCGAGCAGAAAATTTTACAAGATTAGACAAAGCTGGCCTTGCCATTGTTATGTCTTGGTTTGAATTCTAGGACTACCACTTAACTGTTGGGACTTCGCCCAGACACTTCTCTAAATTTCATCTCCCTCTTTGTAAAATGAGATAATGACTCTCTTATTTTCTTGTTATATGAATTAAAGATGATTTATATGAGTTATTTAATATAGACCAAATTTTAAGCATTTCATAAATGAAAATTCTCAGTACAGTTTCAATTGCTTAAAAGACAAAATTGAATATTTGAAGTACTTGGAAAATAAGATAATATATAATAAATTATATAATAAAAATAATAAACTTCTTTGAAAACTAATTTTTCTTATTTGTACTGGCTTCAACTCCCAAATTTCCCTCATTTCTATGCCAAAATAATTAATTTTATTTTTACTCTATAGCTTACATAACAAATTTATAAGAATAATGTTAAACATGAGATACCAGATCACTCAATGTTATAAAAAACTGTCCAGTGAGAATTATAACAGAATTATTACATGAATAATTTGAAGGTGCCACTGGAAACAAAATTAGAGCAGTGTTTACTAACTACGACCAAGATAAGAATCTTATTTATTTATTTATTTTTTGACAGGCAGAGTGGATAGCGAGAGAGAGAGACAGAGAGAAAGGTCTCCCTTTTGCCATTGGTTAACCCTCCAATGGCTGCTGTGGCTGGCACGCTGCAGCTGGTGCACTGCGCTGATTCGAAGGCAGGAACCAGGTGCTTCTCCTGGTCTCCCATGGGGTGCAGGGCCCAAGCACTTGGGCCGTCCTCCACTGCCTTCCCTGGCCACAGAAGAGAGCTGGCCTGGAAGAGGGGCAACCGGGAAAGCATCCGGCGCTCCGACCGGGACTAGAATCTGGTGTGCCAGCGCCACTAGGTGGAGGATTAGCCTATTGAGCCACGGTGCAGGCCAAGATAAGAACCTTAAAAATAGTTTTAATTAACATAAGTAAATGAATGATAGATGCTAACAAGACAAATTCATGAGAGAGGAAGAGAGAGAGAGAGAGACATTCCTCCCTTTGGATACTGTGTAGATAGTGGAAAAAGGAAAGAGACAATCAATACTTTATGTTACAAATACAAGTTGTATTCAATTTTATTTATTTATTTATTTGAAAGCTTGAAAAAAGCGGAATACACATATAAACATATACACACATGGATTAAAAGAAAGAGATATCTTCTACTTGCTGGTTTACCCCTGAATACCCACAACAGCCAGGGGTTAAATTAGGTCAAAACCAATAATTAGGGGCTCCATCCAGGTCTCCCACATGCATAACAGGAACCCAAAAACTTAGGCCATCATATGCTTCATTAACAAGAATCCTCTTTGGAAACAGAGGCAAGACTGATTCCTGGCCCTCAGATCCATGGGACACAGATGCCTGAAACACTGGCTGAACCCCTTGCCTTACAACACCTGATCCTGTGAATTCCAATTCCCTTGTCCAATTTCCTTAAGGGAGTAGAAAGAATGCATTTCTGACATTTTCTTTAAACCCTTTTTCACTCATCCTGCATCCATTTTCCTTCTGTGGAAGAGCAGTTGATTTACTTGAGTATTCTATAGACTTATAAAGAGGTTCTTAGACAACAAACACTTGCATAACAACAGCATGCCAAGGTTTTGAATTTGTCTTCTTTTGTGTGCCATTTCATCAAATAGTTCATTAACTTAATCTCTAAAATATATGAAACCTCTTTTTTTTATTTCAAATACTATTGTCCTAAGGTATCCAGGAAGATTAGTTCCAGGATCCCTGGCCAGTCTGTAAATGCTCAGATCATTTATAAAAAATTACGCTGTGCTCATATAGACCCTAAGCACATCCTCCCATGATACTTTAAATCACCTCTAGGTTGGTAATAATGTGTAATACTATGTAAATGCTATGTGCATGGTTGCAACATTATACTAAAGAGTATTCATTATCCAAACAGGGAATAATGAATAAAAAAATCCTGTACATTTTCACATCAGCCATGTTTTTCAAATATTTTTGACTTGAGGATATGGACTTCACAGATGCAGAAATAGCAGATATGGAATGTCAACTGCATGATGCAATGTATTATTTTTATTGCAAAAGAAAATATTTATGATGAATTATATAAGTAGTCAAAGCATATATATCTGTGCCTGAGAAACTGGTTGACAATGGAGTTGATATCTGGACAATTAAAAAAAAAAACTTATAAAACATTCTTCCAGAAGATTTTGGGTGCTTAAAAGTATTGTTAATGGGAATAGGCATACAGTCTAGTGTTTAATAAGGCCTTGTACTACATTAGAGTACCTGGGTTCAATTCCCAGCTCTGGCTTCTAACCCCAAGTTCCTACCAATGTAGACCATGGGAGGCAATAATGATGGCTCAAGTTGTAGACTCATTCTACCATTATGGGAGACCTGGATTTCATTCCCAGCTCCTGCCCTGGCCTCTGACTAGTCCTGGCTGTTGAGGGCCTTTCAAGATTGACAGGCAAATGGGAAATGAATCTCTCACTCTCTTTCTTTCACTCTTCTCTCTCCTTCTCAAACAATAACACTGTAATTTAAAAAATTAAGATTTTTTAAAAGTACTGTTAAAATATCATCCTTCATTTCTCTCTGTCTCTCTCACTGTCCACTCTGCCTGTCAAAAAAAAAAAAAAAAATATGGTCCTTCAATTTTAAATTCTCTTGTGTCTATAAATGTTACTATCTACCATGGATGTAGCCTTCATGCTCAGCTCTCATGCAGAAGCATAATCAGCAACTTTGCAGTTGAAAAATTTTTTTAAACTTTTTTTAAAAATACTTGCATAATATTGTGGAGTGAACCATGGAATGGAAGACCTTTCTCTCTGTGCCGCTCCCCCGCGGAAGTGGGGAAAGTGGCTAGGGGGAACCGCCCTTCCACGGAGGTGGAAGGGTCGATAGCCAACCCGGGAAGAACCAGCAGCAAACCCGGGGAGGGCCGAGCAGACAAAAGAACAGCGCAGGGTCCTGTGTCGTTCCTCCACGAAGACAGGGAGCGACATTTATTTGAGAGGTAAGGTTACAGATAGTGAGAGAGAGACAGAAAGAAATGTTTTCCTTCCATTGGTTCACCCCCCAAAACGGGTGAACTTACAGTTGAAAATTTTTAAAACTTTTTTAAAGTTTTTTAAAACTTACAGTTGAAAATTTCAAAACAGATATCATGTTGCAGAGATTTTTATCAATAAATACATTTGATAGAGTATTAACAGATTCATCCAATTGTAAAGGGCCTTCTTGATGCTTAACTGTCCTCTGGGTGAAATACGGAGAAAGTGAAATGCTAATTCCAACACGTACATAGTCATTCTTCAGAGAACATATTTTTTTTTTTTTTTAAGAAAGATTTTATTGGGGCCGGCGCCATGGCACGGTAGGTTAATGCTCTGCCTGCAGGGCTGGCATCCCATATGGGCGCCGGTTCTAGTCCCAGCTTCCCTTCCTCCAATCCAGTTCTCTGCTATGGCCTGGGAAAGCAGTGAAAGATGGCCTAAGTCCTTGCCCCTGCACCCACAAAGGAGACCTGGAAGAAGTTCCTGGCTCCTGGCTTTGGATCAGTGTAGCTTAAGCCATTTCGGCCGTTTGGGGGGTGAACCATGGAAGGAAGACATTTCTTTCTGTCTCTCTTTCACTATCTGTAACCTTACTTCTCAAATAAATAAAATATTTTTAATATTTTAATATTTTATTTATTTATTTGAAAGACAGAGAGGTCTTCCATTGCATGGTTCACTCCACAAATGGCTGTAAGCTGGGCCAATCCAAAGCCAGGAGCCAGGAGCTTCTTCCGGGTCTTCCACTTGAGCGTAGAGGCCCAAGCACTTGGGCCATCTTCCACTGCTTTCCCAGGCCATAAGCAGAGAGCTGAACTGGAAATGGAGCAGCTGGGACTCAAACTGGTGCCCATATATAATTCTGGTGCTGCAGGCAGGGCCTAGCCTACTACGCCACAGCTTGGCCCCAGAGACCATTATTAATACCATTGAACGCAACTACTTCTGAAAGAGGCGGCTGTGAGCCACCATAAAAATAGCCTCTTAAAAATAAAATAATAAGACTCCTGAGACAAACTGTTCCAGAGACGGCCTTGGAAAATGGGGAATAAACCGGTTCACAGAGAAAGCAGTCAGCTACTGACCAGAGATACGCAGAACACCTGCCTTGTAGATAAGCCCCCTTCCCTACGCTTGCTCAAGGTTAACTAAGAAAGTTACAAGGCACGTAGCAACCTACTCCTGTCTCCTAGAAACCCCCTCCCCTAATGTATCCCTTTGACCTAGTACTTTTCCACCGACATTACCACTTTTAGACTGCCATACAAGGCCTGCTACTGAAAATTATCCAATGAACTTACGCCAGCCTATAATATGTTAATTTTGTGGTTTTGCCCTTTAAAAGCTGTGTGAGATAGCTGCTTGGGGCTCCTCTCACTTGCTTGCTGCTTGCAGCAGTAGGGGGCCCATTTGTACAAATGAAATAAAATTACCTCCTGTTCTATTGCATCGTCTGGTCCGGAGTCTGTGTTTCTGGGGTCGTCACAAGAGGACACCGCTTTTGGGGTCCTACATATGGGGGCTCGTCCGGGATTTGGGGGACCCCAGACTCCCACACTCCATCGGCCAGACGGAGGTAAGTTTGCTTATTTGTGTATTGTTGTAACTGTGGTTTGTACTGTTTGTCCTTGTCTGCCAGGACGACGTGGAATCCGTCCTGGGGCGCCTGTACAGGCTCAGTACTGACTGGACCAAAGGGGAAGACAGACGTGTCGTGAGGCCCCTGGTCCAACCCTGGAGGACGCTCCAGTGGTGGTCTGGGAAGGAGGAAAAGAGAGTGTTTCCCTTCTTCAAAGGGAGAGCCTGGCCAAACGGCCGCTCCCTTCTGAAATTCTGGTTTTGGTTTTGTCTCGGTCTGTTGCCGCGCGGCTTGTGATTTGTGTTCTGTGTGTCACTGTTTTTGTTGTCCTTTATCTCTTACTGTCTCCCCCATCTGTTTTTATTGTTGTGTTTGATTGCTAGATGTATACTTGTATGAAAAATGTGTATTGTATTCTTATAATGTGTTAATTATGTCTACTTCTCAATGCAACTCTAGGGCCAAATGTAAGGACAAATTTTTGGGGCTGGAGAGGCTTGTACCTAGATTTGGCTCTGGTAACCAAGAAACTTTGCTGCCGAATGACCTTCTCCTGCTCCTTGGGAGCCTGGCCAGTTCCCGGGGAGGAGGATAAAGGAATGTTTTCTGATAAACAGGTGGGCATGCTTCATGTCTCGGCTCTCTGGCCAAGACCCGAGATGGGACGCACTGCTTGCCTAAAATCTTGGCAATGAGCCACCCTTTTCCTTGGAGGCTTTAAGGGGGAGCCGGAGCAAGCCTCTGCTGCTGCTGTTTCATTTCGGGGGGAACACGCAGTCAAGCTGAATGTTAAATGTGCCCGTAATGATTACTAATAATGTTTAATTCTCAGTATGGATCCTTCTCCGGAGCTGTGTGAAGATTGCCTAGTGATGCCCACAGTACTGTAAATTCTACAAAACATAAGTACAACGTGGACATGATCAATTGGCTACTGTGATTGAGGTGTTCTGTGACAGTCCCTTTAATGAAAAATTAACAAAATGGATTAATAACAGGACATTCAGGACCTGACGCTCTGCTTGGTATGTCATTACAAAAATCATCAAGGAGGGCTATGCCTGATAAATGAGGGTGCTATAAATGTGGGCAAAAGGGACATGTACAAAAATTGTCCAGAAGTCAAAAATCAAAATAAGGCTCCTCCTGGGATTTTCCCCTGGTGCTAAAGGGGAAGGCATTGGGCCAATGAATGTCACTCCAAAACTGATAAAGAAGGTAATTCATTAAAAAACAGAGTTCAGGAAACTGGAAGCGGGGCCAGCCTCAGGCCCTCCCTACAGGGATCAGTGGACCATCTTGCTATAGTATCAGTAAAGCAATAGAGCCATGTTTATTGCAACATTCTGTTAATCTATGCTCCTTTACCATCTTTCCTGTAAATAATTTTAGTGTGCACTACAAGGCTTGCAGCATATTTCTTGCAGATTAAAAGTAACTAAGTCTGTGCACAGCAGACAGCTAAAAAGTAATTTACTGTCACAAATTGGCGTAGTTGGCAGGATCTGCAAGTATGCAAAGCAATGCCTTTCTTTAAAAGAAAAACTGAAGTTGCATGTGTAACCTGTGATGTTCCTGGCTGAAAAGACCTTCAGTTCGCCTCTTTGGTGAAGGAATGGGCTCTCTGCTCAGAATCGAGTGAGAATTGGGATGGCAAGTTACAGAGTGCACAGCCTCCACAAGTTATTGAGGTTTTGCTATCAGTGCCGGTGGAAAAGGGGGATGAACTATAGGCTTTGGGGAGGTGAGAATAGATTTTGTTATCTGCATACTGATGCATGTGTAAGCAATTAAAAAAATAAGTACAGGATAAATGTAAATTGGGAAAAAAAAATTATCTTAGTGCTGGAGTGATGATTCCCATAATCACTAAAAGGAATTATCTAATTTGGCATATTAAAAAATCAGATGAAACCTGAAAAATGACTATGGATTACAGGGAATTAAACAAAGTTACTCTCCCATTGACTGCTACAGTCCCAGATACCATCATTTTAATGTAAAAGGTCACAAACATAAAAGCGTGTTCTTAATAAGAAAAGTTAAAAAAAAAAAGATACTTTTAAAAGGATATAATTTGTAAAAATTGTTTATCTTAATGGCTGGTTTATACTGGAATGAAAAAAAAGGGGGAGAAAAAAGAAAGGTTTGAGCAAGTTACAGAAGGTGTGAGAAAGTCGCAAAATGTTATGGGAAGAAAAAATCTTTAATTATTTTCTTTGACATAAAATCAAAATCTGATCCTCTGTTAAAGCAATGAGTTAAAGTAATCTATTATATTCTCTTGATGTCTCTGTTAAATTCTAACTGCTTAAAAACAGCTGAAAAAAGAACAGTGGTAAAATGGAGGGATCCTATCACCAATCAATGGAATGGACCTGATCCAGTACTGGTATGGGACAAGGGCTCCTAAGGGATGGGTTTTTCCATGTAACCAACATGCCTTTCTACAATTACTCCCTGGGCCGTGTGGCCCTGATGCTAACATCTGTATTTACAGCAGCAGATAGAGCACGTCGGCGGTGTGCTTTACCTGAAGACTACAATAACAATCATCCTAATAGGAGAGGACACTGCCCTTGCCATGGCTGCATCAGTAGTAAGTGTTCCTGGACTGGCTTTTGGAAATAATCATGGACTATGAAGGCTTACATGTTTGGTGACCAAAACAATCAATCTTACTGCTACTGTGCTATCCAATATAGCCAAAGAATTGGATCAAGTTCACTCAGGAGTGTTTTTAAGCCATGCAGCTAACAATTACTTGCTGTTAAAAAGATCATTTAAGTTGTAAACCTGTACCTGGGGGATATTATTTTAACATTACTAACAATGTGCCATATATAAAGTCTGTTATTGATAAACTTAAGAGTAAAATGCAACATATGTTTATTACTAACCCACTATTCATTTGAAGGGTTTCAATGGATTCATTGGTTATTAATGTTGGCTGGACTGCTACTGCTTTTCCCACTTTGTATGGGATGTCCTCCGTGTGTTCTGCATTTTATGCTGACTTCCCTATAGTATAAATGGACTGAGATTCATCATTTAAAACTTCGTACCAAGCCTCCTTTGTAATCAAAATAATTAATATTTGGCTGTATGTTTCATCTCTCACCTAATGTTGGGCTGGAATGGTACTCAAAGACGGGTAAGACGCTCAGCATCCTGTACCAACCTAAGACAGGGCTCTAGGCCAAACTGCCAGAGTTACCGATGACGGGTAAGGACAGAGATGACTGAGGGCAACCTAAGACAGAGGCCATTCTCAATTTAATAAAAAAAAAAAAAAATATAGAGACCCATGGCTGGCCATGGGCCCACATGCTAAGGCCTGGCTTGCTGATCATTGGCATTAGTCCTCACGCAACAGTATCAAGCCCTGGCCACCAGTGACCGTATTAAAACCCCTCATTAACGGCACACAATTTTAAGATTAAAATTAGTTCAAAGAGAAAATGGGGGAATGAAAGAGGCGGCTGTGAGCCACCATAAAAATAGCCTCTTAAAAATAAAATAATAAGACTCCTGAGACAAACTGTTCCAGAGACGGCCTTGGAAAATGGGGAATAAACCGGTTCACAGAGAAAGCAGTCAGCTACTGACCAGAGATACGCAGAACACCTGCCTTGTAGATAAGCCCCCTTCCCTACGCTTGCTCAAGGTTAACTAAGAAAGTTACAAGGCACGTAGCAACCTACTCCTGTCTCCTAGAAACCCCCTCCCCTAATGTATCCCTTTGACCTAGTACTTTTCCACCGACATTACCACTTTTAGACTGCCATACAAGGCCTGCTACTGAAAATTATCCAATGAACTTACGCCAGCCTATAATATGTTAATTTTGTGGTTTTGCCCTTTAAAAGCTGTGTGAGATAGCTGCTCGGGGCTCCTCTCACTTGCTTGCTGCTTGCAGCAGTAGGGGGCCCATTTGTACAAATGAAATAAAATTACCTCCTGTTCTATTGCATCGTCTGGTCCGGAGTCTGTGTTTCTGGGGTCGTCACAAGAGGACACCGCTTTTGGGGTCCTACACTTCGAATCTACTGTTCAGCCCCTCTCTTAATTATGTAAATGTATTGTTATGCAGAAAAAGAAGAGGGATGTATACGAGATGAGAAGTTTATTATTTTACAACTTTCAACCTGACAGTGTTTAAAAAGATGAACGCCTGCAAGAAGTTTCGCTTTGAAGGAATAACATTTTTCTCTTAAAGAATCAATGATGCCTCACTGAATTAAGAGAATAACACAATGAAGATATCTAAAGATAAGCAAAAGCTAGACACTATGGCTAGACTCCATCCCATGATGGGATATTGTCAACTTTCCCTTACCATTTGCTTTAAATATGAGAGTGATGCTGCAAATCAAATGTGGAATTGGAAACAGATTCCAGGTGCCAAATGATCTCTCTCTAAATAAGTTCCATAGTTTATATTATTTATTTTTGCATTATTTGTATTAATAAATGAAAGGAAACAATTGTTTATTCATGAGCTTAGCTCCTCCTTCTGTCTTAGATGAAGCTTTACTCATTCAGCATTTCTCTTAATTTGCACTCAGCTTCCCATCCAATTTATATCTCAAAAGACCGAAGGGCACTCCTTATCAAATCAGCACCAACGTAAGAGTGTCTACCGTTTTGAACTATGTGCTTAAAAGGGGAGTAGAAAATGAAGGACTGAATACATCAAAAAAAGAGCATGCAGGCACAGAGCTACCTTGACCTGCTTCTATATCAAGAAAGCTCTACATGGGATCAAGAGGAGACACAGAATTCTACTAGGAAAGTTATAAAAGCAGTATAATGTTTCATTCCTGCCATCAGCTAGTTCATATAAAAATTTAAGAGATATGTTAGATAGTATAAAAGATGGTGGAAGGAACTCAAATCATAGAATCATTGCCCTCAATGTTTAATAGAATGAGTATAAGGCAACAAATCATACAGGTGGAGAATTCCTAATAGTAGCCAAGACAGAAAGAATATAACCTCACTTCCAAAACGCAAAGATTTGGGTACATCAGCTCAGCCACTAAGCCATGCCAAACACACACACACACACACATACAAGCACCCCACTGCCAAGATTAGTACTAAGAAAAAAGAAGCCAAATGACTGAGTGACACAATCATGATGAGCATTATTATGATTCCACTCTAATTTAGGGACAAGTGGAGTTAAGGGAACAAGTAGGCACTCTGGGCGGAAGTCAACATAATTTATTGAGAGGAGGAGCTCTTGTATATGACACAGAATTTCAGCAGAAGCCAAAAGAATTTGAGATTTTCCCTAGTGTTTTCTGTGGACTGTAGTACTGATTAAAAGTCAAACTTATGGCCGGCGCCGCGGCTCACTAGGCTAATCCTCTGCCTAGCGGCGCCGGCACAACAGGTTCTAGTCCCGGTCGGGGCGCCGGATTCTGTCCTGGTTGCCCCTCTTCCAGGCCAGCTCTCTGCTGTGGCCAGGGAAGTGCAGTGGAAGATGGCCCAAGTGCTTGTGCCCTGCACCCCGTGGGAGACCAGGAGAAGTACCTGGCTCCTGCCATCGGATCAGCGCAGTGCACCGGCTGCAGCGCGCCAGCCGCGGCGGCCATTGGAGGGTGAACCAACGGCAAAAGGAAGACCTTTCTCGCTGTCTCTCTCTCTCACTGTCCACTCTGCCTGTCCAAAAAAAAAAAAAAAAAAAAAGTCAAACTTATTTTCCTGATATAAACAGACATTGTAATTTCTGCTATAGGACATTGGCAGACTAGTAGAGAAAGAACAGACTTGAGATTCTTCCATACTCTCAGAGCACAAAAGCAAGGTAACAGTCCTCTCATTAGGAAGGCAGTTGAGAATAACCTGATGTAAAGGAGATCTTGCAAGATAAAGCAGAAGTTCAGCATCCATGAACACCAGCAAATGGACAGCGCAGTAGAGTAACGTGCTATCTGTAATGAAGGCTTGCTCGTAAGAAGAAAATGAAGAAAGAGAAACGAGAAAAAGAATGAAGAATTATAGTAAGCAAAAATAAAAAAAGAGCTAATTTTGGAAGAAAACATAATCGAAAGGTCAAAAGACAATAGGTTAAAAGATAAGGTAATGAGTCATATGAAAAATAAAAGAACACAATAATTAGTTTGAAGAATATCTTCTAAAGGGAAGAGTTGAGGAAGAAAATAAAAACAAAAACTGCTGAAAGAGAGAATTGCAGGCCAGTGTTGCAACAGAACAAACACAGATGAAAATATTATTACTGACCCCAAAGTGAATGCAAAACAGAAAGACAATGTGTAGACAGAGTTCATAGCTTTTATCTGATGGTGTAAGTCATCCTGCAGCCTCAAGAAAAAAAAAGGCATTAAATATTGAGCACCTTTGATAACACACAACAAAATGGGCATATATATATATATATATATATACGTATATTATATATATAGAATGTTACCAGTCACAGAGAGGAGGGCAGTTGCTGAAGCTAATCTCATGGGTTCTTTTTCTCAGCTTAGTATAGAAGTAAAAAGCCAGAACACAATTTGCAAAGAGGCAGACACTTTTATTTGATCGGCAAGTGACAGAGCAAGCATCTGGCCCGAGAGAAGACCAGGCAGAGTGCCTGAGAGGGACGCTGGCTTTGAGGAAGTGTTCCTGGTTTTAAGGTGTTACTATCTCTTCATTGGGTTAGCCTATTGGGTTAGCCTAGTGGGGGTGCCCACTGGACAGGTGGTTTTGAAATTGGAATATGTGATGCCATTTATATCACCATGTGCTTATTAATAAATTCTCAATATTAATAAGCCTGTGTGAGTTCCTGCCTAATATTCAGAGAAGAATTCAGAATACTGGCATAAATGAGCCAGGCAGCATGATACTTTTAAAGAGTTTTAAGCTCTTTATTCAGTGAGAGAAATGCATAGGAGAGTGAGGGCCCTATCTAGAAGAGAGAGGGAAATCTGGATTCATACCGAATACCAGGAGCCGGCCACGTGGAAGAGCATGTAGGCCCTAAAACACGCAGTAGGTGGCCCGAAGGCCACGTGCCCCAAAGGAGCAGGGGCAGCAAGGGTCCAGCTCAAAAGGGAAAAAACGCCAAATGAAAAAGGGCTGGCCCACTGTGTCCCAGGCCTTTAATCCACTTCCAAAGGGGAGTGATTAATTATCCTGATTGGCTGGTGGGTCCACAGGTATGGCCAGGTAGGGCATGAGGTCACACAGGGGCGTGATGAAGGTGCGGTCTTCCACCGCACAAAGATAATCAATTTCATCCTATATGCCTGCCTACAACAGTTTCACATTTATATGTTGACTGGCTTGGGGCTCATGGAGATAGCAGGGGTCTCCTGGAGACTGTCTCCTTAGGGGCTCAGCCCCCTCCTCTGCTAGTTCTGGGTGGAAGATTGCAACTAACTTGAAGGCATGGTTTAAAACTGCGAGGTCACACAAGATAGCCTGGATCTCCTGGAACCAGTGTGACTCTCCCCAGGTGCTCAGCTCCTTCCCCTGTGAGCTGTCTGTGAAAGACACAACCTGAAGGTGTGATGTAGTGCCCCAGGGTCGCACATGCAGCACAAGGAGCTATTAGTGGGGAGATACCAGTCGGTCTGGAGACAGCTTTCCAGCCACAGCTGGCAGCTTGCTTGTGAAGGGCATTCTACCTATGCCTGCAGGGGCCCACAGTCCCACAGCCCAATAGACACCTGAGTTGAGGACTAAATTTTGTCCCTGGTTAATAGATAACTGGGGCACAGAAAGGTTGACTTATCTAAAACCAAAGATTTAGGAAGTTGAGGGGAAAATAACAATTTAGATGTTCTTACTCGGAGCCCTGTAGTGCCCACTTTATTCTGAGAAACGGCCTGAAGAGGCTGGTTAAGGGAAATTGCAGCAACAGGGAGCGGTGAGTGTGAAACCTTGAAGGCAGAATTAGAAGATGGTCATTCATCATTTTAATATGTGTTACATGAATCAGCAACCTCATATATTATTTCAAATGATATCTCCAGAGAATAACTGAAAATAAATCAAATTGAATGAAATGTAGCAGCAGGTTCCTATGGGGACCAATTACCAATAAACAGCCTCATTAAAGCTGTAAATGCTTATAAAATATATCAGAACAGGAACATCCAACAGTGAAGCACAGGTGTAACACAGTTCCTACCAATATTCAGCATCATTTCAATTTGGAACATAATTTAAAGTCATTTATAGGAAAATGTAGGCAAAAGAGGAACTTTAAACCAAATCGTAATAGAGAAAACTCAGTACGGGGTAGAGATGCCTACTTTTTTGCCTCTAATTTGGGCTGTTTGTTTTCTCTGGCCTCTCTGGCCCCCTATTTCCCTATTAGAAACCATTATCCAGTGCTGGCCTTCTTCCTTTGGAACTTACACTGTATTTGTTCACACATTCTCCTCTCTTTTAGATAAATCATTAGATTTTTTTCCTTCCTTCTGGATTTTTAGAATTAAGCTTCCTTATCATGTCTAAGAGGATAGTTTTAGGTGCAAATACATTTAATAAATTAATTTTTTAAATAAGAAAAATACAAGATTACTATAAAAAGTTAATGGGGAAATGGAATTTAAATAGATTTATTTGGGTGCAAAGAATTTTAAAAATTTTTAAAATTCTACCAGTCAGTCCACTCCCGAACTGCCAGCAACAGTTGGGCCTGAGCCAGGCCAAAGCCAGGAGGCAGGAACTAAATCTCCTATGTAGGCAGCTGGGAACTCAACCAGTAGAACTATCATCACTGCTTTCCAGGGTGTGTATTAGCAGAAAGCTGGACTCCAGGTAGGAGTTGGGACTTGAAGCCAGGCAATTCAGTATGGGCCAGGGCATTCCCAGTGGTGTCTTAACCACCAGACCAAATGCTTGCCCCCATTTTACACATTTTCCATGAATGTTGGAAGATCCTTAGTGAGAAGAGTTATTTGAGACTAGTAGGACAAAAAAATGATTACAAAGAAACGACTAGATGTCTAATTAACATTTTTGCTTTGTAATTCCAGAAAACTGAATTTAGCTTGATAGGTTAATTTCTATAAAAATTTGAATACAAAATAAAATGTTATGAAAATGAGTCAATGATTTTTTTCTGGGACTAAAATGCAATGTATTGAGCAGAATTAATTCTAATGACCTCAAAGTCAGTAGTAAGTAGCTCCATACATCAGAGATACATATATATCTGGGCAAAAAAGTCAGTTTTTGTTAAATTGAAATAAGTACATTGGAGAATGTTGACTGTGTAGTTAGACAATTCTCTTAAGAAGGAGCTGGGGACCTGGAGTTGTGGCACAGTGTGTTGGGCAGCTGCCTGCATTGCTGTTGTCCCATATGAGTGTGGGTTAGAGTCCTAGCTATTCTATTTCCAATGCCATCTCCAATCAATCAGCCTGGAAAGGCAGAGGATGGTCCAAGAGCTTGGGACACCCTGCTTCCCAATGTGGAAGACCCAGATGGAGTTCTAGGCTCCTGGTTTTGGCTTGTCTCAGCCCTGGTCATTATGGCCAGTCGGGGAATGATTCAGCAGATAGAATTATGCCTTTGAAATAAATAAACAGATCTTAAAAAATAAAGAATCTTAAAAAATAAAGGCGTTGTATGCTGGCTCGGGCTGACAGTGGGCCCACATTCAGGAACTTGGTGGAAGGAGAAAAAATCATGAAGCCTGGTAGCATTTTGTTCCAATGGATCAATACCCATGAGTAATATCTAAGTCACATGGTAATGAGAGGTTGTTTACAGCAAGCTAACGCCCTGGACACAAAAGTTTGTCAGAGTTTTTTAACATTCACTATTTTTCAGGCTCACAAGGCTCTGATAAATTGCAGCATTGTCCTGTGTCTCCCAAATGTCACTGTAAAATATCATATGAATTTTGTATTTCCACCTTATTGTACAGCTTTCAAAAAGTACTCATTGCTCTAGAGACACCATTCACTTGGGGCAGTGTGGAAAATAGCATGGGGGTCCAGATGGGGTAGATAAACATATAGTAGAAAAAGAGAGAGATTACACTGCAAGGAAGTCCAGAGAGGTGCACTGTCAGGTTGCTGAAGCGCCTGCTTTGCCACGGCTGTTCAACATGGAAATGATCTCAGCCAGGAGACGTGGTGAAACGCCGGCAGCCAATTTTAAGCTCATGGACTCCAATATCTGGATTATTATTTGAATTCAGAGAAAGGATTTCCTTTTCCTTATAAAGTGAACTAACACCATTTATTACATTCTGACTTATACACTGTTTGCTGGGTTGCCAGATGTGAAAGCATTTTCATATCTACTTTCAAATCATTGGAGAGTGGCAACTTTTTGGAGATACTCGAATTTTAGGAATGACCTAATGCTTCTAAATTAAAGTTACCTTTCTTAGAAAATAGTTTGTTTAATAAACAATTGAAATGCAACCATCATTTAGGCATATCTATGTACCTTCTCCTATTCTATTTCCTCATTGTCATCATTTCAAACATAAATAACACCAGCTGTGGAGCACTTGGGCCATCTCCACAGGCTGGACACCACCTGCCCGTGCTTTCCACTGGTTGAGTCTTCATTTCTCCAGGGGAAACCTCATAAACTGTGAATTACAGAAGTACATTTGTCCACTGGTGGAAAAGGAGTTTCTCTACTAGACCACGTCGTGTCATGTGGTCTTACTACAAATAGAGGGAAAATGGGTTGAAGCAAGCTTTGATGAAGCCAGGACAGGTGGAACAAAGCTCTTTCTAAGACTAACTGGACCTTTGCCTGAGGCCTGATACTTTTAGAGTGTTTTCTGATTCTTACAATTGCAGAAAAACAAATAGTACTTCCAACAGCTGGTGCTAAAAATTGAGGAGCATAAATCAATAAATTTATTTTCAGGGTGCCATATGGAACTGATATCATGCTAATCATCACTCTCCATATTTATAGTCACATTTTGAAAAAAGCATGCTCTAAAATTGCTCCTCCTTAAATTTAAAAGTTGCCATTTTATGATTAATTTTCATAATCCACAGTGTTCCTGCTATCCATTTAAGCTTGATTTTAACTTATAAAATATTGATGACAGTGTAGAAATACCTAGATTATTATGTGATGTACCTGGAAGACACATAGCCCTACCATTTCACATGATTTCATGATATGACAACAGTATAATAATTTTGCATACATCACCACGTTAGAAGGACCCTCAACTAGAATGATGAAACATTCTAAGTGGATAGTAATGCTTGATTATGTATGCTTAGGAAATAATTTAATTTTGTTCTTATAAACAATGGTCCATAAAAGTCTCAAGAATTATACCTCTACTACATACATAAATTATGGTCAGGAATAGATGTTTGGCACACTGCCACATCTCAGTGCCTGTGTTTGAGTAGTGGTTTAGTCCCAGATCTGCTGCCAATTCCGGATTCCTGCTAAAGTTTGCCCAGAGAGGCAGCAGGTAATGGTGCAAGTACTTGGGTCTCTGCCACCCATATAGGAGGCTAGGATTGAGTTTCAGGCTCCTGGTTTCATCCTGGTTTAACTGTGAGTGTGGTGGGCATTTAGAGAGTGAACCATCATATAAGATATCTCTTTCTCTATCTGTCTGCCTGTCTTTTGAATAGAAATAAACAAATACAAAGTCATAATAACTTTCCACTGATCAAAATATAAATAAATGTAACTATTGGTCATATTATCCTAGATTGAACATATTCATAGGCAATTATGTACTATACATATTGTTCCAAACAAAATGACCCAACAGATAAAATTCACAGCCTTTGAGAACAACCTCTGTGGATTTTCTACCCTGATTCATCGCTAAGCTTGGCAAGCTAGCTTGAGTAGGCTACATTCTACCTTATTTCATCAATTGCACTGTAAATATTATACAAGTGCTAGCTTCAATGTTGATTATAATGATAAAGATAAATAATTAATCAGCATAAAACTCAGGAAAATCTGTGACATATTTTTAACATGCTATTATTAGTGAATGTGGCTCCAAAAGACTCTCCATTTTCTGTATTCATTTGGGGAATGAATGTTTCATTGTAACATAGTCTTGATTTGTTATGTTTTGCTATGCAAGCACTACAATAACAACATATATATATATATATATATATGCACACACACATATCCATACACAAGATTTCTTCATTTTTTTCACCATTCTAAGAGTTTTATAAGTATTACTTTATAGGTATTTTTAAGAATGTGAAAAACACTAACATAAGATTGAACAAGACCTTGTTGAGTTAGCTAAGGAAACCAAAATGACATCTGGGTTTTTTTTCTCACCTATAAAATAAGTATAACAATATGTCCCTTTTCCTGCTTCTTGGGTTAGTGGAGAGAATCAAATTATGTGATAATGATGAACACATCCCATTGAGTGGAAAGGGAATAATTAGGGATTTCTCAGCAAGCTATATATACTCATGTTACTTTTGTGCCGTTCTTCAGATTCCAATACTTTAACCTCTCAGCTTTATTAGCAGGGTGTCCGAGTTTACTCTGATGCACATTCCTATTTTCCCTCCAAGAGCGCCTGAAGAGAGAGGGAACCTATTTTTGGTCACAGATCATACCTACATGTGTGAGGCTTCCATTCTCTGCCTGCGGTTACTTGGCTGCCCTGCGATGTAGCTTCCTGTGGCTAACTATACGCTCATCTATATATCTCACTTAAAAGGTAATACTCCAATAAATCTGCCATCTGGCTTGAAGATAAATATGTTCTACTTCTCAAAACTATTTGTGAGTTCCCAAAATGGAGCTGCTGACACCTAATGACCCAATTCATCTTGTATAACACAACCATCTTCTCAAAGTAGACTCTGAGAAGCATTTTGGGAATTGGGGGTTTCAGAAACACAATTTCAGAGACTAAGGCTGAACACTACTCAAGTTTGTACACTGAGAGCTGTTGTACATAGGGCTTGTCACTCATCTTCAACTCATCTGCCCACACTCTGCTTCTCTCTGAGTGATGTTAATCTCAGGAATCCCGTTGTTTGTATCAGGCCAATGTAAAGGATCATAGTTTAGCAAGCAAGTCGAACTTGTTCAAAAACCTTTACAGTGAAAGTAATATATACTTACATTTAGAGAAGCATGTTTGATACAATTGCTATTGCTACCTTGAAAACAATCTGAAGGAAAAAATCAAGCCCATTACAATGATAAGTAACATGGAACTGTAGCTATGGAACCACACTGCTTGTAATATGGCTTGAAAATGGGGTGAATCTAAAGTTAGCATAGAGAATTTTAGTCATTATCTGAGAACATGGTGAATGCTAACTCCTAAGAATCTATCAGCAAGTATTTAATTGGTACCTTGCATTGGTACCTTATTTAATTAGTACCTTAGCACTGTGCTGAGTCAATGTATCTTTACAAAAATAATTGTATTCCACATGACACCAAAGGCCTGTGTTACGTTACAAGAAGAACAAATAAAAATATAAGATTTATAAATAAGGAAATAATACTCTCATTATTAACTAATAATGGCTACATGTGCAGAAAATAGAACCCAAAATCTATATTAAATATCATAATTAATGAGTTCCGCAATTCACTGGTTGCTATGACACTTACAATAAGTCAGTTCTGTTTTTATATGTGAGACACAAGCAGTAAATATGAGGATACTTTAAAAAGTTCATGAAAAATGGAATTAAAAGATAAGTTTATTTTGGTGCAAAATAGGGTACATATAAACAGGAAGCTGGAATTAGAAGCAGAGCAGAGGGGCCGGTGCCATGGCTCACTTGGTAATCCTCCACCTGCGGCGCCGGCATCCCATATGGGCACTGGGTTCTAGTCCCGGTTGCTCCTCTTCCAGTCCAGCTCTCTGCTGTGGCCTGGGAGGGCAGTGGAGGATGGCCCAAGTGGTTGGGCCCCTACACCCACATGGGAGAACAGGAAGAAGCACCGGGCTGCTAGCTTCAGATCGGCGCAGTGCCTGCTGTAGCAGCCATTTGGGGAGTGAACCAACAGAAGGAAGACCTTTCTCTCCATCTCTCTCACTATATATAACTGTACCTGTCAAGTAAATATAAAAAAAGAAAAGAAGCAGAGCTGAGACTCAAACCTTGGAACTCAGATATGGGATTCTGGCATCCTAAGCAGTGTCTTAACCACTGGGCAAAATACCTACTCCAGTAATTAGGTTTAGATGAAATCATTCATGAGGGGCCTTAATGATGGAATTAGTGCCCTTATTATGAAGATATACCTGAGCCCTGCTTTCTGGCATAGTGCTACTGCCTATATCACCAGCTTCCCATATGGCATCCCACTGGTTTGAGTCCTGGCTGCTCTATTTCTAATCCATCTCCCTGCTAGTGTGCCTGGGAAAGTAGTGGAAAATAGCCACATACTTGGACCCCTGCACCCACATGGGAGAGCTGGAAGAAGCTCCTGGCTTCTAGCTTTGGCCTGGCCCAGTCCTGGCATTGAAGCCATTTGGGGAGTGAACCAGTGGATAGAAGACCTCTCTTTTTCTTTCTTATTACAGACCCAAGAGCAGCCATCCGAGGACACAGGGAGAAGTTGACAGTCTACAGCTCGTGAAGAAGACCCTCACCGCACACTGACTGCTGCACTGTGACCCAGTCTTCCAGTCCCAGAGAAGTAAGAAAACATCTGTTTTGTAATCCACTCAGTTTATGGGGTTTTGTTAGGACAGCCCATGCTTATGTGGTACAACTACTAAGAATAACAAGGAAGTAAGTAACAGAAAAGCCAAGAGAGTGGTTATGTTTGAAAGGGAAGGAAGGTTAGTGATTGAGACAGAAGTGATGTGAACTTTTAAGATAATACCAAAGTTCAACCTCTCAAATGGGGTGGAAGTCTCTTCAGTGTTTTCCTTGTGATGATAATCCATTAAGCCACATCCCCCGTTTTGGGCCTCTTTACATGCTATATTTCAAAAATGTTAATGAAGGAAGACCAATGCTATCATTTATTCAGGGAGGATAACATAGAATGTGTTATAACTTGGAAGGTATGCATTTATCACTCAATATCATCATCTTCTTTTAAGGAAATATTGTTACCTACACCTTGCCCAGGTTCAGCTAATCCTCACTGCTATTATTAAACAAAGAACACTTAATATAACTTGGCTCTTAATGCAGCAGTGAGGCTTCCATCAATTGTCCCTTGTATCTGTTGGAATTAAATGGGCTGGAAGCAAATCGTAGAGCTTCTTAAATGCCAGTTCAAATTATAATGTTTTATTCTGCAAGTCAGTGCTTCTGTTTTTCTGTTTTTCAGATCCCAGCCCATCTGCACTATACATGCCTGAAATATTTACTGGGCTTTTAGGCCTCTAATCAATTCAATTAGAATTCTTAGAAATAATGACCCACATGAACACATTTATATAAAAGCATCCCACCTAGGGGAAGGTGTTGAGCCTAGTGGGTAGAATGCCCATGTCACACATAGGAATGCTTGGGTTCTATAACCAGATCCACACAAGATTCCACATGGTTATCCGGGCTCCTGCCACCCATGTTTGAACCCTGGATTAAATTTCCAGCTTGCTGTGGTGCAGCAGGTTAAGCCACCAAATTGGGCTACCAATTTGGGTCCCGACTCCATTGCTTCCAGTCCAGATTTCTGCTAATGCAGCCAAGAAAGCAGTGCAAAATGGCCTACATACTTGGGACCCTGCCACCTATGAAGGAGACCTGAAAAGAATTCCTGGCTCCTAGCTTCAGACTTACATAGGCAGAGCTGTTGCTGGCATTTGATGTGTGAACTAGTGGATGGAAGACCTTTCTTTCTCTGTCCTCTTCTCTCTCTCTTGCTCTGCCTTATGAATAAATAATTCTTTAAGAAAAAAAATCTAGTTTCCAGCTTCTGTCCAACCTAGCACCAGTCATGTGGGCATCTGGGCAGTGAACCAGCAGAATGTGGTACTCACTCTCTGTGAGAGAGAGGGAGGTCTTCCATCCACTGCTTCACTCCCCAGATGGCAGCAACTGCTGGAGCTGTGCTGATCCAAAGCCAGGAGCTTCTTCCAGGTCTCCCACGTGGGTGCAGGAGCCCAAGGACTTAGGCCTTCTTCTACTGCTTTCCTAGTCCATAGCAGAGAGCTGGATTGGAAATGAAGCAGGCGGGACTTGAACCGGCACCATGTGGGATGTTGCACTGCAGGTGGCGGCTTTATTCACTATGCCACAGTGGAGGCTCCTCCATTTAATTCTTATACATACAATCATTTGGCTTCACTGCTGTGAGCAACATGATGACATGGAAGAATTTTTAAATTAAAAAATGACATGTTCACAGTTATAAGCCACTTTGAGATGTAAAGACAGTTATATTTGCCTTGATTTTAATTAGAGTAAAGTTGAAGGGAACAAGGTTATGCAGAACGTTAATCAGTGAAGTTGGTTCCAGTGGCAAGCACTGCTAAAGAAGTTACCTGAATATTAATATAATTCAGAAGTAATAGGTGATAGCAATAGTAATAGGTGAGCAGCATCTTTAAAATGCAGAAGCTGTGCTTCAGTTCCCTGGCCCTCACAAAAAAATGGAGCCAAGATTGAGAACCGTTGCTCCACTCATGATGAGCCTCTTAGTTACATGCAGGCCATTTGGTACTATTTTACTTGAATTAATTATTCTTGCCATCTACCAGGTGACAAAAGAATGGAACCCTAAGATAAAAAGTGATATAATTAAGGTTTCACGGGGGTTAAATTATTACTAACTATAGGGGGAGAAGCAAAGTAAAAATTTGTATTATATAAGAACAACAGTTTGAGTCCTGGCTGCTCTGCTTCTGATCCAGCTCCTTGATAATGTGCCTGGGAAAGCAGCAGAGTGATGGCCATGAGGGAGACCCAGACAGAGTTCCAAGCTCCTGGCTTTGGCCTGGCCAAGCCCGGGTTATTGTAACAATTTGGCAAGTGAGCCAGCAGATGGATGATATCTCTGTCTCTCTCTCTTTCAGTCTCTCTGTAACTCTCAAATAAATAATCTTTGCAAAATTTATATTATGATTAAAGGTAAATTATTTATTAATATTAATTTTATTTTGTAAGTGAAATTATGAATTTAAATATATTTCCTATTTTATCCATCATGTGACCTTCTCTGCAGTGGGCTCAACCTATTCACTCTCATAATCCGGAGTACACATTTTAGTACCTAAGTTTGGGACTCATTAAGGGAAAAGATTAAGAAATATTCATGAGAATGGAATATTTCCTTGCTTCCAAATAACAGATTTCATTTCAAATAACTGCCTATGATCATGCCAAAGAACTGAAGCCCAAGTGACTTGAACACATGGTATCAAAGCAATACATGTACTACCATGCTTATAGCAACCTGTTTACAACAGCCAAAATGTGGAATCTCAGGTGTCCATTATCAGATGAATAGATGAAAAAAAATGTGATACGCACACACACACACACACACACACACACACACACAGAGAGAGAGAGAAATATTATTCAGCTATAAAAAGAAGAAATTCTATCATTTCTATCACAATGTTTGTAACTGGAAGACATGATGTTGAGTGGAAAAATCTGGACACAGAAAGACAAATACCACATGTTCTCCCTTATATGTGGGAGCTAAGGTTAAAAAAAAGTAAAAAATGGAACACAAGACAAAAAAGATATGCCTACGTGTAGCAGTATTCCTGCAAATATAGTTTTATACCTTTTTCAAATAAATTGTTAATTGTGCTACTATGGTTTCAATGATTGGTTATTATTTTAAAATTTACTGTGTGTAAGTGAAATTGACATCTTTTCATTTGATCACTCTTTATAGCCCCTACCTGTATTTCTGCTATATCATCTTTTTACTTTGATAAGTAGTACTCTTTATTTAGTGGAGCATCAAGCCTTTGACCATAATGGAAATCAAAAGCATTATCTCAAAATTTTATGAAGTTAAGAAAATAACTGTGGAGTCCAGTAAAAGAACTACTCTTGGCCATGTTGAGCATCTGAACGAGAAAAATTACAATACCCAGTTTCTGTGGTTTCTAGTAGGAACAATTTTGACACCAACCCCCTCTTCTTGGAGGTATTGGCAGTATCTGAAGATATATTTTGTTGTTACAGCTGGGAGGATAGTACCAGCATCTAATGTGTAGAGACTCCTGGCTTTGCTAAGGATCCCACAAAGCGCATGACAATACTACAGAAAAGCATTTACAACCCGAAATGTCAATAGTACCAATGTTGAGAAATCTCGGTCAATTGAAACAAATTCAGTACAGTAAGAGTCTCCAACAGAGTAAAACTGCACAAATGGAAAGAATAGAGGTGAGATAAAATGGAAAGCTAAGTTCAATGCATGTTTTAAATTAGTTCAACATGTGAGTAGATTGACATATCTGAGGATGCTGCTTTCAGTGTTTCCTTTGCTCTTATCAAGGATATGCATAATGATGGATATTTATAGCTTAATCACTATTTGGAAGGAATGAGAAGACAAGAATAGTTGTGAGTGAGAAAGCTGAATGAGTTCTATGACTACACTATAAACAAGAGTGATCACAAAATCAGGTGGAGACTGATTTCAGTGGTAGATTGCCAGAGTGGTTTAAGCAAATATCTACAAAGGAGAGCTGACACTGAGACATAGGAGGGACAACCTCAGTATTACTCTATCAGTTATAACGAGGTATTTATAAGGTAAAATGAAACAAATACCTGTGTGAGTTTGTGGCCAAGACTTGATTGATCTGGGAACAAAAAGCATAGGCAGAAGAAAAGCAATGGGTTTACAAAATTATATGAAGTAGCACCTGGTCCTGTGCTACAAGGAGGGGACCAGACCCACCAGTGCAACCTTTCATTGACTGTCTCTGGACAAAGGTGCCATCAGATCGAGAATCAATGAGTACATAAATCAGAGTCTGACATATTGGTTTGAGAGAGTGTCATTATTTTGGGAGTGTTGCTTAGGCTATGGTATGCAAGAATAGGAGCATTAACTCTGTAATCCAGGGTTTCATTATCTGCGTATGGCTTAAGTGTCAATGTACAACAGAATCTGTGATTACTTAATGTTTTGTGTATATTTTATCTATTTTAAGGTGTTGAAGCACATTGAAGATGCCTTATATGAGGACCTTATTTTTATTGTCTACCAAAGAATTAGATTTATAAATGTGTATTTTTATTCATTAAGAATCTAAATTGCAGAGGATCCAAAACAGCTGAATAGTGAGAGGACACGTGGACCTCAGGCACAGAAAGGTAACAGAAAAACAAAGGAAGGACGACGTTCCTAGGGGACTGACTGACAGGAATTTTCTGTGGAGGAGTGACAGAACAGAACAGACATTCCATGGGATAGCTAGGAAACAGGACAGCCCCACTTCCCTGGCCAGCTGCATCACCAGCCAACCCTGCATCTATGCAGTCAGCTCCCAGCTGGGAAACATCATGTTCCTAAAACAAGGTAGGAAGCAGTCATCATGGGGCCATTCACCAGCTGCTCTAACTGAGAGAGAATTCCTCAGTCCCCCACTGACTTCAAGTCCAGCCTGGGGAGTAACTACTTTGCTCCCTAAAGGGAAGCCACTTTGCCTCCCTCTCCCTCCCTCTGCCACCCACCCAAAGTGCCAGACTCAGTTGGGTGTTGCTCTGACTCAGCAGACAGCAAGCAATCATGCTACCACCAGGAGTGACTGGAGTCACAATCAGGGCAATTTATAGGGTAGAGAGCAGAGCCCCTGCAACCTCAATGGTGGGAGTTCTGGGCAAACACTATGGAGCAGTGCTCATTCACTGTATATAACCTAGGTGGGTTTCCCCAGCTTCTTGGGGTTGGCACCTGCAGCAGCCCATAAAAATCGGGACTTAACCTGAGTAAATTCCATCTGCATCTCCAAGCTCATGGTTCCAGGAGCTCCAGGCACAAGCCCCAGCATTGTCCGTGCATGCTGCATTAAAGCTTGGAGACAGTTCCATCTGCATCTTGTGGAATCAGGACTGTTGAGGTTGCTATGGCAATCTTTGGAAAAGCTTGCATTCACTCACATTATCTGGGGTGCCTTCTGCATCACTCTGCTTCAGGAAGGTGACTACCAGCATCCCCAAAACCTAGGTTCTACCACAGCAGAACTGAGTGATGAACCCACTGTATCCTGCCAGGACTATTACAATCAGTACTAATTTACTCAAACTCACTGGAATCTACTAGGTGCTACCCAGGGAAGAACCCGCCTGCATGCCACTTTTCTGAAACCAGACCTGACAGTGCAAAATCTTCTGTACATCTTGGAATCATCTTGTAGTACTGGAGCAGGGCTCAGTCACATGAGGTGATCCTGAAACCAGACTAATGAGTAAATGGACATAACTCCTTTACAGAATATTTCACTGAATATCCATTCTTCTCACTCTTCTGTAGGCTAGATCATGTATTAGGACAGAAATTAACTCTCAGTACATTTAAGAAGAGTGACAGAATTCCACAAAAGAATAAAACTGGAAATCAGCAACAAGTAGAATAATAGAACATTTACAAATACATGGAAATTAACCAACATACTACTGAACAACATTTGTGTCATTGAAGAAATTTAAAAGTAGATAAAAATATTTATTGAAACAGGTGAAAATGAAAATACATAATATCAAGAGAAAGCTGTAGAGTTAAATTTATAGAATAAGTGCTTACATGAAAAAATATCAGGTCTGAAATAAGTGATTTAATGATATATCTCGAAGGCATCTATTATAAATAGATAGGAAATTTTCTTATTTATAATTTTAATAAAACAAAATCAAGAATGAATGTTCCTCTCTACACACAAAAAATCCAGTAAAACTTACTTATGAGAAACGAGAGTATAGTTCCAGGTGTTGACAAACCATGGCATATAGGACACATCCCACCTGCTGCTTGTATTTGTACAGCCTGTAAGCTAAGTGCAGTTGTTGTATTTTTATAGGATTGAGAAAAAAGCAGACTTAGAATAGCGTTTTGTGACATGAAAATTATATCAGGATTAAATTTAGTGTTCATAAGCATGTTACTCGGTGTGCCATTAGAACACCCCACATTTATTTATATATTTATTATCACTGGCTATTTCTACACTATATTAGTAGGGTGAATTAGTTGTGATGAAGCATAAAATATTTGCTAATGGCCCTTTATATAAAAGTTGCCAATTCCTGGACTAGCAGTTGTAAGCTTGGGCTCCAGAACAAGACAGACTGGGTTTGAATGCTGGGGCTGCCTCTGCTAGCCACAATATGGGCAAGTTTCTTAAATTCTGAGAACTCTGGTGTCTTAATCTATGAAAT
This sequence comes from Oryctolagus cuniculus, assembly GCF_964237555.1. Taxonomy (NCBI): domain Eukaryota; kingdom Metazoa; phylum Chordata; class Mammalia; order Lagomorpha; family Leporidae; genus Oryctolagus; species Oryctolagus cuniculus. Next base: position 6,375,025 of record NC_091439.1, on the reverse strand, counting down.
GGACACGATTTTAGTGACCACCATGCTGATTGGCTGTAAATAGTAAATACATTAATATATTGTCTTAGTCCATATTCTGTGGCTGTTATTGAATACATGTGATTGGTGATTTATAAATAGAGGTTTATTTAACTCACAGTTCTGCAGGCTTGTGTAATAAAGCTGTTTCTGCAGTAACCCATTCATCCATGAATGGATAAACTCATTCAGGAAGGCAGAGCCCTCAGGATCCAAACTCCTTCCAAGGTCTCATCCACAAATCCCATTAACATATGAATCTGGGGATTAACTTTCCATCACAAGAAACTTGGGCGGAACATTCAAACTGCACCATAGCACTGGGAAGAGTGCCTGGAAATAGGAACCCATAGCAAAAGCTCTTAAGAACTTTGGCTTGTGTTGCTTGTGTTGGGTTTCCTTATCAGTACTTCTAGAGTTACTCTGGAGGGGTACATATGTTACCAACTTGGAAATGTGTAGTTTTTAAAGTTGCACACTTATTTCAAATTATAATTTAAAATCTATGTGCCGGCCGGCGCCGTGGCTCAATAGGCTAATCCTCCACCTTGCGGGGCCGGCACACCGGGTTCTAGTCCCGGTCAGGGCGCCGGATTCTGTCCCGGTTGCCCCTCTTCCAGGCCAGCTCTCTGCTATGGCCAGGGAGTGCAGTGGAGGATGGCCCAGGTGCTTGGGCCCTGCACCCCATGGGAGACCAGGAAAAGCACCTGGATCCTGGCTCCTGCCATCGGATCAGCGCGGTGCGCCGGCTGCAGCGGCGGCCATTGGAGGGTGAACCAACGGCAAAAGGAAGACCTTTCTCTCTGTCTCTCTCTCTCACTGTCCACTCTGCCTGTCAAAAAAAAAAAATAAATAAATAAAAAATAAAATCTATGTGCCTACTCAATGTCAGAGCCCTGATACAAAGCCAATTGGACCTTCCTTGAATTTGCCCACGGGTCATGGGGTGTTGGTAGCAGAGGGAAGCATCATTATGTGATGAAACCAAAGCAGACTTTGGAAATGTGCAAACTTGACTTGCAAATCTCACTCTAGCAGAGTGGTTTAAAGCAGCTCATCATACCTTCATGAGCATCATTTTTCTCATTTACATAATTTCTAAAATCACCCCAACATTACAAATTTAAACACAAATGCCTGGGCCTGCTGACTCTCAAGAGATGAGACTCAGGTTATTTACAGTTTTTTTTTTTTTTTTTTTTTTTTTTTTAAAAAGCTAAACAGGTAACACTGATGCACATACAGAAAGTAAGTGAAGCACAACATCAAAATGGTTATGTGACATTTCAATAAAATAATGAGGGTCAAACTGTTACCAGAGAAATTTGCAGGGTTCTTGTCTTCGCGCAAGAAAGAATTTAGGCATGAGAGTAGTGGGAGGTAAAATAGCAAGGTTTATTAGGGAAGGGACATCCATAAGGATGGATGGGCACCTCTCCAGACAGGACCTGGGAAAGAGTGCAGAGATTACACCTGGCCAGACCAGGTGGGCGACTCAGCAGAGAGGCAGAGGGCTGAGCGCGCCATCTGGTTGAGGCTGGGGGTTTTTAAGGAGATGGGTCTTGCTTCCCCACCTCTGCTCCTCTTGGAACAAAGGGCATTTTGGATGTAAATAGACAAACTTCTCTCTTGAAGGTCTGAAACAAAGGACTTTATGGATGCAAATGTTATCAGACTGGAGGAAGGGAGCAGGGTGTTTGAGATGCAGATACTGGGCTGCACCTGGGAGATTGTGGAAGATTTGTCAGGCAGAAGGGGTGGGGACCCCCTCACATGGCAGGTTATCAGGTGGAAGGGGGCAGGGCAGGGCAGGATGTGAATACCGGGCTGCCCCTGAAACACCTTGGGGACGACCTTGAGATGCAGCATATGCTGGACATAGATGTCTTCTCTCTAGGCCTTCATGTCACACACACATAAGCTCATAACTGACTTCCTACCTAACAAAACCACCAGCAAAGGATCTGCAGCAACCACTCTCCCAAAATTCAACTCTGTAACCTTCCAAGCATGATCCACGTAGGGAAAAGTTAAAACTGTGCTTCTTGTCTCCCTAAGAGGAGTCCAGGAATTTAGAAAGGATCATTTCCACTAAAGGTAGATGGTAAACACTTCTTGCATACAGTTGCCTTGCAGTCCCTGAAGAAAAAAATATGGCTATAGCTAACAGCCAAAATTTTCCTGAACTCCATACTGAGAACAAATCTGCTCCCACAATTTTATGAGTGTTCATAATTGATAACCTTAAGAGTTTGGATATACAAAGCATAGTTCCTTTAAGGGTGATATTTCTCTTGTTAGACCTTTTCCCCTTAAGCACTCGTGTATGCTTATTAACACCTTAAAATCACTGGAGCACCTGTAAGTCAGTGCCCACATAGACTTGCTCTACTCTGAATGGTTCAACATCAATACAAAGTCTCATTAACCTTATCACTTTCTAGTCCTTGAGCACAATGGGATATGTCAGGCAGCTGCCACCGCCTGTGTGCTTCTAATGCATGAACTTAATGGGCCTGGGAACAAGATTTCCAGCAGTGTCACTAGCTATTCAGAGTTACTTTTCATCTACCAAATATATTATTCTGAACCAGCTATTATCAGACTGTATGGAGCCTTTAATTTCAGTACAATAATATTTTGTAAGGGAGATTTCAATGAACTGACACTGCATTTCAAAAGTCAAAAAGTCAAAAAATAAAATTAAAAAAGGGTTCCCTTCCCACTCAGTCCTAGTGAAATAAACAATGCCATATGTAGATGTCCTCACCTTCTTCCCAGCTGCCACCCAACTGGTTTTGAAAGATAACCTCACCTTGTGGATTCAATTGTACAAAAATAAGGAGATGGCACAAAACAAACTCCATTCTCTCAGAATTATTGTAAGAAAAAGAAATCCTTTTAATGGACTTTAATTGGCCAAGAATTCTAGAATTTCTTTATGAGAATGGAAGCAAAATGTTAGGATACTGGACAAACTCTCCTTATATCTGAAAAACTGTGTAACCCCTACCACCCTCATCCCCACATCCCTAATACAAATCTCATTACTTGAGCATGCAACAGTTGAGATAATGAAAGAGCAAGGACAACCTTATAAAAATATACAATTAAAACATATTAAAAATCTTGTAGAGCCGGCGCCGTGGCTCAATAGGCTAATCCTCCACCTTGCGGCGCCGGCACACCGGGTTCTAGTCCCGGTCGGGGCGCCGGATTCTGTCCCGGTTGCCCCTCTTCCAGGCCAGCTCTCTGCTATGGCCAGGGAGTGCAGTGGAGGATGGCCCAGGTGCTTGGGCCCTGCACCCCATGGGAGACCAGGAAAAGCACCTGGCTCCTGGCTCCTGCCAGGATCAGCGCGGTGCGCCGGCTGCAGCGGCGGCCATTGGAGGGTGAACCAACGGCAAAGGAAGACCTTTCTCTCTGTCTCTCTCTCACTGTCCACTCTGCCTGTCAAAAAAAAAAAAAAAAAAAAAAAAAATCTTGTAGTCAAGGCCGGCGCCACAGCTTAATAGGCTAATCCTCCGCCTAGCGGTGCTGGCACACTGGGTTCTAGTCCCAGTCGGGGTGCTGGATTCTGTCCTGGTTGCCCCTCTTTCAGGCCAGCTCTCTGCTATGGCCCAGGAGTGCAGTGGAGGATGGCCCAAGTGCTTGGGCCCTGCACCCGCATGGAGACCAGGAGAAACACCTGGCTCCTGGCTTCGGATCAGTGCAGTGCGCCAGCCGCTGCATCCATTGGAGAGTGAGCCAACGGCAAAGGAAGACCTTTTTCTCTATCTCTCTCTCTCACTGTCCACTCTGCCTGTAAAAAAAAAAAAAAAAAAAAAAAAAAAATCTTGTAGTCAAAGTGATATTCCAAAAAAAGAAAGAAAAAAAGAAAAATCTAGACTGACTATTCTACAATATAAGATATCCATTTTATACTATTTGTTCTTCTAGAGTAATCTCTGTTATTCCTTCAGGAAAATAATTCTTATTTGTTGGAAATTCTCTAACATATTTTGTTAAGTGGAACCAATCTAGGTGTAGTCTCAAAGAGTTGGGACAGGCCGGCAGGACATTAGCCTAGCTTACTAGGCTAATCCTCCAGCTGTGGCGCCGGTACCCCGGGTTCTAGGCCCGGTTGGGGCGCTGGATTCTATCCTGATTGCTCCTCTTCCAGTCCAGCTCTCTGCTGTGCCCCAGGAGTGCAGTGGCCAAGTGCTTGGGCCCTGCACCCACATGGGAGACCAGGAGGAAGCACCTGGCTCCTGGCTTCAGGTCGGAGCAGCGTGCCAGCCGTAGAGGCCATTTGAGGGGTGAACCAATGGAAGGAGGACCTTTCTCTCTGTCTCTCTCTTTCTTACTGTCTAACTCTGCCTGAAAAAAAAAAAAAAAAGAACAAAGAGTTGGGACAGAGAATATCAAAGCGAGGCTCATTCCTAGGCTGGTTAGTCAGAACTGTATACTCCGCTACTGACAAATCAGTGTAGAAATCCAGGAGCCCCCGCATCAGCAAAGAGCATTTTCTGTACTCATCCAGTTGTAAAATCAGGGATGATGCTGCTGATACCTTCATTGGGTTATTGTCCCCCTTCCCAAGCACCTTCACTGGGTTATTGTCCCTCTTTCCAAACACTCTTATATCCCTGTCCAAAGACAGCATTTTAAAGAAAATGATGTGCTATAAAAAGAGTTTTGTGAACTTTTCTTTTTCTGACCCTTACTATATCCAACCAGTGTTGATGTCTCTAATTTTTACTTTCTTCCTTATGTGTCTTATAAACTCTTCTTTCTTCCTATTCCAATCACTCCAGTACAAATTCATTCCTTCTTACCCTATTGAAATATCCACTTACTCTCTCTCTAACTGTAATGGCTTTCCAGTTGTATTTTTCAGTCAGTGTTAAGGCATGAAATCTTCCTAAAGCAGTAGGTCAGTCCTTTGCTGGCATATTTTTTGGGTCCCTTGTGTTTATTTTTACCCCCCTTTGGTACTCTTCCCTGAGCCTAGGAAAGGTAACTTCTGCAAACAGTGGTGTCAGCCAGAAATTATGTTCTTAAGCTTTTGGTTGAGTTTGCAATGAGAATCACCAAACAGGAAATTAGGGAACAGGAATATAGAAAAATGGCTGTAACTTTTTATGTGGGCCAGCACCCTGCTGGGCTGTGGTTCAGTGGTGGCCATATTTCTCTAAGCACAGGACGCAGCTCCTAACAGATGGCATCTCTAATAGCCTTGGTTCTCTTCAAGGAGGAGCAGTCACTTTATCCTCTTGCTTCTCCAGATCTAATGTTGGTAGTCCTGGAGTGATTTTCTGTGAATCCTGCACACATCTCTGCAAATAGCCTTTTAATTCAATTCTCATCTATTCTTCTAACGACTTCCTAACAAGCTTCTGACTGACACAACCGTGCTACTTCCCTAACAAGCATTTTCAAATGTCTTTTTAAGTTTCCTTTTAAAAATCATTTACTTATTTATCTGTTTACTTACTTGAGAGTCAGAGAATGAGACGCAGAGATTGAAGAAGAATGTTGCAAGCTACAGGCTCACTCCCCAAAGATTTCCAACACCCTCTCATTCTCTTGTTTATTTGAGAGGCACAAAGAAAGAGAAAGAGACAGAAAAAGAGAAAGTTCACATTTCTTGGTTCAGACCTGAAATGCTTGAAACAGCAAGTTCTGTGCCAGGCCCAACCCAGGAGTGGGAACTCAGTCTGAACAACTAGTAAGAAACACATTTCTATAAGCTGCCCAATTAACAGGAATTAAAGGAGTTAATAAGTTTATGATGGAAAAGGGGTACGGAAGTGGAAAAAGGACAAGATAGAATTTAGGGAATGTTTCTAACCTAGAAAAATGTCTTAGTAACTTCTGAATAGGATTGGATTTTTTAAACAGATTTTATTTATTTGAAAGTCAGAATTAGAGAGACAAAGGGATGGAGGAAAGGAGGAAGGGAGGGAGAGAGAGAGAGAGAGAGAGAGAGAGAGAGAGAGGTCTTCCCTTCACTGGTTCTTTCTCCAAATGGTCACAATGGCCAGGGCTGGGCCAGGCCAAAGCCAGGAGTCAGGAGATTCATCCAGTTCTCCCAGGTTGGTGCAGGGGCCCAAATGCTTGCATTCTCTGCTGTTTTCCAGGTGCCTTAGCAGGGAGCTGGACTGGAAGTAGAGAAACCAGTTCCTGAACCAGTGTACATATGGAATACTGCTGCAGCAGCAGCCACTTACTTGCTGCACCACAGTGCAGGCTCCAGGATTGTGTTGTTTTTACGTCAAGGGACATATTCAGCAAGAACAGATGAGGTAGAGGGAAACTGGCATCCCTGGATACTGTAGAATGCCTTTGTCTGATGCACAACACCAGCTGTCCTCAGGAGTAGAACTTGGGAAAAATGAGAAGAAACAGCTCCACTCCACATCTGTGCTCTTTCCATCTTGGCCTTCCTGCCCGTTATGTGCAGACTGACTTGGAAGGCTCTGATTCAGCCATTCTTCCACTATCCATGGCTCTGCTCCTTGCTGCCAGTCAGGCTTGGCAATGCAGTGACCCAAGGACAGCAGGCTGCTGTAGGCTTCCAGCATCACATTCCTGTACAGGATTTTCTGAGTATTGTTCGGGTCCTGCCATTCCTCCCAGGTGAAGTACATAGCCAGATCTTCAAATGATAACAACACAGGTGATGCATTCATTTTCTTTGCTTTTGGAGATATGTGCCCTGAATTTTACGTTTAGAGGATCTCCAATTAGACTGACAGGTGATTTCTCATCAGAAAGTCTACAGCCTGACAGAGAGTGGAGAAAACACAGTCTGAGTCCGCGGAAAGTCCCGGAAGCACAGCTTCTCTTTTCAGGACACACGGGGAGCAAAGCAGAGAGTGTGGGGCAGGAAAAGTCCCCAGCGCATGGGACCCACAAGTGGCAGATGCAGAGGAACAGTAGCATCAGGTGGCCAGCTGGGGGTGTGTGCTCACACACTGCCTGGGATTGTACTTGTAGAGCAAGGTGGGAGAAGGAGCAGCATGCCCACCAGGACCCATTCTGATCAGTGAATGAACTTGTTCTGTCTTAAATTTCTAATACAAATTCTACTCTCCCTTGTTTCATCTTTAACTACCCCTAAATCTAGTTCTTATCTCTCAGTTTTCATTATTTTCCATCACTCAAGTTACATGAACACTACTCTCTAATGAGACTACGTAACCCAGTCCTTCCCTGATGGAAGCCAGCCAATTCCTTTTCTCTGAGATCTGCACTCTATGTCTTATATCAAAATATCAGCAGTTATGTTTCTGTTCCATGACCCCGCTCTCTGGCCTTAAAAGATTAAATGAGGCCTACATACAAGGTCCAGGTTGGGCCAATCACATGTCTATTCTCGGGAACTTAGAATTCCAAATAGAGTTGAGGAAACTAGACTATGTTGGTAGTGGAGCAACATTAAGAGAATTAAAATAAGAAAAGGCCTTCAATTATCCACATGAGCCCCACCTTTCTTGAGGTTTCACTGGAAGCTTCCAGATTTTTTTAAAAAATAAATTTAATTATGTTAGCTAATATTGACTTCTTTAACATGAAAGCAAAGGATCATCACTAATTTCTGATGTATTCAACATTTCTTTTTCTTGGAATACCAGCAGGTCCTATGCCATTTTAAAACAATGGTCTCCCAAGCAGGTGAAGCATACAAGGCTGTTAATCTGATGTGGATAAAACCATCTATTTTCTATGTAAATAATTTAAAATGAAGCTATATTAATATTCAGCAGGCAGATTCACATAGGTGCCCTCATCTGGCCTTCAGCGCAGAAGGTGAATTTCCTTGTTCATAGTAAAGGGGTGATAAGGGCAGATGGAGAATTTATAAGTTGGAGTTGTTGACTGCAGTATCCTGTCTTCCTTTTTAACTTTTAGTAAAAATTAAATTATAGTGGCTTCTGTGTGTCTTGTTTACTGTTTTAAATGCTAAGTTAAAGACTAAAGTTTTTACAAAACAATCACATGATAAGAGACAAGACTATAACTTATTTTTGTAACATCCAGAGATTCACTTTTTATCTTAAGGCAAAGTACTTAAAAGAATTGTCAAGCTTAAGAGATAAGGTGAACATTTTTCTTTAAAAAAGATAATAACTCTTCCAAGTATACTGAATTTTTGGTGATAAAAAGTTGCTATTACTGGTATACCATCTAGTATTTTGTAAAATTCAACATTTACTATACTTTCAAGATAAACATGATATTTTTGTAAAAAGTATAAAATAACTTCATTTTGAAAGAATCTCTTTTAAGTATTTTAAAGTTTATGTCATTATGAGATTTCATGGCAAAAATATTGGTATAAAATTTTAAACTGTACATTAAAACATGAAAATAGAAATTTGTAATCAGCTTAACGTTTCCAAATGGAGAGTGTAAGTGCTCTTTCAGCTATTTACTTAAAATATAAAAATGAAACACCTTCCAAATAATTCAGGAACAACTTCTCCACATCAGTAAGTTTAGAAAATTAATAGCCAAATTTCAATTAAACACCTTTTATGATTAGAATACAAAAACATGTAGCACAATTTTCAAATAGGACTATTTATAACGTTTTCCAGTTGAATCTGCATATATTTCCAAGCCATAACAGCAATTCCCTTTAAACTCAAATATTGAAATATATTATAGTTAGAACCAGAATTGCAAAATATTACTCAAAATCAAAGGATTTAAATTCATTTTCAATATAATGAAGGATATCCAATAGTATTTATTAAGTGCAAAGAGATTTGGGGTATAACCAGAAAAAATAAATAAAGAATTTTTAAATGTTATTTATTTGTTCTCATTTTAAATTTTACTTGTATATATGCATTGTATCATGTATAAGTATATACCAACTGAAAGGCATGCATCTGGTTTATAAGGGAATTATATAACTATATAATATAACATTTGTAAGGCATTTAGTTACTTGAAAGGCAGAATTACAAAGATAGAGAAAGAGAAAAGTTTTCCATCCACTAATTCACTCCCCAAATGGCCACAACAGCCCATCCCAGGCTACAGTCAGGAACCAGGATCTCCATCTGGGTCTCCCGCCTGGGTGGCAGGGTCCCATTTTCTGCTGCTTTCCTAAGTATTTTAGCAGGGAGTTGGCTCAGAAGTTGAGCACTTGGAATTTGAACTTGCATTCATATGGGATGTAGGCATTGCAGGAAGCAGCTTAACCTGATAAGCCACAACACCTGTCCCAGTATAGCCTATCCTACACTTATTTGATATTACATATATTATTTCAGTATATGCTACGAATATATAGCATGTATGCATATGCTATAATAAGGCATACATATATTATATTTATGATTTATAAATTATCATATTCTTTGAAGATATGTATTATTTATTATATAGATGAATTTGCATATATAGTTATCTATAATATAGGAATTCATTTTTTAAATTATTATGAAAACATTTTGGAACTATGTACTTTAGTGATGGGAAGTTAGAGAAAAATGGGAGTAAACCTGAGTTGACAAACTTTCCCAATTAAAGACTTTTTCTTTTTTAACAGGCTGAGTTAGACCGTGAGAGAGAGAGAGACAGAGAGAAAGGTCTTCCTTTTTCCATTGGTTCACCCCCGAAGTGGCCGCCACAGCTGGCGTGGTGTGGACAGCGCACTGCGCCGATCTGAAGCCAGGAGCCAGGTGCTTCTCCTGGTATCCCATGCGGGTACAGGGCCCAAGGACCTGAGCCCCCCTCCACTGCCTTCCTGGGCCACAGCAGAGAGCTGGACTGAAAGAGAAGCAACTGGGACAGAATCCGCCTCCCCAACGGGGACTAGAACCCCGGGGGTGCCGGCGCTGCAGGTGGAGGATTAGCCTAGTGAGCTGCGCTGCCGGCCCCCCAATTAAAGACTCTTAAAGCAGGGTCTTCCTACAATTATATCCATCCTAAGTCAAATTTGTAAATGGGTAATTTTAAATTGTCCAAATAAAAGGAAAAACATTGTAGGGAATCAGTCATATGAATATTCAATTTCTATTCCCCATCATGAAGGCTTGAAGGCTTTCTGAACCCAAGCCTCAGGGTTTCTCCTGCCATTGTCTTCCTCTCAAAACCCATCTTGTCATTACTCTCAAGATTCTTGGTTTTGCATTTATGTACTTTTTTGGTATTTTTCATAAGCATAGATACATTAGATGCATTGTTTGAACTTTTTGCCAGTTCCTTGGAGGTGAACATTGGATTTTGTTCGGTTCTGTGTAAATCTGCCTTTAAGGCCTTCTCTTTGTTCTTTATTTTCACTTGGCTCAAATATGCCCTAGTTAAATCCAACTCTACCCGCATGGCTGAACATGGCTAACACAAGATAGGTGATCCTACTTTGAGTTCAAGGTCACTGTTCTCAAATCAGTTACAGTGTGTTTTTTCCTACTTTCATCCTCCAACTTTTCCTAATGGCTCCTTTTCTTCATAACTGCATATGATGAACTAGGTAAAGCAAGCTTCTAGAAATAGGCCTTTACCAATGTGGTGATGAGGTGACGGGGAGAGACCTTCTACAATCCTATGAGGAGGTCTTGGTCTGCTTTTGAGTCTGCTGTCAGGCTGTGGCTGTCACAACGGCTCATTAGCATCCTCCCTCCCCCCTTAGGTGGGACAGCATTTTTGCATCAGCTGGTCTTGGGTATTTCCCTTCTTCTGAGTCAGGTAAGCCCTGATCAAACTCTAACAGGTTGGGCTTTGGCTTCATACTCCTCTGAGGGCAAGTCTTGTTATGGAGGAATAAAGAATGCTCTGTCCAGTTTCAAAGGGATTACTTTTTCCCATCCCTCTCTTGGAGGCTGAGGAATGTTTTTCTCCAGTGTTAACTGCGAGAACCACGTTAGTCTCCAAGCACAACTGGCAAAAGTATGGTCTCTGATGGCTGAGTGCCCCTGACTTGTTCACATTGTGCCTGTATCAGTCCTTCAGTTACAGTGTAGGTTTTCCCATCCTGGTCCTGCAGATTTCTGCTCAGATGGGTAGTGGTTCTCTGTGCTCACCTGCCTCTGTCTCCAATTTTAGGGGCAGAAGTTTTCCCTGTGACCTCTCTTACCTTACAGATCTAAGAAGAGTTCTCAGTTTAAGTTTGACATTCTACTTGTTAGAACTCTTATATGACAGACTGGAAGCCAGAGTCTATTTCAGGTCTCTTTCACAATAAAAACTTTTGCTTTGTTTTTGTGGAAATAACACTTTTATTGTAATAGGTATAGAAATAATGAAAAAAAAAAACAAACAAACTTCTGATTTCTACTTCTGGCTAATGTAAACCTTTCAAAGCACAGGTATGACTCAAGAAAGTGGTTCCCGCCATGCATGTGGGAGACTGGCATTGAGTTCCTGGCTCTGGATTTGGCCTTGGCCTCACACCAGCCATTGCAGGTATTTGGGAAGTGAACCATGAGATGGAGTGCACTCTCTCTCTTGTCTGTCCATCTTTCTCAGTCTGTGTCTCAAATAAGTTTTTTTTAAAGAGCTTAAATATCTAAATATTAATTACTGACTGCATTTATTGAATTAATTTTTCAAATACATCTATATGCTAAATAGAAGGATACACTAAAAACATAATTTTAATTAAACATTAACATCATTAAAATACAAGCATATGCAGGAGGCAACATCTGCTTACTATTTGTACTGTTACCACCCTGGCCCAAGTCAACACTATCTCTTATCAGTAATGGCCTCTCATTCTTTATTTGCTTTTACTGTTTCCACTTTTCATTGTATTCTACACAGAGCAGTTAATGGGATCTTGTTCAAACTTAGCAAATCATGTTACAACATTACCAAAATCTCTCAGTGGGTTTTCACCTTTCTCAAAGTAAAAAATCAAGTCTTTACTGTGGCCTACAAAACTTTCTTGAATCTGGTGACCCATTAGCTGAATCAAACTTCTACTGCATTCAATTCCCTCCTGTATTCCAGGTATACAGTCTCTTTGTTTTTTCTGGTCCATGTAAGGCTTATTTGCTCCTGTCTCAGAGCCTTAGCATGTGCTATGTCCTCCACTGGTAATACAATCCCCCAGGTACATGCATACATATTCCTCAGCCTACTTTCCTGTTTTATTTTTATCCATTCATTTACCACCATCTAATACTCTACACATCAAAGAAGCTGGCTAGTATATTGTCGGACAGAAATTATTCTATATGTGAATTTGAAATTACTTTTACATCTTATGAATGGCTTACAAAGTCAGACAATCCAAGAAAGAATATGTTTTGCATATGTTGTTACAAATGGTTATATACATTTAATAAAAATGGGTGAATAATTCCTTTTATGTGTTCTCATGGTCCCCATGCATAACAATGCTTACTACATTCACTGGAATGTTGTGCTCATATTTTTTTTTTTTTTGGTATGGTAAGAGATCTCTGAGAATAAGGCCATAATTTCTTCATCTGTGTATGGCTAGATCATAGCACAAAAGTTGATAGTTAATAAGTGAGCTGTATTAGAGTTGGAGGCCGCTTTCCTGATCTTGTTTATTTTACATCTGATGGAAAAAACAGTCATTAAAAAGTGAGTGTTAAAAGCATTCCACAACCATGCACTAGCAGAAAGCCAAAGGAAATCGAGTCCATTCACTGTGCTGACCGCACACTCCACTGAGTGCAGAGATTGCTTCTGCTCCCTCTCCCCATGAGTCCTCATGACTACAGCTGACAATTCTCCATATCACTATTTCTCTGTTGATGGGTTTTTTTTCTGACTTCACCTCATTTCTCACACCAAAAGCTAATTAGAGGGGCCAGCGCTGTGGCACAGCCGGTTAACGCCCTGACGTGAAGCATCGGTATCCCATATGGGTGCCGGTTCTAGTCCTGGCTGTTCCTTTTCAGATCCAGCTCTCTACTAAGGCCTGGGAAAGCAGTAGAAGATGGCCTAAGTCCTTGGGCCCCTGCACCCGCTTGGGAGACCCGGAAGAAGCTCCTGGCTCCTGGCTTTGGATCGGTGCAACTTTGGTGGTTGTGGTCATCTGGGTAGTGAACCATCAGATAGAAGACCTCTCTCTCTGTCTCTACCTCTCTCTGTAACTCTGTCTTTCAAATAAATAAAATAAATCTTTAAAAAAAAAAAGCTAATTAGAGGGGACAGCACTGTGGCGTAGAGTATAAAACTCCTGCCTGCAGTGCCAGCATCCCATATGGGTACAGTTTGAGTCCCGGCTGCTCTACTTCTAATCTAGCTCTCTGTCATGGCCTGAGAAAGCAATAGAAAATGGCCCAAGTCCTTGGACCCCTGCATCTGTGTTGGAGACACAGAACAAGCTCCTGGCTCCTCGTTTCAAATCGGCCCAGCTCTGGCTGTTGCGGCTGTCTGGGGAGTGAACCAGCGATGGGAGACCTCTCTCTCTCTCTCTCTCTCTCTCTCTCTCTCTCTGCCTCTGCCTCTCTGTAAATGTGGCTTTCAAATCAATCAATCAATATTAAAAAAAAAAAACTAATTAGAAAAGATGAAGAAAGAGAGAGACACACAGACATGAAAAATGAAAGAGAAATAAAATAGGAACTAAGCCAAAAAGACAGATAACGGGACAGGAATCCATGGCAGGGGAGAAAAAGGAAAGATGCCCCTCTGGGACATTTGTGCAGTCATTGACATCAAGCAACAATGATGCTGGCAGGGAACAGGGTCAGAGCGAAGGTTTGGAAAGTGATCACACTCCAGAGGAGATGCTGGAAAGCAACCAAGGAGGTGCTCCATAGGAAAGAGATCACGGAGGAGCAGACCAGACTCATCCACACTGTCCTGACCTATAACTTAGTGTCTATTTCTTTTAAAAAAAGATTTATTTATTTATTTGGAAGTCAGAGTTACACAGAAGGAGAAGGAGAGGCAGAGAGAGAGGTCTTCCATCCGATGGTTCACTCCCCAAATGGCTGCAACAGCTGGAGCTGCACCAATCCGAAGCCAGGAGCCTGGAGCTTCTTCCAGGTCTCCCACATGGGTCAGGGGCTCAAGGACTTGGGCCATCCTCTACTGCTTTCCCAGGTCATTGCAAAGTGCTGGATTGGAAGTGGAGCAGCCGGGGCTTGAACTGGTGCCCACCCGGGGTGCAGGCACTGTAGGCAGAAGCTTTACCCACTAAGCCACAGCGCCGGCCCCAGTGTCTGTTTCTTGAACGTGGAGTGACTGGATGGTGATTATTTGAATAAGAGAGTCACACTTGGGTGTTCTTTCTTTTAATATTCTTTTTAGTCCTTTTGTGCTAATTCTTTAGGTTTTGAAATATTTTGCTTCTAAATTTCTGCTTTTCTAAAAGTTAAGCTAAAACTTGCTTTTGTTTGTTGCTTTGCTTGAGAAGAGGCCTACAAAAATACTTGCTTTAAATAAGAACATTTTACTCATTAGTATAGCTGCCTCATTTTGATATATGAAACTTTTTCACAATGAGCATTAAACCAATGCCCTGAAACGAGGCCAGTCTCCAATCTAAATGTCAGCATAAAGAAATGCCAGGTTTTATGAAAATTTTTCTTATGAATTTTAAATGTGAGAAGGATGCTCTCTGGTTTTTAAAAAAAGTTCCATTGTCATTTACCTTTGTTATTTCCATAACCTTTAATATTACATAGACCTTACAGTCATTTGAATAAATCAAATTCAGACAAAAAGACTTTATGAATAGTGTTGATTAAAATTTTACCATTTTACCAATATTGAATACTTTTATTGATTTAATGAAACCATCAACATGCCTCTATCATATATTTTATTTTAGAAATTATAGTTTATTTAATGTTTTAAAATTTATTTATTTAGGAAGCAGAAAAAGAGAAATCTCTCATCTACTAGTTCACTCCCCAAATGCCTCAGATGGTTGAGGATTGTCTAGAGCCAAAGCTGGGAAACAGGAGCACAATCCAAGTCTCCTGTGTGGGTGGCAGTCGCTTGAACCATCACAGCTGCGTCCCAGGGCCTGCAGTGGCAGGAAGCTGAGGAAAAGGAGCTGGAGCCAGGAACTGCATCTAGGCTCTCTGATGTGGGACATGGGCCTCTGAACTTCTAGGCCCAATATTGTTCTAACAGCAGTCAAAAATATTAATTTGATGCAATGAAGAATGAACTCAGATTGGGTACAAAAAATGTCATTTTAAAAAATTTCAGGGATGGTGCTGTGGCATAGAGGGTAAAGCTGCTGCCTGCAGTGTTCGCATCCCATATGGGTGTTGATTCAAGTCCTGGCTCCTGCACTTCTGATCCAGCTCTTTGCTCCCTTGCGTGGGAAAGCAGTAGAAGATGGCCCAAGTCCCTGTGCTCCCTGAACCCGTGTGTGAAACCCGGAAGAAGCTCCTGCCTCCTCTTTGTTTCAGATCGGCCTAGCTCTGACTGTTGCTGCCACTTGGTGAGTGAACCAGCAGATGGAAGACATCTCTCTCTCTCTCTCTCTTTGCCTCTGCCTCTCTGTAACTCTGCCTTCGAATAAATAATAAATAAATCTTTTAAAAAACTCTTAAATTGAAAGTAATAAAAAACAGAAAGAAGAATCTTAATCACAAAAATTGTTTTAGAATTGTGAAGTAAAGATATGTGACTATAAATACTTTTGAATTCAAATTTTTTTATACATAGAGTTCTTTGCTTTAGGCTAGAAGAAGACAATGCCTGCTATCTCTTTTCAAATTCTCCTGTTCTTGCTAAAATATGAAGAGCAAAGAAATATCATGTGAATTGCTGCAGAGTATTTGAAACTAATAGTTCTACTAATTTTCATTAAAAATCTGTGAATATTTAGAAGTACAATTGTTGCTTTTCAAACATTAAATATGGTTATTATCTAATGTTATAAGAATGAGACAATACATTAGGTATATAATTATCAATTAAAGATCATAATTTTGCTGATCCGGAATTTGAGTTTGTTTGATTCTAGCAGCTAAACATCTTTTTAATAAAAACTTATTTATTTATTTAAGCCGGCGCCATGGCTCAATAGGCTAATCCTCCGCCTTGCAGCGCCGGCACACCGGGTTCTAGTCCCAGTCGGGGCGCCGGATTCTGTCCCAGTTGCCCCTCTTCCAGGCCAGCTCTCTGCTAAGGCCCAGGAGTGTAGTGGAGGATGACCCAAGTGCTTGGGCCCTGCACCCGCATGGAGACCAGGAGAAACACCTGGCTCCTGGCTTTGGATCAGTGCACTGCGCCCGCCGCTGCAGCCATTGGAGAGTGAGCCAACGGCAAAGGAAGACCTTTCTCTCTGTCTCTCTCTCTCACTATCCACTCTGCCTGTCAAAAAAAAAAAAAAAAACAAAACAAAACAAAACAAAAAACAAACAAACAAAAAACCAAAAAACCAAAAACCTTATTTATTTATTTGTTTTTTTTTAGGCAGAGTGGACAGTGAGAGAGACAGAGAGAAAGGTCTTCCTTTTGCCGTTGGTTCACCCTCCAATGGCCGCCACGGCTGGCGCGCTGTGGCTGGCGCACCGCGCTGATCCGATGGCAGGAGCCAGGAGCCAGGTGCTTTTCCTGGTCTCCCATGGGGTGCAGGGCCCAAGCACCTGGGCCATCCTCCACTGCACTCCCGGGCCACAGCAGAGAGCTGGCCTGGAAGAGGGGCAACTGGGACAGAATCCGGCGCCCCAACTGGGACTAGAACCTGGTGTGCCAGCGCCCCTAGGCGGAAGATTAGCCTAGTGAGCCGCGGCGCCGGCCTATTTATTTATTTGAAAGTCAGAGTTACACAGAGAGAGAAGGAGAGGAGGAGGAGGAGAGAGAGAGAGGTCTTCTATCCGCTTCACTTGGTTCAATCCTCAGTTGGCTACAATGGCTGGAGCTATGCTGATCAGAAGCCAGGAGCCAGGAGCTTCTTCCAGGTCTCCCACACCAGTGCGGGGACCCTAGGACTTGGGCCATCTTCTACTGCCTTCCCAGGCCATAATAGAGAGCTGGATCAGAAGTGGAGCTGCTGGGACTGGAACCTGTGCCCAAATGGGATGCCGGCACCTCAGGCGACGGCTTCACCCGCTATACCACAGCGCCGGTCCTTGCAGCTAAACTTTTGATCTCATGTGACAAGTGATGGTTTTAATTTATTTATTTATTTTTGTCCAAAATACGTTCTTCTCCTCAATTAGGGAGAAAATTATGTAGAGACTTCATTGATTCTGGGTTTGGTCATGAGGCAGACTTTGGCAAGTGAACTATGCATAATGACATGTTCCATTTCTAAACAAGATTTTAAAGCCCTCATCTGGTCCTCCACTTTCCTATTTTCCCTTTCTCCTGAGCATAGCGGTTTCTCCCATGGGGCTACTCCTGCAATCTAGATCTCAAGTGGTTGTGACTCTTGTGTAAGACCACATACAACAATGAACATGGAACATAAGTGAAAACCAAGTGTTCTTTGTTATGTGCCAGTGAGTCCTAGGGTCACTTTCTGTTACAGCACAATTAAGCCTCCCTTCACAGAATCCTATACTTTTCTGTCTATGCCTCTGTTTGCTTATTTCCCCCTCTATGCAGAGAAATGTATTTGAAATGTAAATTTTTTCCTTTCCTCCAAATAAACTAAAACAAATCAAAATTCCCTTCCCTGCAAAACACTCTGAATACATCATAAAATCCTTTGGTAAGCTCTGTAAATATACAACATAATTAAATTATGAAGGCATGAGAATTATAAAAATGCCCACTCTGGTTGGATACTACACCGAATGCATATCAAGTAGAAAAGCAAATACTTTTCAGAGATTATTTTCCATTATCCACTGTTAATAACACCTCTCTTGGTACTGGCTAAACCATTTAAACTCCATCTGCAAGCACATTTTAAAACAGATTCTGTTGACAGGTGCAGCTCTGAGAACTCTTCATCTTCAGAGAAATTACACTGCTCTCCCACTCCCACTTCTTCCTTTAAAATGGTGCTTACACCCACTGCAGCCTGGATGCTTTTATTCTAGAGTGATTCATCTAGTTTTTAATCTCTTGGCTTTTTGAGTGGGATGGTAGAATCACAGGAATTAAGGGTAAAAATGATCAATTGCTTTTGCATTTGTATTCTTGGAGTCAGCAGCTTCCTAACAATGTGGTTGAATGGGAAAGGACAGGCGGAAGTCCTGTGCTGCAGATAATCACCTGCCTTTAGACCTAAGGATGTGTGTGTGCTTTATTTAGAAAGATTGCCTCATACATGTCACTATCATTTGTTATAGTTTAAATTCAGTGTATTTTGGCTCAGAGTGTATCCATTGATTTTACTTTGGTTAAAATCTGTTATAGATAAACAAGATAAACATCCATGAGTTTCTCATTTGCAATCACTTATGTGTATGGGTATGGGGAGTAACATATTGATCTTCTAATTGAACAGTCATCGCTCACTTTTTATCAGACATGCTGGGCTATTTACCACTGTCCAAGCTCTGACCTGAAGTCAGGCTTTGAGCCACTTTGTAGACAAGGGCACTGCTTCTGTGGTTAGAGAAACTATATATCAAATGCCTGTATACAGACTAAATGGAAACTTCAGGCACAATGTAAATAGATTTTAAATTATTGCTGTAGCCTCAGTTTTATGGGCAAGACCTAGCAAAAGCAGTTTGTCACTTCCTAAGCTATGTCTTCCAGCCGCAATACCTTTTTATGGCAGATGGTTTTCATAAAATCAAAACCAACAACACTATGAGTATGGTCTTGGTAAATCAGGTAAATTGAAAAGGTATGTGCCTCCTTCATATTGGTAGATTTTGACATATCTCAATGTTTACACATGGTGAAAGGTAATAAATATAATTTGAGGAAATTTTTTAAGAAAGAATATAAATGATAGAAAGTGAGGGGACGTCTAGGAGAAAGCACTGGGATGCAACAGATTGATACCTGCATGGCTGGGTCAGCGTTCTGGCTCTGCTTCCACTCCAGTTTCCTGCTAATACAAACGCAGGCAGCAGGTGATGACTCAAGTGCTTTGGTTCTTGCCACTGACATGAGAGATCCAATGGAGTTCCAGCTCCTCACTTGAGCTTTAGGGATGAAGCAGCCGTTGAAAGATCTCTCTCTCTCTCTCTCTCTCTCTCTCTCTCTCTCTCTCATATGTATATGTATGTGTGTGTGTGTGTGTGTGTGTGTGTGTATAACCTATCTCCCTGTCACTCTGCCTTTCAAATAAACTGAAATAAATAAGCTTTTAAAAAGGAGGTCAAGTCTCACCATTAATGATAGACCTCTTTTAGTGCAATGTGAAATGGAGTACTGAGATTTCCATGAGAATTTTTCTGTTACTCTGCTACTTATTTTACTGTAGCCTTAAAGCATCTGTTTGGACCAGCTCTGTGGAGAAGGGCTTTCCATAGTGATGAAAATACACAATAATTTTGCATAGTTCAGTATACCCGCACTCGCCCTGTGTGCTTGATGAGTACTTGAAAACTGGCAAGTGAAATTGATTCCTAAGCATATTTCATTTTAATTAACTTACACATCTATGTGGAGCTTGTGGTTAACTCCTTGGATAGTCATCCCTAGATCATGAATTACTTAAATTTTTAGAATCACAGAAATTTAATATTTGAATCTTTTGCAAAGAATCTAATCTAATCTTTCTGTCCTGTTTTTCATTGGCAAGGTGATTTCTGACACTGTTTGGAAAGAATGTACTATTAACTATAGTTATTTGCTCAAGCTAATCATTGCAAAAGAGGCTAGAACTTAACAGTTTCTGTTTCATTTTTTTTTTTTTTGGACAGGCAGAGTGGACAGTGAGAGAGAGAGACAGAGAGAAAGGTCTTCCTTTTTCTGTTGGTTCATCCCCCAATGGCCGCTGATCCTAAGCTGGAGCCGGGTGCTTCTCCTGGTCTCCATGTGGGTGCAGGGCCCAAGAACTTGGGCCATCCTCCACTGCACTCCCGGACCACAGCAGAGAGCTGGCCTGGAAGAGGAGCAACCGGGACAGAATCTGGCGCCCTGACCGGGACTAGAACCTGGGGTGCCGGCACCGCAGTTGGAGGACTAGCCTACTGAGCCGCGGGCTGGCCTCTGTTTCATTCTAACTTTAGCACTGTATTTGTGAACCATGAAATAGTTCAATTTCTTTCACATCATTCTACTTACAACTATTCATAGTCAGATAGTGTTATTAAAATGGTTAAGGATAAACACCTCTCAGAACGCTACAACTCAACTGACATAATGTTCTTTGCCCTTAAGATTCATACAGAAAAATAAACAAGAAGAATAAGGCTGAGTGTTAATATATACTTTTGGGAAAAATTAAAGCAGAAAATATCACCTCCAAAGAAAGAATAGGAAGAAAACCTATGCCATGTTTTTCCTTGTTTTCCTTAAGGAAACAAGGATTTCAATTTGGTAGGTGGAAAATAAATGTGACATGGACTTACTAAATTTATTATTTTTAAAAAGATTTATTTTATTTATTTGAAAGACAAAGTTACAGATCGAAAGAGGGAAAGACAGAGAGAGATCTTCCATCTACTGGCTCACTCCACAAGGACAGGGCTAGGTCAGATGGAAGCCAGGAGCCAGAACATGGTCTCCCATGTGGGTGCAGGGGCCCAAGCAGGGGCCCACTGCTTTCCAAGACACATTAGAAAGGAAATGGATGGGAGATGGAGCAGCCTGAACTCAAACTGGTGCCCACATGGGATGCCAGCATTACAGGCAGCAGCTTTACCAGCAATGCCAGAAGACTAGCCTCCGGACTTAGTAAATTTAAATGATTGAATTATAGAAGTTGAATGATGTTTCAGTGATTGGCATCTTCCCTACAATGGACTGACCGATGAGATTACAATTTTACTGATTTTTTTTAATTCTATCTTTATGTTGGGATAACCCAGGAAATTTAAAAATAACCAGCATGAATAATATCAGGAATAGGGCCCAAGACATCAATAGCTTTTAAAAGCGCCCCAGTTGATCCTAATGTGCATTAAAAGTCGAGAAACACTGATTTGGTAATAAAAGTATCTTAAAGTTCAGATGAAATCCAGAGTCCATATTAGGCTTGACACAATTATTTTATATTAATATCATATTAATATTGCTAATAGAATTATAACCGTCCTAATGAAAACACATTATCATGACTAAGACTAGGAAAACACTATTTTATTAACAAGCAAAGGACAATCAAAGACTAAATCAGTGAATTTTATTTTCACTGAGGACCCGTATATCCATAGGTATGTCTGATAGACAACAAGTCCCACGCAACAGAATCAAATTTTAAAGGCATAGAAGGTGGGTATAGAAAGAGAAATCACCCTGGAGAAGGAAACAAGGAGTTTGGTTCAAAGAACCGGATTTCACAGAAGGACTTTGACAGAAGAAAAGAACAGTTACGTGTTGCTGTGGATTCGTTCGAGAGAAGTGCAGTGGGGCCAAGAGCCGTGGAGTCACGACACAGACACCAGGAATCCGGTGAAAGCAGGCTAGAGGCTCGCAGCTCACAGACTGGTTTATTTCAGTTGGTGCAGCAGTTTATATAGCCGAGGCAGCCAACCAGGTCAAGGGGCGGTTTATGCCATAACCAATCACTGCCTGTTGCAAGGCAGGCTCCTTTGCCAGGTGGGTTCCTAAGCCACTTCCTGAGTAACTGACGCTCACTTGCCAGCGCCATCTTGGCACGGCCTTCTCATTCCACCATAGTTACGCATGTGTATATTGCTGGAAGTTGAAGGGTAATCATGCTTGGCAATGGTCACTGTCACACATTTAATGCCTACCAGGAGGCGTATACTATTCCAAATTCTGTGAAGTCATTTTCCTTCTCATTGCACAGAGAATTATTGAACTGTTTTACTTTCAGGCTTGAAAAAGACTGAACTAGGCAGCCATGAGAATTGGTAGGAATATATACCTGAAAGACATCCACTTTGGAGAGAGTAATAGAATTTAAAGGAGTTAAATTGAGATCCCCACTTTCCAGCTACTCAAAATCATTTATGTCTGTGGAGGTTAATTATGGAAATTTTTTAAAGTTCTGAAATATGTTAGTAAAGCTTTAGTTAAAAACTAAACTTGAAAATAGCAGCCAGAACTTCCAAACATAATTAACGAGAATATTTGGTATCAACAAAAAGTTGATTGTGACTGCAACACACCAATGTAACCAACATCCTCCCACATCCTAACTACTAGATAAATGTGTGTGTAGAATAAATGTATGCTGACTGATTCATATGAAAAATAAGGAAGAGATCAGATGGAATTTAGGGGAGCTTGGTAACTCAGGAATACATGTGACATACATGGGAAGCTATATATATTCTAACGGGTTTTGGATTCAAAATAGTTCTTTGCTTTGGAAGTAAAATAATTGCATAGATGAGATGCAGTAATCCCCTGTTTGCTATTTAGTTACCCACAATCACACTTGGCCCTTCCACAAGTAAGGAGAAGCTGTAAATTGCTGTTTGCTATTGGTAATGTGATGAAATCTCGCCCTCTCCTACTCCATGCTGAGAAACAGAGAAAGGCCATATTGAGAGAAATAGAGAAAGGCCACATGGACATAACCTTTACTGCACTGTTTTGTTAATATTGTTCTATTTTGTTATCAGCTGTCAATGTTAATCTCATATTGCACCTAATTTATATGTTAAACTTTATCATAGGTATGCATGCACAGGGAAGAATGTGTGTGTTCGTGTGTGTGTGTGTGTGTGCACTTTTGCACGTGCATTCACTTGGCATCTTGGAACATCTCCTTCATGGATAATGGGAGACTATGATAACATCTTATTTCAGGTCTACCGCATAGACATAGTACAAAAGCCTTGTAGAACAGGAACCATCTCTACAGAAGCATTCCATGAAGGTCATAGGTATCAGGAAACTTCTCAGATACACATCTGAAATTGTCATTTACAACCACTAATCTTTTCACTTTGAAAATGGGGAATTTCTTCTTGCATACAGCTGGTCAGTCGGCTTATCTGTCAGACTTTGCAGTCTTTGGCAATGGGTGTAATGCTGCATGACAGATAGAAGCTCCCTTCCCCTATGGGAGTTCAAAAACACCTTTGCGAATTGTGGACTGAATTATTCCAGTCTCCGTTTGTTAGGAAACAAACTTGGTTACAGATAGACACACACACACACATTATGCATTATGTTATGCATTTATGTATTGTTTTATATATATTCATAAATTATTATGTATTATTTTTATTTATTTGAAAGACAGATACAGAATCCTATATGCTGGTTCATTCCCCAAGTGACCACAGCAGTCAGGGTTGGCCCAGGCAGAAGCCAAGATCCAGGAACTCATTTCAAGTCTCCCATGTGAGTGGAAAGAACCCAAGCACTTGGGCCATCGTGTTTTCTCCCATGGTGCACATTAGCAGGAAGCTGGAATTGTAGGCACAGCCAGGACTCAAACCTAGGGACTCTGATATGAGATATGAATATCCTATGCAGCATCTTAACTACCGCATCAAATGCATTTCCTGACAGAATATATTTTTAAAAATACATATATATATGTATATATATAGCCCTAACCTTCAAAGTTTGTTATTAATACAATAAAATGTAAAGCTCTCAGTTGATACCTTTTCATATAAAATTAAATAAAAAAATTTGAAAAAGTAGTTAAATTCTCTACAAATATTTATGCAAAAATGGATTAGAAATAGCAAGAGTGTATTTAAAGTCCTCCATGGTGTTTTCATTTTCAGAAAATCAAAATATTTCAGGATAAATCCTTTCATGTATAATAAACAGCATTATTGCTCTATTTACATTTTGGATTATGGATGGAAAATATACTAGTTGCCTAAAATTTTCCAAAGAACAAATGCAGAACCAAGAATAAAATGACTTTTATTTGTGGTCTCAAATCTCTTCCTCCCGTTGCTTGACAAGATGACATTCTTCTACAGGAAATTATCCTGCAATTATGTAGCCTCATTGATTCAGAACAATGATCTAAGAATGTATTTACACTGTAAATTAAAGGTAACATTATTCAAAAATCAGTGTTCTTCATTTTTGGAAATAGCTTATTGGTAAAAATTCACAGAAAATCATATACCAAATTAAACTTTACTGGATAACAAAATGATTCCAGATGCATAAACCAGAGCTTTGATTAAAGAGCACATCCGAATTTCAAACCTTCATTGCTTTTAAATAACCTTCTTGGCAGTAAACGTTATGCAAATATAGGCAATGAGGGAAGACCATTTTTTAAAAACTGCCTTGTATATTTAAGCAAACAGCTACTGAAGGCAGAAATGTGCTTTTCTGATCTTACTAAATGATCTCTGTTTAGAAACTCCAAAGTCAGGGTATTGATGCTGTTAACACTGATTGCAATTCAAGGTACAGCATGGTGCTGAGTAAATTTTTGCATAAATTTGTAAGATTATAACCTGATAATTCATTGACACGTTAACATTAATTGTTTGCATCTGTCTCATTTTTTTTCAAAGTCTCGGGAAAAATAACTCATCTCTCCTGTATTGCGCACTAAATCTCTGTACAAGTCTTTCCTTTCTATCAGGGGTGAAAAGATAGCTACTCCATAGGGGAAGCTGCTCAGAAAGCAGAAGCCATCTGGGAATAATTTCCTATATTAACCTTAAAAATCATGTAAAATTTGCTGTGTCCAAAGAAACGACCATGTGCACAACCAGCTCCCTCATCTTGCAGTGCTGGCTCTCACAGCTGTGTTTGGCTGAGTGAGTGCTCTATGTGGAAATTCTGCATCTGAAAACAAAAGAATACAATCCCCACCTTCTTTCTGAAACTAAGAAAAATCACTATAGCCAGGGCCAGCGCCGCGGTGCAGTAGGTTAATCCTCCGCCTGCGGAGCCGGCATCCCATATGGGCGCTGGTTCTAGTCCCGGCGGCTCCTCTTCCAATCCAGCTCTCTGCTGTGGTCTGGGAAAGCAGTAGAGGATTGCTGGGTCCTTGGGCCCCTGCATCAGCGTGGGAGACTGGGAAGAAACTCTTGGCTCCTGGCTTCAGATAGGCGCAGCTCCGGCCATTGCGACCAAGTGGGGAGCGAACCATCGGATGGAAGAACTCTCTCTCTCTCTCTGTCTCTCTCTCTCTGTCTCACTGCCTGTAACTCTACCTGTCAAATAAATAAATAAAATCTTTAAAAAAAATGAAAGAAAAATCACTATACCTTTTAGAATGCAATGAATCATGAACCATGTCCCTCCAGCTAATGTCAAGTTCCTGAAAGGCCCAGACAAATAAAGGAAATGTGAGAAACATAAAGGCGTTATCTGGGGCCAGCATTGTGGCATAGTGGGCTGGGCCACGGCCTACAATGCCAGCATCCCATATGGGTGCCAGTTCTTA
Organism: Oryctolagus cuniculus; assembly: GCF_964237555.1. Taxonomy (NCBI): domain Eukaryota; kingdom Metazoa; phylum Chordata; class Mammalia; order Lagomorpha; family Leporidae; genus Oryctolagus; species Oryctolagus cuniculus. The sequence goes on along the minus strand of NC_091439.1, from coordinate 6,349,689 downwards.
TCCTTGCTGCTCCACTTCTGACCTGGCTGCCTGCTGGTGGCCTGGGGAGGGGGGCAGCAGAGGATGGCCCAAGTGCTTGGGCCCCTGCCACCCACTTGAGATACCAGGAGGAGGCTCTGGGTTCTTGGCTTCAACCTGGCACAGCCCCAGCTGTTGCAGCCACATGGGGAGTGAACCAGCAACAGAAGGTCTCTCTCTGTCTTTTCCTCTCTCTCTGATTCTTTCAGGTAAATAAATAAATCTTAAAAAACAAAAAGTGTTTCTTCTAAGGTAGTTATGGCAGTTATCTGCATAAACCATTTTTTTAAAGAAAAAAACAAAATTATCATTTGGTACATAGACTATTTTTTTTAAAGATTTATTTATTTATTTGAAAGTCAGAGTTACACAGAGAGAAAGAGAGGCAGAGAGAGGCAGGTCTTCTATTGCTGGTTCACTCCCCAAATGGCTGCAACAGCCGGAGCTGTGCCGATCTGAAGCCAGGAGCCAGGAGCTTCTTCCAGGTGTCCCACATGGGTTCAGGGGCCCAAGGACTTGGGACATCTCATACTACTTTCCCAGGCCATAGCAGAGGGCTGGTTTGGAAGAAGCGCAGCCAGGACTAGAACCGGCGCCCATATGGGATGCTGGCACTTCAGGCCAGGGCCTTAACCCGCTGTGCCACAGCGCCGGCCTCAGTACATAGACTATTAAAAAGCTTAATTAAGAGGCCACCATTGGGGGATAGCAGATCGGGCGCTGCCTGCAATGCCAGAATCCCATATGTGTGCTTCTCCACTACTGATCCAGCTCCCTGATGATGCCCCTGGGAAAGCAGGAGAAGATGGCACTAATCTTGGGGCCCTTGCACCCGCGTGGGAGACCCCAAGAAGCTCCTGCCTCCTGGCTTTGAATCTACCCAGCTCCAGCCATTGCAGCCATTTGGGAAGTGAACCAGTTGATGGAAAATCTCTGTCTCTTCTCTCTCTCTCTGTAACTTAGCCTTTCAAATACATAAAACAAATCCTTAAAAAAACTTAATTGAAAGTTCTATATAAAAATAAAGATAAATAGAATTCCAATATTCCATTTTAAATTCCAGCATAAAATTCTCTGTCTTTCCACTGAATGAATACTCCCTTGGGAAAATTCTGCTACTAATGTCCTTATCAGGCTAAACTTGTTACATGAGACTCCTTCTATCTTTGGAGACTCTCTCCCTATACAATACATAAAACTGATACAGGCATTTCAAGTCTGGGCCCAGGTAGTGTAACAAAACTTGAAAATCAATGTCTTCCTTAAGGACCCCAACCCAAGCAATGATCTCTCTTTTCGACTCCATCAAACTCAGAGACTTTTCAGGACTTTATCATCTACAGTACACACTGTAACTCCATAACTCAAATCTTTCTTTCTCTTTTTCATTCATTTTTATCTCACACTTTTCTATTTATTGCATTTATTTCTTGTATTGCTTGGTGCAAAAGAGAACGGTATGTTTACTAAATATTCATTTTTATACAGGATGCTTGACTATGAAGGAGTAAGCACATGCTGATCTTTCTAATATAACATAAACATTGACAGATTCAAGTTTTATGAACTTGTGTGTAGAATGTACATTTTACAATCTTTATTTTCTTAAAATCTGTGCCTTGTTTCTTGAAATGTTAAAACTTTTGAACTGAGAACATATTCCAGTACCTTTCTATTTTTTTGTTACAAGTTCCCACACAACTTTGTTGAACAGCACTTTACAGATAATAATGTAAGGTGTTTAATCAGCGGATACTCCATAACCAAGATAGAGAACATTTCCCTGTGTCCTTTTGTAACAAATTTTCCTGTATTGCAACCCTGACTCCAAGTATGCATTCATCCTCCTTCAGTCCTAAAGGTTAAACATTTTATAGAATTTCATATAACGATATTATTTCATTAATTTTCAAATAAATGATATCATATACTATATATTTTTTTTGACAGGCAGAGTGGACAGTGAGAGAGAGAGAGACAGAGAGAAAGGTCTTCCTTTTGCCGTTGGTTCACCCTCCAATGGCTGCCGCGGCCGGCGCGTTGCGGCCGGCGCACTGCGCTGATCCGAAGCCAGGAACCAGGTGCTTCTCCTGGTCTCCCATGCGGGTGCAGGGCCCAAGTACTTGGGTCATCCTCCACTGCACTCCCAGGCCATATCAGAGAGCTGGACTGGGAGAGGGGCAACCGGGACAGAATCCGGTGCCCCGACCGGGACTAGAACCCGGTGTGCCATCGCCACTAGGTGGAGGATTAGCCTATTGAGCCACGGCGCCGGCCATCATATACTATTTATTCATTTGTGTCTGGTTTCTTTCTCTTAGCATAATGTTTTTGCAATGCATGTTGTTATGAGTATCCAAAGGTTATTCTCTTTTTACAAGTATCCTGCATAATATTCCATTATATGGATCACAACTTAATTTCCTGTTGTATTTACAACCATTTATGTGGCATTCACTTGCTGTTGGCTATTTGGCTTGTTTCCATTTTGGGACTAACATGAATAAAACAATTTATCCACTTGTCTTTTGGTTTCCAGTTCTGGATTGGAGTCTCTGTGCAAACACATGCTGTCATTTTTCGTGGGTAAATGCTTAGGAGTGGAATGGCTGTATTTATGGTGAGCACATGTTGCCAGTTGTCTGCCATTGTGGTCATGCCTTATTGTTTTCCATCAGCTATGTGTGAGAGGTGCGCTTGTTCTGTGTTCTCTGCAATACTGGGTGCTGCCAGTCTTTTTATTTACAGCCATTTAAATGGCTGTGCATTGCATTCTATAGAAATATACTTTATATTCCCTGATAAATAATAGTGCTGAGTATAATTATGTGTTTAAAAGTTAATACATTGTTCTACCTAGAAAGTAAAATCTTAAAATAATAACACAGGAGTGTGGCAGCTATCCAAACCTATCAGTGCCAAAAAGACTTCATGTTTGCACTCTATTTCCATGATGAAATGTCATACAGGTTGTGTTAATTACTTCTTACTAATAAATCATTTAGGGACTTACCAATGTTCATAATCTGAGTCTTTCCAATAGATTTTTTATGTAATTTCTCCAATTTTTTGACAAAATTGTTTATAACATTCCCTTACATTCTTGCTGGTATTGTAAAATCTGCAATAATGTTCCACCTTTCATTCTTAACATTAACAATTTGTGTCTTCATTCTTTTGTTTATTATTATTCTATCAAGAAATGTATTGATTTTGGCCTTTAAAAAATCCATCTTTTTGTATTGATTTTTCCCCACTGTAATGTATGCTATGACTGTACTTTAAAAAGTTTGTGCCAAAAGGAATTTAAAAAGTGTATTTTAACCAATACAATTTTGAAATCTATGCATGGTATTTTTCATATTATGTCTTTTCAGTGAACTTTTTGAATCCCTCACATTTCATTAATTTTTTATTTCTCTTTATTGTTTCTTCCTTCTATTAACTTTGAATTTAATTTTTCTTTCTTTTCCTGGGTGTTTTAGGTGTTAATATATTCTGTTAGACATTTTCTAATAATCATTTAAAGCCTTAAATTTCCCTCTGTGTATTTCTTCAGCTGTATCCCACAAAATGATGTGCTGTATTTTGATTCAAACCAGAATATTTTCTATATCTTTGTGAATATTCCTTGACTCCTAGTTAATTAGAAGTGCGTAAACATCCAAATATTAAAATTTAAAGGCAATTTTTAAATGCCTATTTAAAATTGAGTTCTGTTACATATAGAATATATTCAAAACATAACCCAAATAATTCAGTACCTTTAAACTTACTAAAGGATATCTTGCAGCCAGCACTGGGCCCAATTTATTGAAAGGTCCATTGGTTAATACTACTGGTATGTCACTGTTATCTTTATTGATTTTGTATTAACTGTTTCAATCAATGTCTGAGAGGGAATTATTGAAGCCTTACATAAAATTGGAAACCTTTCAGTTGTGTTTTCCACTACAGATGTATTTTGCATTGTGAGATTTGAAGTTCTATTTTATATATATCCCTAATACGAATATAGAGATACATAACACAGGTTTTATATGAATTTTATATTTACTATATAACTTATATGTACTTTAATATTTGAAGTTTATTTCCTATAAGCAGCATGTAACTCAATCTTACTATTTCATCCAATTTAATAATCTGTGCCTTGTAATTTGAGTCTTCATTCAATTTAATTTAATCTATTGCAACATGTTGCTGAGTTTACCACTTTGTTATTTGTTTTGTATTAATCTCTTTTTCTTCTTTTCCTCTCTTCTCAATTTCTTTTCTTAAAATAATTTATCTATTGATTTGAAAGGCAAAGTTACATAGAGAAGGAGAAAGAGAGAAAGATATCTTCCATTGGCTAGTTCACTCCCCAGATGGCCTCAGCTGTCTTGGGCCAGGCTGAAGCCAGGAGACTAGAACCCATTTGTGTCGCCTGCATGGGTGGCAGAAGTCCAAAAACTTAGGTCATCTTCAGCTGACTTACCAGGACCATTAGCAGGGAGCTGGATCTGAAATGGAGCAGCTGGACTCAAATCAGTGCTCATATGGGATGCAGGTGTGGGAGGTGGCAACTTATCCTGCTGCTCCAAAACTCTGGCCCCTAGTCTTCAGTTTTTATTTTTTATATTCTATTTTATATGATTTGTTAGCATGCAACAGCCTTCTGTTTCATTTTTAACCTTTGTTCTAAAGGTTTCCTTAAGTATTTTCAAATGGGATTTATAGCATAAGTTATACACATGCTATAAATTCCACTTACCTTTTTATTATCCTTGTTTGAAAAGTCAGTTACTTTTTATACTGATTAAAATAAGAAAAGCATATTGACACACCACTATGTTTAACATGTTTCTTAATCTCAGCACTATCGCTTTAGGCAAATCCAAGTTTAGCCCTGGTATCACTGTGCTTCCGCATGAACAGTTCTTCTTAACCAAAGTCCACTAATGACAATCACCTCTGTACCCGTTTGCTTGGAAAATCTCTGTCTTCGTTTTTTGAAACACAATTTTGCTAAATCAATGGATTTTTCTTTCAGTACATTGAAGATGTTATTCCATTGTCATCTGCTATGGGTTACATTTTCCCCCTCTCTACATATACCTTTTATTCTGACATTTGTAAGACGTTTTCATTTGGCATTAGCATTTAACAATTTTATGATGTGTGTAGGTTCTTGTTTTCCTAAGTGTTTTGTTCAAATGGAATTCATTATCTTCTAAAAATGAGTATAAATGTGGTATTTATAAGTTTTGGAAAAAAATTCCATTATTTGTAACATATTTTTGCCACCACCCTTCCTTTCTGAGATCTTACTTCCACATCTGTTGGCTGCTTCATGTCACTAATGGGCAGTTGAGATACTGGGGCACTAGGACAGTCTAGTAAATCAAGGTTTAGGATTTTTTAGTCTCCCCTTCCCACACACACACATGCAGGAAATTCAGTTCAGCAAAATTCTGTTTCCATGTCTTCAGGTTCATGGTTCTTCTCTCTTGCCATGACTAATCCACAATGAATCCATAAACTTAATTTTTAGTTACATGTAGTACCTAAGTTATATTAAATTCTAAATATTCCTTTTGATATATGTATACTTGTATGTGTGGATTATAATGTTTTGTACCAAAATAAATGTATATTTTAATTTCATTACCAATGAACCCTTCGAAGTACCCTCATGGATCATTAATTTCTGTCATTATTGTCATAATTTCTTTTGAATACTTAAACATATTTAAAATCCTTTTTATTACATTATTGCTAGCATTAGGGCTCTGTTTCCATTCACTGCATTTCTTCCCAGTTATGGGTCACATTTTTCAGTGTTTTCACTGTTTTATTGGATATTGGACATTATCAGTTATACATGGAGAATTATTAGAGCTTGTGTCTTCCTTTAAGAAAAGTTGGACTTTATTCTCCTGATGGACAAAGTTATTACTCATCGGCCTCATCCTTTCAAGGCTCACTTAAGGTCTATTAATGAGTCTAGAGTCACTGTTATGTTAAAGCTAGTGTAGCCCTTGGGTTAGTGGTCTAAGTTTAGCACCCCACATCCTGGTAGTTCTTTGTTGTGACATAACAAAGTCCTCTAAAATACAGGAGTTTAACGCACATTTGCTGCCCTGCAGTGTCTGCTGGGCAGGAGTCCAGGCCCAGGTAGCTCTGGCTCCCTCTCTTTCCATAGGCTGAGACCTGGGTGTCAGTCAGGGCTGCAGTAATCCCAAAGTAGAACCACAGAAGGATCCTCTTCCCAGCTCACTCAATGGTTGCTTATGGGTGGTTGAGTAGAAATCGCCCTTAGTTCCTCTCACATGATCCTCTCCTTAACATATCTCACAATGTGACAGCTGGCTTCCTTCACATCACGCCTGGAAGACCGTAAGAGAAAGGGAGATGTAAGTCAGAATTATTTTCTAACAAAGTCTCAAATGTACTTCTCATCACTTTCACTGTGTTCTGGTCTTTACTGGAAAGTCAAGCTCTGCTCAGGTAAAGATGGAATAATTCTTCCAGAATACCTGGAGGCATACATCACCGGAAGCATCTGGGAAGTTGCCAACCACAGCCTTACTGCAAAGGTGCATCTGTCATTAGGAATATGCAGAATGCCCCGAGATGCTCAAGACTCAGCAGTCTGGACAGCCAGTCTCCACCATCACCCAAACCTGAATGAGCTCTGGCGAGTATTTGGTACACGACTGCTTGACCGCATTGCCTGATCTCAGGGACCTAATCCCATGTAAGTTTGGCTTAGCAGTTAGCAGTAGGCCCAAGGGGACTTTATACAGATTTCTGGACTCTCTGTACAACACCTTTCCTTCTGATATTTTGATATGTATTTCCTTCTGATAAATTGCAGCCACCTGAGTCTCCCAGCACTGCTGTCTGTTTCTTCTTCATTAGGGGAAATCATTATGTTCTGGTTTGTATTCCTGACCTACACTGTGTTATGGAAAGTGCCTCCAAGCAGAAAGCTAGTGCAATTGCAATCCTCACCTCATTCATTCTCCTTTTCTCCAAGGTTATAGCTCATATTACCTGTTGTCTCATGTTTGGTCATACCTATGCCATCTATTACTCTTGGTTTTCTAGACATCAATGTGAGGATGACAGGACTGGTCTCAGTTAATCCACCATAGCCAGAAGCAGAAATCACATAGAATTTGAACCAGCTTTATTCTTCCTCAGTTACTCTATATTGTATAGTTTGAATATCTTTTGCTTGGATGTTAGCTGCACATAAACAAATGATGAAACAAGTCTTAGAATTTGAAAAGAAACTACATTAATGAGAGTATAATCACCCTACAAAAGTGATTTCTGTAGATGGGACTGGCACAGAGGCGCAGCAGGTTAAGCCATAGACTGTGAAGCTGGCATCCCACACGAGTGCAGTTCGTGTCTCTGCTGCTCCACTTCCAATCCAGCTCCCTGATAACGTGCCTGGGACAGCAGCAGAAGATAGCTCGAGTGTATAGGGTCCCTGCTACCTACATGGGAGAGCCAGATGGAGTTACAGACTTCTGGCTTCTACTGGGCCCAGACCCAGCTGCTGCAACCATTTGGTCTGACTCTCCCTCCATCTCTGCAACTCTGTCTTTCAAATAAATCTTTAAAAAGCGATTTCTGTAGAGTTTCTTATTATGACAAAGTATCTTTAAAATATAACTTTTATTTACCAAAAAAACACCCCAAAATCTTTCAGGAACATATATTCTATTTTTTAAAATAACTAGACCTTTGTCAATCTAAATATAATGAAATTCATGAAAAATTCTTAACCATAAAATAATGATAAGGCTGCAAAATGTTAATATTCTGCACCTTTATACACGTTAAAATCCTGAAAATATCTTCTTTGCAAGAAATTTTCTCCCCATGCTCCACTTTATGATAATGGTACCTACAACAGGAAAGTTTATCAGGTTAATAATAGCTGATGCTGTGCTCCGTTGTACTTGCCAGTGCATTCCTTTTCCTGCCATACGTTAATCACCTGGGTATCTGTAATGTGTGAGAGACTTGAGGCTAACTATGCACAAGGATAGAATAAAATACCATTTTGTGTTTGCTCCTTGCCTTTGTGTCTAGGAGAACATCTGAAGCATTCTATCCCTGAGCTCCCTGCTGAGGCTGAGCCAAGAGCATAGGCCAGCTCATGAGCGGCCACTGCAGAGGAAATGTTCCTCCTGGGTGCAGGTCTTGTGTACAGACAAATTCAACCTGACTGTATATGCAGGAAGAGGGTAATTACTTCCAAGAAACTGTAATAGAAGAATAAAATTGCACATTCACTACTTCTACCCCCTTACCATAGTCTGCAGAAGCCACTGCAAGTTCTCACAAATACATATGTTATTCAGACACCAACTGCACCCATGAAGGCCTCTTAAAACATGGCCAGAAAGATTCAATGTAAGGAATTTCATTGTGGAAGACAGTTCAAAACATTCATGGAAAATGGAATTAAAAGATAAGTTTTGAAAAGTGTGTTTAGTTTTTTCATAATGTGCATTTCCAATGAACTTTCTAAAGACTCCTTATATGTTTAAACATTTTTTGGTATATCTTTAAATGGCAGTAAACAGAAGCAGGTGTTTTGGCACAGTGGACTAAGCCCCCACAATGGATGCCTTCACTCAAAATTGAAGTGCCAGCTCCACTTACGGCTGCTGTGCTCCTCTGATTCAACTTCCCGCTAATGCATCCTGGGAGGAGTGGATGATGGCCCAAGTCCTTAGGTTGCTTCCACTCCCTGGAGAGACCTGCATGGAGTTCCTGGCTCCTGGCTGCAGCCTGGCTCAACTGTCAATTTAGAAGTTATATTTTATTGGGCAGTGGTATTGTCCGTAGCCAATATAGTCTCTCTGATTCGTTTACATGGTATCTTCTCTCTGCTGACAGTTTTCTGACCCATATTACACTGGTGGGAGGAGCTTTCTAAATTCCAATTTGTAATAACAACATTCATTTTCAGATTGGATATGAGCTAAAAATAGTTCCCAAATTGCACTGAAGCTATGACTGTCAGGGTAATTCTAAAGTGATATTTTTAACTATGCTCCAGGGTTCATACTGCTAGGAGTTTAACTGCATAATCTCTTTTAGCTCACTATCTGGAAGACTAATCTAGTCTGTTGGTATAACTGAAAAGAGAAGCCAAAGTGCCCAATTAATAAAGGTGAAAAGATAAGCAAAATTTTCTCACTGCTTAAGCTATGTTTGGAAACTTGCTTTTGTGATAAATTCTGATTCAGTTATTAATAAAGCCTACATCGTTGGTAAATGAGTTCAGCTTATCTGGCAAGGCAGCCATGTTAAATAGAACCCATGCAACTTCAGAATTCTCACCATGACTTGCAAATAGGAATGTTTTCATATTTTACATATTTCAACCTTTTAGTATTCCAAAGTGGGATATTAAAAAAATTCTGCTGCTCAGAATTGGGCAACTGTGTTTGACAGTGGGTATCTAATCCTGCCTATCTGAGAGTTATTGAATTCTCTGCTAAATGTGGAGGGAGCAGACAGCTGCTTCTGTTGTTTCTCTTTCCACAGCACAGCAATGAATTTAAACATGATGGTGGCATTTGAATACTAAAGCATATCCATTCCTCTCCTGACTAAAATGGAAACACTAGCAAATATGTAATGTTGTCCAACTTAATCAATTTTAATTTGAATAACAGCATTATTCAAACTAGAAATTATGTACTTTCAAAGATAGAGCTGCATTTTTTTAATTAATTATTTATTTATTTATTTTTGATGGGCAGAGTTAGTGAGAGAGAGAGAGACAGAAAGAAAGGTCTTCCTTTTCCGCTGGTTCACTCCCCAAATGGTTGCAATGGCTGGCGCGCTGCGCCGATCCAAAGCCAGGAGCCAGGTTCCTCCTCCATGTTTCCCACACGGGTGCAGGGCCCAAGCACTTGGGCGATCCTCCACTGCACTCCCTGGCCACAGCAGAGAGCTGGACTGGAAGAGGAGCAACCTGGACAGAATCCGGCGCCCCGACAGGGACTAGAACCCAGGGTGCTGGCGTCGCAGGTGGAGGATTAGCCTAGTGAGCCGCGGTGCCGGCTACAGCTGTATTTTCTAATAATCAACTTTAAAATTTGAACTAAAATGGTTTCTATTTCTTTACAGAAATCTGAGATTGTAAGACTTAAATCTGCTTTTTAGTTTAGGTTATTTAAAATACAAACACCAACTAAATACATTTGTCTAATGAAGACTGCCGAATTTCCAAATTTATCCAGAAGTCTCAAGAATATGCCAAGTGCTCAAATGAAGAATAAAGTTACTTTTGGAAATCTCATAATAGAAATCTACAGAGATTAATTTCACCATGAAAAACTCGGATTTGTTATTTTAGACAAAATTCTAGCAAAATAAAAACAGAATAGAATGAATTTATAAAATTTTATTTTTTGCATCAGTTCGGTAAATAAAATTTTAGAAACATAGCTTCTTCTCAAAATAAGTAGCTGCATGTGACATTAAAATATATCATAAATTGTTTTTTTGGGGGGAGCACACTTTATTTGGTTGTTTATCATCAAAATGCAGTATACTACATGCACATAAATCCATATTGGTTAAATAAAATAATGAAATGGGACAATATTTGTGGTTATTTTGATACTTGTTAAATATTATAGGCTTTATTATGCATTTTATTGAGATATGGGAAACTCACAAGGGATTAGTGCCTGTTTATATTTGATTATGAATTCTTTTTTTGGGAAGTAACAAGATTCACTCAGCTGATAATACTATATAGTACTGAGGTACTCTTCAAAAACATTTTGAATCTTTTGGAAATGAGATTAATCTAATGATGAGATCATTACTTTAAAAATAAGATTGAGAGATCGGTGTGGGATAGAACCAACCAAAGTCTCTTTTTTCCCCAGAAATCTTTTTTTATTTAAGGTATACAATCTTCAAGCATTTCATAAATACAACTACAGGAACACAGTGGTTCTTCCTTATTGTACAGTATAGTGACATCCAAATAATAATTTACCCTGCCTCTATGCACATATTTATCAGAACAGTTGCCAGGAGATCCAGGTTTTTAGAAGCAGAAATTCAGTGTCCACAAAAGCTCCTAAAAATCAAGAAAACATAAGTTCTTTTGATGTACTTCTCTCCATGTAACACAATAACTAATTTCAGTGAGTTTTCATCTGAGTCTTCGGTTAACCAGTATTTTTTATTTGAGGTTCTAGCATATGGATTCTTATATCCAAAAAACAGAATTATCAGAAAGTTGAGCCTAACTGTATCAAGGGCATTGGAGGTAGTAAACATCCAGCCCATGCTTCCTAGAGTGAACTCATACATTTGCTCTTGGACCATCTTGTTCCTCTTGCAATAGCCCCATTTACACTTTCTATATTGTAGAGGTTTGTGATCTGATTTATTTGGACTTTTTCAATATATGAAGCTGACTAATCTAAGCTAGGCTCCATATCCATAAACAACCTGCATTATTTTAACACCTTAGTTGAGTGGCTTCATTTTGGTTAATTTGTTGATTTTTTTTATTTGCTTCCTGCTTTGTTCCATAAAAGGATGACTTGATATGCAAAGATGTACACAATACAGAGAGGTAAAATATGCTAACACAAGGCCAGCCCTGTGGGCAGGAAGGGGCAATGAAAGGTTGGAGAAAGAAAGCAATGTAAACCCAGAAGTTTACCATGGAAAAACAATTCTGCAAAACAATTTGGTAATGATAAGTCACAAATGTGATTCTAAATTTATTCAGAATAGTGTAGAAAATAGCAGGTAAGCTTCAGAGTCCCCAGTGTTTCTAGGATCAAAACCAACAAGGAGGGGAGCTGACTAGGTGCTCCCCAGAGGATGCCATAGCTATCAACATGTTTTGAAGTTAGCAATCTGGGTTCAGACCCTGCTGTGCCACTCACCAAGGATATAATTTGGGACAGGTTACTTTACCTATCTGTACTTCTGAGTCTTCATCTATCAAATAGAGACAGTAGCAGCAGTGTTACTATTATATGGAGGCTCTGAGAAGTAAGCAAGTTATGCTATGATGGGTATTTGCCTGGGACAATATTTGAGATGACTGACACATGCTCCATTTGTGGACAGTGGGATGAGTTACAATGCACAGCTATTTTGAAATCTAAAAATTTGAGACTGTCATTCTGAAAATTATTTATTAATATATTTACATTTAAAAGTGACCTTAAGATTATAAAAGAACAGTATTAGATCCAAAGTTAAGAAACCTAGTAGTAATCCAGTTTTTCTGGTGTTAGATTGACAATGGATCAGTCATTTAATACCATATTTAGTTCCTTAATCTACAAAGAATGGACTAGGAAATTTCAGGATTTTTTTCTAGCTCTAGTATTTTATTACTGAAGCTAACTTTTTAAAATATAAACTTTTTTTAAAAAAGATTTATTTATTTATTTGTTTATTTATGTGAAAGGCAGAGAGAGAAAGGTCTTTCATCTGCTGGTTCACTCCCCAGATGGCTGCAATGGCCAGAGCTGTGCCCATCCAAAGCCAGGAGCCAGGAGCTTCTTCTAGGTCTCACAAGTGGGTGCCAGGGCCCAAGTGCTTGGACCAACTTCTACTGCTTTCCCAAGCCATAGCAGAGAGCTGGATCGGAAGTGGAGCAGCTGGCACTCGAACTGGCAGCATGTGAGATTCTGACACTGCAGACTGGGCTTTATCCCGCTGCATCATAGTGCCAGCCCCTAAATAGCTACTTTTAATAGGCATGACATTGATCACAATCATGAGAGAGATTAGAAAAATGCAGATCATTCTGAATATATTTCTGAGTTAAAACTTAGGTTTCTTACTTGTATTACGCAATAAATTACAGAAAATCAAGAAAAGAATGTGAAAGAAATCAGAGGTAGACACAATTGGAGACACTGGCCTCACATTAGCAAACCTAGGCAGCATTTCTATTATTATTGTTATCTTCATATTTCAGGAAAACTTATCAAGGAAATAAGACTCTAGGGAAGTTTCATTCATGACCAACTGATGGACTTGATTGATTCAGAGGAACATTTTTACTCAAACATGAAGGACTTCGGTTTAGAAGTAAAAAGAGAGATTATTTCAAGTTCTTGAGAATTGCTTAATGTTTATTAAGACATAATTAATAAGAAAATACCACAGCATATGTTTTAGTTGACATTTTGCTTTTGAGGATATTGTTGTCTTCATTTGGTAAAAGAATAATTATCCATTATTAACTAATGAAACGTGTCCATTAAGAAGTCTGAAATTTTACATATTCATAAAATGATTTCATTATGTTTGAGTTTCCATTGTATATTTTAGCATTGTATAAAATATGTGTGCCTCCCATCAAACCATTTTTTTAAAAAGATTTATTTTGTTTATTTGAAAGGCAGAGTTAGAGAGAGAGAGACAGAGAGAGAGAAAGAGATCTTCCATCTGCTGGTTTATTCCCAAATGTCCGCAACAGACAGGAATGGACCAGGTTGAAGCCAGGAGCCAGGAGCTTCATCTCTGTCTCCTACATGTGTACAAGGGCCCGAGGATTTGGGCCATCCTCTGCTGTCATCCCAGCTACATCAACAGGGAGTAGATTGTAGTGGAGCAGCCAGGATTTGAACCAGATGCTGGGATGCCAGCATTGCAGTTGGCAGCTTAACCTATTACTACACAACACCAGCCCTGATCAAACCATTGTTTGACAGTTAGTCTGGCCTGTTTATATAATCTTCCATTTTTCACTTTGCTGGAGTCTAGTTCCAGCAGATCCAGGGGTTCTCAAGGTTTGGGAGGCGTCGGTGCAAGGAGAAATGAGAGATAGGCTCACAGCAAGGCTGATAGCATGGCTTTGATGAGAGAGCACTAGACTTTATTTTTTATACCCTAGGTAACATCCACTGTTCATTTTACACATTCTTTACTGTTCTCATAAATTTTGCAAATGTCCACTCATAAATGATCCTTACAGAGTTAATGATTCTTCCTTACAATAACAAATTCTATTTTCCATCCATTTTAAACCATTGACCTTGTATTATGTGTAACCCCTCCCTAATCCCAATTTCCATAGCCATGTAACAATTTCTTTGATTTTAAAGATTCACTTGATATTTGAGATACAATAGAACAGAGACTCAAAGTGATGCTAAATTATATAATAATCGATCACAAAAAACATAGTGGTTATTTTGTAAAGAATCAGAACATCTACTTCTGGTTTTACATCAATTGATTACGAAGATTGGAACATTTACCTTTTAGTTTAACTCTACTAGTAACCATTAACACCCTGCTCAAACAAATCCATTCATTACACATGCTTTCCATAACCGTTCACTGTTATCTAGTATTAGTAACTCATTTAAGACTCACTCACTGATTTCAGTAATTACTTTATGTTCTTTCTACAAGGCCACACAAACTAAGGTATTTACCACTGTTTGTATTTCTCTCAGCCGCTTAATTTGTTAAGCCTCATTCACAAGTCATTAGTCTATGATAAGACATACTCTCAAGTGGATTATAGCAGGAGACTGAAGACCTTTCTCAAGGACCCTCTTATCCCTAAATCAGGTCTAACTGCATACCAAATACCCATACACCCGACATCTGGAGTTCCCTCTAGGCTTTTATTTCAGATAACTGAAGCATCAGAAGGGGTTGAATCACTCTAGGAGGATCTAATCCACCCAACAGCTCAACCGTCAGTAAGGTCATTTTGAGCAGAGGTTGTTTCTCAGAGTTCCAAGAATATAGCAATCATCAGTGAGATCACCAGGGAACTCTGACTTTCTTGTATTAATAAATTTAAAAACATCAAGAGGACCGCAGCTTGTTCTCATGCCCTGCAGAGACAGATCTCCTGCTGTGACCTTGTCAGACAGCTGAGTTGCCTTGGCCTCTTCATCACTTCTGTCCATAAGGGTTCCTAAAGCCCTGTCACATGGAGTAGAGTGAAGACAAACTCACCTGGGCTCTCCAGAAGTTCTCTGTGAACTGAGAGCAGATACTTGGAATGGAACTGTTGGGTGAGGGTGGTGGATGGCGCATCAGTGGACCTTGCAAAGACTCATGAATACAGAAGTGGGACCAAGTCACCAAGCAGACACCAACTGGACCAGGCTATACTGAGATAGAGATGCAACACTGGTCCTAAATGTTAGCACTCCATGATAAGGCAAAGAAGATGTACCTCAAACGTCTAAGATCCTTTCCTCAGGGATGATGATGACAGACTAGACTACCACACTCAACCATCCTAGTAAAAAGGGTGAAAAACAACCAGAGAGGGAGTTGGAGTTTTAATAGACTGAATATTTACGCCAAAGAAACCATGTAACTTGGAAGAATCCAAAATAATTTTTATAGAAAATTTTAGATCATTCATCTATGAATTAGTGTTTAGTAGAAGACTATGAGCTCTCATACATTTCTTGCATTTTCAAGTTGTAATAAGTTCATTGACAACCCAGATAAATGTTACTTTCTTATTATAGCTGGGAAATACATATCATTAAGTATTTAACAATAACTTGTACAATATAGAGGTTTAATTCTCATAAGATGGAAGATACAGTGCTCTAATACTGTACCCAGGTTACTATAACAAAATCCTATGCACTAGGAGGAGAGAGAGAGAGAGATTGAGAGAGAGAGAGGGAGGGAGATCTTCCATCTGCTGGTTCACTCCCCAATTGACTGCAATGGCCAGAGCTGTGCTGATCTGAAGCCAGGAGCTAGGAGATTCTTCCAGGTCTCCTACGTGGGTTCTGGGGCCCAAGGACTTGGGCCATCTTCTACTGCTGTCCCAGGCCATAGCAGAGAGCTGGATTGGAAGTAAAGCAGCCAGGATTTGAACATATGGACATATGGGGTGCTGGCACTGCAGGTGGCACCTTTACTGGCTATGCCACAGCGCTGGCTCAGGCTTATATATTGAAAATTTATTTTTCCAAAGTCCTGGTGGTTAAGATGAAGGGACCAACAAAGATGCTGGGGAGGGCTCTCTCCCTGGCTTGCAGGTGGCTTCTTTCTCATTCTGGCACAGAGAGAGACAGCAGGTTCTCTGATGTCTCTTTCAATGACATTAATCCCATCCCCCCTCAATGACCTCACCTAAACCTAATTATCTCCCAATGTCTCCATCACCAGATACCTCACATTAGGGGGTCAGAGCTTCAGTATGTGAATTTGGGACTGTTTCAGTACATAATATGGCCTGGTCAAAGGTGAAATTGCAGCATTTCTGTGTTGTCAATAAAAATTAATATGGAATGATTCTAATCATATTCAAAGGAAGACAGAAAGGACTTAAATAATAGGGACTCTGCAGGGTAGACAGATAATCTCCTAGGATTGGGTGATTGCTGTGTGAATGTCTAAATGAAGGCTCACAAGGGACATTTGAAGACAGTCAGTGAAAAAGAAAAAAAAAAAATCAGCTCCACTCACTTCAGTCAAAGCCCATGGCATCTTTAAGATGTCTCAGGAGCATGCTGTGACCCACTTTGTAAAGTACAGCATTAGTTCCAGCAGTATAAAATTGGATGCCTGGCCCATCTCCAGATTCTCAAGAAAGATAGGTACGGATTTTAACTGCACCATTTAAGGAAATCTGTCCCATATATTGAATAGCCCAAAAAAATCAGCTGGAGAAGCAGTCAGGAAATCTTGCAAGTCATCCTGGACTGTCCTTCTCTATGATTTTCCAATATTCGTTTCCATGATATTTGTGAACTACTGGGTAAGATTTTACATAACATCTATTTAAAAAGAGAAACATCCTACACTTTGCTCTACTCAAATGATGAGTACTAAGTTGGAAAGTCATCTGACACAGAGGAAATTCACTTGGCTGAAAGTCTGGGTTCTAGATGCTAGTTCCTCTGCTGTCAGGAGATTTCTGTTTAACAATGGCCAATTGCTTAACTCTAAGATCTTATGCTTTTCCAGCTGTGTGTAGAGGATATAACAAGCTTTTTATTTGGTTCTATACTTGCTTTATGTGAATAGTCGGTAGGAAAATCTCATTAGAAAATAGAAATATTTTCTATATAGAAATATATAGGAAATAGAATATATAAATATATATAGAAAATAGAAAAAATTATTAAAACCAATAAGTATAGATACAAAAGAACAAGAGTTTTTCTTCTTTATTATTGTGTTACCCTGAAATGTCCAGACTGCCTTAAAGTAAGATAGAGAAGGAGAAATTAGAGGTAGACAGTATAAGCAGAATGTAGCTAAGTAAAAAAAAAAAAAAATAGCTGCAGGGTGCACGGACTGTTACAGGGATGACTTTATTTATTTATTTTTCCGTTTCATCAGTTGGTAGAATGAGCCTGTCACTCCCAGGGTCTCTGCCTTGTATTTCTGCATTCTACCTTGCCGTACTCTATAATAAAGATCAATTTCTTGGCTGGTAGTATCTCTGTCTGATTTCTTTTATGGTCTCTAGTGATTTTTCTTCTTACAAACAAGAAACTACAATTCTCTGTTTTCTATTGTGTCTTGATATCTTAAAGTCAGCATCCTTGAAACTAAATGTTTATCCTCAGCTCTTTCTTCCTCCAAAAACCAGAGCTTTAGTCACTGCAGCATGAGCAAGCCCATTATCTCTTATCCTAAGGCTTGTGGACAGACACACTTTATAAAATTATTATAGAGAGGCATATATTGAATAGAATGTATCATCATTCACTAAGATTCCAGCTCTGATGACCACCAGGAGTAGATACAGCTCCTCATGGCCTAATATTTCTGTATTAACATTTTGACAGCAAAGCAAACAAAAGTTCACTAGTGTGGAAAAGAAAGCCTGGAAATGGCTTCACATCAATTTGGGTTATTATTAGCACTCACATAAGTTCAGGTCAAGACAAGTTTTGCACCAACAAGTTTCAGAATTTTTGGCTCTCACAGTTGTTTGGGTTTCAGGACTTCAGTAGAGACTATATTGAGTGATGGAAGGAAAGATACGGGGTTCACTTTTTACACTCAGCAACAAATCTAGCAAAGCTGCCAACGTTTCCAAGGTGGGAAAAAATAAAACCTCTCTCAGCATGCACACCTACTTCTCAAGTCTGTGATTCATGTGAATTTCAACAGCTTGCCATGGATTTTATTTAATTTGAAAAGGACCATAGAGGTCATTTGGATAATATCTTTATTTTCCTGATAATAAACTCAGGATTAGCTGAAGCAGTTTTAATGGAAAATCAAAGTGTCAGTCAATCAGACCTGCCCTCTGATCCTGTCTCAGCTTCTGGCTGATGCTATCAACCAGAGCAAGGGATTCCATTTTCCTAGCCTCATTGTCCTCATCTGTAAAGTGGGTATTATGAACCTCCCTCCCAGGCCTACACATTCTTGTTGGTTGTTTACTGAATGCTTCTTTAGTGGCAGGCATTGTTCTTGGCACTAGAAACAACTCAGGATTGTTTTGAGATTTATGTGTGACAGTGCTTTTAAGTAACTACAGGCTGCCATAGCTGGGACCTTATGTTCAGAAAGTACTATTATTTTTATATAATGTTGAAACCTTGAAAAAAAGCCCAGCCTTCTGGGTTCACAATCCATTCATTCTTTCAAATCAATGGGAAGAGGTGGATATAAAAGAACGGATATAAAAGAACACCGTGTAGTTTGCCCAAGCCAACATGCCTCAGGAATAATTTTGGAATTGAAAAGCTTCTAATGATTATATGGGTTGTGTTAGGGTGTTGCTTAGCTTTAAATGCCTTGCAGATTCCCCAATCTTGGGAAAAGTCCCACATAAAGGGTCAGAGTTTCAGCAACTGCCTAAGTTACAGGTTTTCCACGTTCCCTGGTTTGTCAGGATCATACTTTTATATACTTAGACATTTATCTTTTAGCTGTAGCTAAATGGGAACATAGCTATTTCTAGTAGCAACCAATGTGCTGCTATTTTCCTCACTACAATGATGCAATACTATTTTCTTGGTACAGAAACATAGCACAATTATTTTTAGCTAATGAAACAAAGGTTTAATTGTTAAAAAACCATGGCCAGCATCAATTCATTGTCAGCAGCTTTCACATTTTGTTTAGGTGTCATATTGAATGAATTAGCAAAATAATTCTGTTCTAAATAAAATTGAGTGTCTTTCCTTTGTATGGTTTTGCTTATATGGATTTTAAAACTCTTAATCATTTTTGTACAGAACCATGCTACTTTAGTGTTATGCTTAAGAAAGAAAATATAAGGGTCCAAGGATAAGTCTTACCCATAAGATACAATGAATGTATCCTCTTTCTGTTTAAACTTTTCAGTAATCTAATGCTGGTTGAGAAATTTTTAAAGCTTATGAAATTTTTAAAGCATATGGGAGCAAAATGACAATCTTCTTAGCATACATGCTCCTTGCTTTGGATAAAATCATAGAAACAAATGGATAAGCTGGAATTATTTTATTCTTATATAGAATAATGACAGATATAATTAAAATTCTGTATGGAGAAATTAAATATTTGTGAATCATAGGATTCTGGCTCCTTAAAGTGAACTAGCTCTCAATCAATTTATTTGAATAATTTTTGAGGAAAATGATATGCACAGGTTAATTAATGTTTAATAAATTATTCAAATTTCTTCTGAGAAAAGACATTATGATGACTGCTATGTTAGCTCCATTCAGTTTACTAAATCTTATTCTTAAGGAGGCTCCAGACTCTACTTATTTTGAAGATTACAACATTTTCAAGACACATAGAGTTGCAGGAATTGGATCATTTTCAGCTCCCAAATCCTGTATACTAAGATGAATCTTATTTCGGGATTGAGCAAGTGACATATTTCTGAGAAATTTCTGAAGCTGCAGAAATTATCACCCCAGGATTTGGAAATTTTGACAGCACATGGATCACAAGTTTTGAAATATGGGAGGTTATAAAAATAGTTTGCAAAGGGAATCTCAAGTAACAAGGCAGGAAAAGCAAGAAAAAAAAAAGAGAAGGTGTGATTAAAAATGTTTCTCCTTGGTCTTGTCTTTGAAAGGTAACATTCTGTATTTATTAAAATAAAATAAGAAGGAAGAAGTTCTATCCCCACAATAGCAAAGTATTGTTGGCTGTCAATGTGAGGCTGCATCTAGAGTAAAGTTTTATTATAGCTACAAATTCCACATTGCTTAACATAAATGAACTCTACACAGGGAAGTGTGGTACAAAAAATATAATAAATGGTGACCTCAAAAATCAAAGAATGATTATTTATCAAGGACCATACATAATTTTCTGAAAATAAATATTTATATTAGAAGAAGCATGAAAGTCATTTCCAATTTGGACCTGTGCCCTACTTTTTGTGATGTGAAAAATGTCACAAAATATCTTGGTTGTAACAGCTATGACTTCTTTTTCACCTTGGTAATAGTGGTGATGGTGATGATGAGAGAAGGTGAGTGAACAATGGTATTTACTGGCTTAGATAAAATTTCCCAATGAAAAGTTTTAAATTCATGTTATGATTTAGAGGATTTCTTCTCGATGACTTAGAGTACTTTGGGTATGTTAATTAAATTGTGTTAATATTACTCACTGCCTTCATGTTATGTTCGACATAGTGGCGTAGAGCTGTTTCAATAGCTCTTTAGTTACTCTTGAAAATCACATAAGTGGTTTTTAACTAGAAACAGAGTCAACAACATTACATTCATATATTCAAATATTTTCATTCTCTGAGAATTTACTTTATGTTTGCGTGAGACTGTGCTTTGCTGTTCAATTTCCTCATATCAAACAGACCCATGAACTGGTATGTTAATGTACGTTTTCCTCTTTCAGTACTACCATCTCATCACAGAGCACTCAGGAAACTATATAATCAGATAAGTCATTCACTCTTTCAAAGGAAAAACTTGTAACATTAATAGAATACAGTGGGAAAGTAGAGTGAACCACACCTGTCAATAGACAAATAAGCCAAGGTGCATAACTACCAGTGATAACAGTGGATCACAAATGACAAAAGAAAATATATTGTTTTCTAAAGATGTGAAAGGAAAGTAGGTCTGAGAAAAGGAGGACAGAATCATCCTTTCTTGACTGCTTGATGATACTTACCGGCCAGAGAAAAATAACCCAACCTGCCTCCAAGGATCAGAACCTTGCACCAAGACTTAATTAGAATCTGGGTGACAGCTCTGAAAATGAATAATAGACTAGGAAACAGAAATGTGACAGTCATTTCTACTGTACTATTTTATTTTCTCTGGAGAAGTTACACCAGTGAATTGAAAAATGCATTGCTCTACTTTTAACATAGCCTAATCAACTGATCTTGAAATTGCAGTTTTTCTTAGAATTTATTTTCAAACCATTTATGCCATTGAAAAGATAAACATAATCAGAAGTCCTTAAATTTTCTTTAAAACATAATTTGTACTTGGATACAGAATGTGTTAATATACTTCACTTAAAGAGATATAAATGATTTTCTATGTGCTCAATATAATAAAATGAACAAGGAAAATATTAAGCACTGTTTAAAAGAAATTTCAGAAGTTCACTATAACTGTTCCTTGAACTCATAACATTGAACAGTACTAGAAAATGGTAAACTCAGTTTAGGATCTTGTTATTCCAGAATGGTTTAAGAGGGCCAACTACAAGAATCCAAATGTTAAATACAGCCAATAATCGAATGTCTGTGTTTTTTAGGTTATTTCTTCCAGATGAGAAGTACTTTTCCTGTTACTAATAACACAGTATAACAAACTAAGCAAATGTTGAAGAAAGCAGTTTTGTCTTCGAGAGGAGCAAATTGGAAAGGTGCCATCTGGTGATGGCCTTCTTGCTGGCAGAATTTTGAGGTGGCTCTGGTAATCACATACCAACAGACAAGGAATGTGTATATCTGTGAGGGAGAAACAGATGGGGTAGAGAGAGAGAGAGAGAGAGAAAGAGATGGGGTAGAGAGAGAGAGAGAGAGAGAAAGAGATGGGGTAGAGAGAGAGAGAGAGAGAGAATTTTCTCATCTAATGCTCTCCTCTAAAGTCACCAGGATTCTGTCATAAGGACTTTACCTTAATAACTTTCTAATACTAAAAACTCCCTGGAAACAACATCCTCACATTCCCTTACCACCTTCTTAATTCCTTGCAATGGGAATTAAATTTTTACATAGGAAGCTTTGGCAACCTCACTGAAAATATAAGCAAACCATAGCAAGAAGAGACTGAAATGTTGATGAAGGTGTAATTTAATATAGTAATTAATTATAACAAAAGTGATGGACTTGTCACTATGATAAATATTGCAGATTTAAGATTAAAAAGGTTATCCTAAATGATGTTGACAGATTATAATGAAAAATTGTGTTAGTTGGCTACAGACTAGAAGTTCCTGGGGTTTGCTGCACATTAAAAGTACCAGAGAAGCTTTTATTTGTTTGTCTTTGTTGTTATAAATATTTTTTTTATTTATTTGAAAGACAGAGTTACAGAGAGAGCAGAGACAGAGAGAGAGGTCTTCCATCCACTGGTTCACTCCCCAGATGGCTGCAATGGCTAGAGCTGCACCAATCCTGTCGCTCCCCCTCTTCGTGGAGGAACGACACAGGACCCTGCGCTGTTCTTTTGTCTGCTCGGCACTCCCCGGGTTTGCTGCTGGTTCTTCCCGGGTTGGCTGCCATCCCTTCCACCTCCGTGGAAGGGCGGTTCCCCCTGGCCACTTTCCCCACTTCCGCGGGGGAGCGGCACACCGCCGGCCGGCTCTCTCGGGGGCTGCACAGGTGTTCCTCAGGTGTTCCCCTTAGATGTTCCTGGTGCATGTTGTCTCTCTCCTCCTTTATAGTCCTCTTCCACCAATCCCAACTCTGCTACCCACACGCTGAGTACGCTGCTCTCCTCCAATCAGGAGCAGGTCCTACAGTTTATTGGTTGAACTGGAGGCAGCTGAGTAGAAGCTGTTTCTCCCTTCTCAGCGTCATATTGTGGGAGAGCAGATGCATAGAATAAGTCTTAATTCCAGTAACTTAGTCTAGTCCGAGTTGCTCCCCACAAATCCGAAGCCAGGAGCCAGGAGCTTCTTCCAGGTCTCCCACGTGGGTGAAGGGGCCCAAGGACTTGGGCCATCTTCCACTGCTTTCCCAGGTCATATCAGAGACCTGAGTCAGAAGAGGAGCAGCCTGGACTAGAACCAGCACCCATATGGGATGCTAGCACTTCAGCCCAGGGCTCTAACCCACTGCGCCACAGCGCGGGTCCCCAGAGAAGCTTTTAACACTGATGTTGAGGTCACAGGCCAATTTCTGAAGATGGAAAGTTGATATCAGTATTTACGAAAAATTTCCCAGATGTTTGTAACATGGATCCTGATTTGAGAACCCTGGGTCTAGACTAAGGATCTTTTTTTAACTTAATCTTAAATTATTTTATTTTATCCTTATTCCTAATTGAACCAAATAAAACTATAATTATGTGGTGAGTCTTACATTTGGCAAAGAATCTAGCTTATATTTCTTCCAGTCCTAACCTTTTTATCATATATATGTATCAGCCTGATTTATCAATCATTTTCCAAATATGGCTGAAAAACAAGAAAAACCACTAGCTGTTAAGAAATAAATTAATTAGAGATTGAAACAACTCATCTTTTCCTCTGTAAAGCTTCCAAAATTATTACAGTAATTGTTATACTTAGTGATTTTCAGGATTAAAAAATACTGAGTTCAAAAAGTCATTGAAAAAATAATATACACAGTATGACATGAAATTTATTAATGAAAACCATCCTAGTTGTGGACTCTAAACTGTTCATTATAAGATTTGCAGTATTTTGCTTCTCAGATATTTCCCCTATAATAATGTCTTATTTCCAGTGAATCTACACAAATGTTGTCTTCTCTGTAAATGCCGGATCATATCTGTGTTGAAACCTTGCTTCCATAATTTCCCTAAACGTTCTTTACATGAACATATTTGGTCAGAATAGAAGAGTGTTGTAGGGTGGCACAGGGAGATAAAGCCCTGGTCTGAAGCACCGGCATCCCTTATGGTTGGGGGTTCTAGTCCCAGCTGCTCCTTTTCTGATCCAGCTTTCTGCTATGGCTTGGGAAAGCAGTGGAAGATGGGTTAAGTCCTTGGGTCCATGCACCAATGTGGGAGACCGGAGGAAGCTCCTGGCTCCTGGCTTCGGATTGGCGCAGCTCCAGCCATTGCAGCCATCTGGGGAGTGAACCAGCAGATGGAAGACCTCTTTCTCTGTCTCTACCTCTCTCTGTCACTTCGTCTTTCAAATAAATAAAAAACAACTATCAATTTAATTAATTAATTAATTATTTAATGGCCACTACAGCCAGAGCTGCAGTGATCCGCAGGAGCCAGGTGCTTCTTCCTGGTCTCCCATGTGGGTGCAGGGGCCCAAACACCTGGGCCATCCTCCACTGCCTTCCTGGACCATAGTAGAGAGCTGGACTGGAAGAGGAGCAACCGGCACTAGAACCCGACGCCCATATGGGATGCCAGTGCCACAGGTGGAGGATTAACCTACTGCGCCAAGGCGCCAGCTTAAAATAAATCTTTAAAAAAAAAAAGAGTGTTGTAAAATAAGCAACTGAACTTGCATTTTAACTTCCATGTATATGCATGTGTGTGTGTATAACATACACACTTTTTAATATTTTCTTTTTTTATTTTTTTTAATTTATTTTTAATTTATTTTTGACAGGCAGAGTGGACAGTGAGAGAGAGAGACAGAGAGAGAAAGGTCTTCCTTTGCCGTTGGTTCACCCTCCAATGGCCGCCGCTGCAGCCGGCGCACTGCGCTGATCCGATGGCAGGAGCCAGGTGCTTTTCCTGGTCTCCCATGGGGTGCAGGGCCCAAGCACCTGGGCCATCCTCCACTGCACTCCCTGGCCACAGCAGAGAGCTGGCCTGGAAGAGGGGCAACCGGGAGAGAATCTGGCGCCCCGACCGGGACTAGAACCCGGTGTGCCGGCGCCGCAAGGTGGAGGATTAGCCTATTGAGCCACGGCGCCGGCTTTAATATTTTCTTATTTTTGATAATATGCATACATTCAAAAAGGAGATAATACTTTTAAATTTAAAATTATGAAGTAGAACAACACATATTAGGAACTCTCCTTACAGGACTAAGAGAGAAATGTATCCTGGCACTATTTTTTAAACTAGTTATCATTTAGAAATTTGGATTAACATGGAGTCCTTCTACATTTTTAAGGAATGCAGTTCAATATTTCAACACATGTACACAACATAATAACTGGTAATATCAAGCAATTAGTCTTTCCATTTCCTTACCTTTTCTTTATATTTGGACTGAACTAGCTCCTCTTTTCCAGTTCTTCATGCAGCATGGGATACATTGTTGTGAGCTACACTTGTCCCACGGTGCTGGGGACCATCAGACCTGCTCCTCCCTCTGACTGCAGATCTCCCTTCCCCCTACTATTTTCAGGGTCACTAATTACTATTTTAAGTTCATATAGACTCTTTTTTTACAATGTCCATATATAAGAAAGAACATGCAATACTTTTCTTTCTATATTTGACTTAATTTACTTAGAATAATGATTTAGAGTTTCATGCACTTTGCTGCAAATGTCATTCTTTTATTATTATTTATTTATTTAAATAAGAGAACAAATTTCATGTATTTCATATGTACAGTTTTAAGAGCATAATGATACTTCCCACCTTATCCCCACCTCTCCTTCCTTTTTTTCTTTGAAGTTTTACAATGACACACTTTTTTTTTTTTTTTTTTGACAGGCAGAGTGGACAGTGAGAGAGAGAGAGAGAGAGAGAGAGAGAAAGGTCTTCCTTTTGCCATTGGTTCACCCTCCAATGGCCACCGCGGCCGGCGCGTTGCGCTGATCCGAAGGCAGGAGCCAGGTGCTTCTCCTGGTCTCCCATGCAGGTGCAGGGCCCAAGGACTTGAGCCATCCTCCACTGCACTCCCGGGCCATAGCAGAGAGCTGGCCTGGAAGAGGAGCAACTGGGACAGAATCCTGCACCCCGACTGGGACTAGAACCCTGTGTGCCGGCGCCGCAGGCGGGGGATTAGCCTATTGAGCCGCGGTGCTGGCCACAATGACACACTTTCAATTTACTTTATTATTTATGAGCTTAGCCTTCCACTAAAGAAGAATTCAACAAGTAGTAATTAGAAAAACCACTGTTACCTAAGAGTATTGCTGAATACTATTCCATTGTGATATGGGTATTTTCTTTATTCATTTATTCATTTATGGACCTCTTTTAAATTCATAAATTAGCAATTGTGAGTAGTGCTGCACTGAACACTGGAGTGAAGATATCTCGTTCATGTGGTGATTTTATTTCCTTCAGATGTATATCTATAAATGGGATAGCTTTGTTAGCTTTGTGGTGTGATAGGTCTATTTTTAGCTTTTAAGAAACTTTTATACTGTTATCTGTAATGGCTGTATCAATTTATAGTCCCACAAATAGTATATAAAGGTTCTTTTTCTCCACTTTCTTGCTAGCATTTCTTCTTTTTTATCTTTTCCATAATAACCATCCTGACTGGAGTGAGATAATATCTATGATTCTTCTCTTCACTTTTTGACTGTCTCATTTGTTGTGTTGAAGCTTTTTGTTTTGATACAATCCTATTTGTTGATTTTTAGTGCATTTGTTAAAGATTAATTGACTTGCATGGATTCATCTCTGGAACTCATATTCTGTGTGATTGGTCTATGTATTTTTATGCTGTACCATATTGTTTTGGATATAATAGCTCTATAATATGTCTTGAAATATGGTAGTGTGTTGTTTCCACCTTTGTTCTTTCTGTTCCACATTGCTTTGGCTATTCAAAATCACTTTTATCTGTATATGAATTTCAGGATGATTGTTTTTAAATCTGTGCAAATAATGTCATTGGTATTTTGGTGAGGATGGCAGCTTTGAATATGTAAGTCACTTTGGGTAGTATGAGTATAATAATATTAATTCTTCCAACCCATGAACATGGGAGTTCCATCCAAATTTTTTATGTCTTTTTCAACTTCTTTCAGTAATGCTTTGTAATTTTCTTTGTAAAGATACTTCACATCTTTGTTTAAATTTATTCCAAGATATTTTTGTAGCTATTGTGAATAGGATTGCTCTTATCAATTCTTTCTCAGTGAGTACCTCACTGTTGTATAAAAATGCTAGTGGTTTTGCGTGTTTTTTTTATGTTGTAACTTTAGTGAATTCACTTATCAGTTCCAATGTTCTCTTGGTGGAATCTTTAGGTTCCTGCTGCCTATTTAAAATCACATCATCTGCAAACAGGGATAATTTTATTTCCTTCTTTCCTTTTTATCTGCCTTTTATTTCTTTCTCGTCTATTGGCTCTGGCTAAAACTTCCAGAACTGTAGTGAAAACAGTAGTGGCAATGAACATCTTTGTATGGCTTCAGAGTTTAGAGGAAATGCTTTAATGTTGTCCTCATTCAGAATGACCTTGCGTCATATAATCTTTATTATGTTGATGTTTGTCCTATGCATATCTAATTTATCCAGAGTTTGTATCATGAATGGATGCTGAATTTTATCAACTTTTTCTGCATCTGTTGGAAATATATGATTTTTATCCTTGTTCTGTCTATGTGATAGATCAACATTTATTGATTAATGTATGTTGAGCCATCCACATCCATAGAATAAATCTGACTTGCTCATGGAGAATTTTTTTTTGATGTGTCATTGAGTACAATTTGCTAGTCTTTGTTTTGATAATTTTATATCTGTGTTTATTAGGGATAATAATCTATATTTTTGTTGTTGTGTCCTTGTATGGTTTTGGAATCAAGGTAATGTTGGTCTTTAAGAATCAAACTAGCAGGGCTCTCTCCTTTTAAACTTTTTGAGGAATAGTTTAAGAAGAATTGTTGTGAGGGGCCGGTGCTGAGGTGCAGCGGGTTAACCTGAAGCACAGGTACAAAACCCAGCTGCTCCACTGCTGATCCAGCTCTCTGCTATGGCCTGGGAAAGCAGTAGAAGACTGCCCAAGTCCTTGGGTCGCTGCACCTACATGGGAGACCCAAAGGAAGCTCCTGGCTCATGGCTTCAGATCGGTGCAGCTGCAGCCATTGAGGCCAACTGGAGAGTGAATCATCGGTGGAAGACCTCTCTCTCTCTCTCCTCTCTGTGTAACTCTGATTTTCAAATAAATAAATATTTTTTAAAGAAGAATTGGTGTTAGTTCTTAAAAGTTTGGTTGGAATTCAACAGTAATACCCTATAGTCTGAAGCTTTTCTTTTTTGTAGATTTTGGTTACTGATTCTATCTCATTACTGTTTATTGATCTTTTCAGTTATCTATGTCTTAATTGTAACATTTTGGAAATGTATATGTAACCAGAAATCTATCCATTTCTTCTAGGTTTTCCAACAGTCTAGCCTGAATCATATCCCTCCAAAATTTATATGACAAAGAACTAAATGCCCCACCTCATGTGATGTGTGACTGTATGTAGGTAGGGGCTCCAAAGAGGCCCTAAGATTAAGGCTCCTTTGTGTCCTCATACAAGAGGAAGTCAACAAATATCCTTCTTTGCCATGCAATGACACAGAGAAGGGTCGCCCATCTGCAAGTCAGGGAAAGAACCCTCACCAGAAACTAAGCTTTGCTGGAATTTTGATTTTCTAGTCTGCAAAACTGCAAGAAAATTTCAGTTGTTTAAGGAACCCAGGCCATGATATTTTGTTGGGCAAGCACAAGAAAACTAACATGTATCATATTGTCTAGTGTTCATTATTGCAAAGAGGCTGTGATCTCTCTTACAGAGAAAATAATCGTGTCAAATAAGCTTTGTTCAGGCATGACCTATGGTGATGTTGACCATAAGTTCATTGTTCATTGTTAATGAATCAACAATATGGTGCATCTAGAAAAAAAATAAGGAGAAGGAAAAAACTTGCCAATGAGTATGTAGACTGCTTTGTAAAGGGCTAAAGTAGTATCTACAGTGTGTAATGAAGCTATGCGAAATATGTGGTATTTGTGGATTCATGAGTTGATAACAACTTTAAAAAAAGAAAAAAAAACACATAGTGAACAACACTGTCGTGAGGATGAAACTCAAAGAAATTTATTGCTATATTACCCAGGATTAAGAAAATATTAAGCCCTTTTGGGCTAGTGCTATTTGGCTCATAAGCTTCAAAATGCACACAAAAAATGTTAAACTTGGAAGAACAATAGATTCTGCTGGTCAGGAAACTTCAGAAAAAAAACTTTTAAATTACTTCATGGATGTGTAAGAGTTATATGGAATACTATAGTAAGCTTCCAACACAGATGAGAAAAAATACGTAATCAGCTCCATAAAATGTTTAAAAAAATGATGAAACATTACCCATGAATAAATGTCAGAATAAGCCAGAGAAGGATTTCCTTAATCAGAATTAGCAAAAGAGGCAGAAAATGTATAGCTAACACCATAATTAATGCTGGAAGACTGGTGCTTTTTTATTGGATTGCTAACAAGTGTGTTGGAAGAAAGAAGTAAAAATGGTCTTTCTTTTCTAAAAACAATGGATGTTTTATTATGTAAGAATCCTAGCAAACCCATGAAATAGTTACTAGAAATAATAGATGAACTTAACAAGTCCATAAGTACAAATGAATATATAAAATATACATAAATTCTATAAAAGAGCCATATAAAATTCAAAATAAATAAAAATCCCACTTACCTTAAAATATCATCCAGAACTTTGAAATGCTTTAGTATTTTAACAAGATATTCAAAGAAACTGCAACAAAGTTTGAAGCAAAACTTCAAAACTTTGCTGAAAGAAATAAAAACATATGTTAAGTCAGTAAGTTTCTCACAACTCGATCTATAGAACAAACATAAATGAACAAACACAACTCGATCTACAGAACAAACACACACAAAAAATGCTAACAGGTATATCTGTTTATAAAACTCATGTGGAATTGCAAATAAGTTAGAATGATCACAGCAATGTTGAAAAGGTAAAACAAAGTTTGAAAAATTATCTCATTTTAAGACTTACTATAAAAGCTATAGCAATAAGGATGGTATACATTTGGCAAGGAGGTACACAAAGATAAGTAGAACAGATCTGAATGTCCAGAAATAAACACAGACACAATCTTGAATAATTGAATTTTGACAAAGGTGTCCAGGTAATGCAAACAGGAAGGGGAAACTATTTTAGGAAATGGGCTTAAACAAGACATCTTGTCTGAAAAAAAATAAATAAACCTCAGTGCTTAATCATAGTGTACATAAAAGTTACCTTGAAATGATTCATAGACCCAATGTAAAAGGTAAAATTACAAAACTTATAGGAAAAATATGAAAAGAAAATTCAAATATTAGGTAGTCAAAGGCTTTTTTTGGGGCTGGGGAATCCAAAGCAAAACCAAAAAAGAAATTAAATAATGTAATAATAAATTAAACTTTATTAAACTAAAAAGAATAATGCATTTCTAACAATTTTATTGAGAAAATAAAAATAAAATGTTTGCATATATATCCATATATATGTATATAAACGTAAGTAACAAGGAACTCGTATCTAGAATGCCAAAAGGACTTTTATGACACACAATAAAATCAATCCAATTTTTAAAATCGGTAAAAACACAAAGGCACTTCCTCTTAAAGTAACATATGTGAATGCCAGTACTCATAGAAAAGATATTTAGCAGTATAAATTGGAAAACAAAACTAAAACCTCAATGAGATCCAACTACCCGTTCACATGGTTATAATTAAAAATTGTGAGAATGAGTGGTCACTTTTCGTGGATCAGGTACATTGTTGGGGGGAGTGAAATTATACAATCATTTTGCAAAGCAGTTTGATGAATTCTCATAAAAATAAGTATATTTATATATGACCCAATACAGTAATTTTATTCTTTGGTATTTACACAAGAGAAATGGAAACTTTATGTCCACACAGTTACTTCTGTAAAAATGTCTGCAGTAGTTTTACTTACACGAGCCTCAAGCTAAAAACAACCCCAATGTTCATCAACAGAGACATGAACAAGCACAGTTCGTAGTGCAACGAAATCCTACCTAGCTATTAAAAGGAGCACACGAGAGTTATGTACATTATACTTAGTGAGAGAAGTCAGAAATATTATGTTGAATGAAAACAGCTAGCCTTAAAGAGTATCTATTTCCATGTATATGAAATTCTAGTCATTTTGAACTAATCTATAATGATACTATAAAAGTACAAAGAGGAGATGATGGACATATTCTTTATTTTGATTGAAAGGGCAGTTTTACAAGTACAGCTTTCATAGGTCATTGGACCGTATTCTGAAAATGGACACTGATTATTCTAAAGTTGAACAAAAGGACTGAAAATATATTTTCATATGTACATATTTCATATGGAAGCCTTCATATGCATCTATTTCGTATCTTCAATTACTATTTTGTAATTATAATAAACTCTAATGTCAAGCACAGTAATAAATATTAGTGTTTTTAAAAAACTATCTTATAGTACATACCAAGTGCTACTCCAAGTATTCTTTCATATTTGCTGTAATCCTCATAACAGCACTGAAATGTAGACCAGGCAAATGTTTTTATTCCTCCTTTAAAAGCAAAGAATTAACAGCACAGTGAGGTTAAGTAACTTATACAAAATTACCCACCTACCAAATAGATTTGGAACTCTAACCCAATCCCTTTGTCTGCTAAGCTCTCTAAGTAATTCACCTGCAATAATTTTGATTGCATAAATATATAGTTTTTGAAAAATTTTTAAGTTTGAAAATTGGTGTTACTTTTCATGTTCTGATACTTTTAAAGAGACTTGTATAGTTGACTCATCACTACTTAACTTTGTTCTCATTTAACTGTAGCAACTGTAAACAACTAGCCCCATTTGCACCCCACAGGTGGAGAGAACACTGCTTCCAGTGGACTGTGTTTGTCTTGGGTGGTTAATGATGCTGAGTGCAACATCCACCAAGGTTATAGCTCAGGGAACTCTTCCAAAGCAACCTTTAAAGAGGGATTATTTTCCTCTCCTCTCAGAAACAAGGTCCATGTGAGCTCCTGCCTTCTGACTCATCTGCCAAGACCAGCACATTGCATTATGCCCTAAAGGCAACAGAGCAGAGAGCCAACCCATCAAATTCTGGCCATCAATTTAGTTTAAGCCACAAGAATTTTTTCTCCTGGGAAAGATGTTTCACCTCCCTGAAGCAATCCCCTGGACATTTTAAATATTTTTTCCTTGTATGAGCACTTTCTATTTAGGACCCAGAAAAAAACATAATTTCTTATTTAGATATCTTATTATTCATTGTGCATTTACTATTAGCAATAAGCAGATGAGATTTAGCTGTATGTAAGCAGTTGGTATGAGAAAAAGACAAGCAAGGAGGGAGAGCAAAAGAAGAAACAGAAAAGAGGAGGTGAGTGAGAGGAAAAGAAAGGAGAGGCAATTAAAAACATACATTTAGAGGTAGATACTCAGACTCTCACTTCCCGTATCTGGGTGCTGGGTTTGAATCCCAGCCCTACCCTTCATTCTAGCATCCCAATAATGTACACCCTGGGAGGCAGCAGGTGGAGGCTAACACGGTGAGGTCCCTGCCCACCATGTCACAGACCCAGACTGAGTTCCCTACTTCTGGCTTCACCTGAAGTACATTACAGGCATTTGGGGAATGAATCAGCAGACGAGAGATCTCTCTCTTTTGCTCTTCTTCTCTCTCAACCTGTCTGCCTTTCAAATAAAACAGCTAAATAATTTTTGAAATGTTTACTTTTTAGATATTCTGTGGAGTAATTTCTTTTTCTGTACCAATGAAGAATGCTTTCAGAACAGTATTTCCCTCTGACACATTTAGGGGTGGATTTTAAATGTGATTCATTTTAGAAAATAACACACATTCTATTAAATATATTGTTCCAGTATATATATTTCCAGTATAATTTTATGATATTTTCACATAATGTGATAAGCAGAAAATACACCCCAACCACTAAATGCCTATGAATTAATCTCCTGAACCAACAGATATGAATCCTTGTATGGAAAAAGGACCGTGCAGATGTGGTTAAATTAAGCCTTCAAACATGGGAAATTACCTTGGCTTATCGTGGTGAGCCTTTTGTATTTCCAGGCATCCTTACTAGTGAACGGAGTCAAGAGAGTCAGAATTGGGGGAAGAGTTGAAGGCACTGCACTGCCATTATCTTCAGTGGACAAGAATCCCTGAGCCAAGTGTTCAGACTGTCCCCAGGAACTGGGAAAGGCAAGGGAACAGTTCCTTCCTCAGCAGCTTCAGTTGTCTTTCTGCCAAGACCCAGTGAAACCCATTTCAAGCTTTTGCTACAGAACTATATTAGTAAAGTTGTATTGTTTTAAACCAGCGAGTTTTTAGTTATTGGTTACAGCAGCAATAGGAAACTTACACACATAAAAACAGACATTGAAATTACTTTGACATTTTTATTCCATGTTCCATTCTAAACTACAGGTGTTTGTTTTGTGGTCCTCTCAGACATAGATTTTTTTTAAGGTTTACTTATTTATTTGAAAGGCAGAGCGACACACAGAGAGGGATAGCCAGAGAGAGACAGAAGGGTCTTCCATCTGCTGGTTTACTCTCCAAATGGGCACAACAGCTAACTAAGACAAGGCCAGGCTGAAACCAAGAGCCAGGAGCTTCTTCCAGGTCTACTGTGTGGGTTGCAGGGCCCAAGCACTTGTTGCATCTTCTGCTGACTTCCCAGGTGAATTAGCAGGGAGCTAGACTGGAAGCAGAGCAGCCAAGAACAAATAGGCACGCCATTATGGGATGGTGATGTCACAAGCAGGGGTTTAACCCACTGCACCACAATGCCACTGCCCCCACCTCCAGCCTGGAATTTTAATTGGTAAGAAGATAAGATTGGCTGTACCAATTTTTAAGGCAAAGCTGAGTGATTTCCAGGAGGTCAGCAGCACAGTCTCTTATACCCTCTTTCTTCACTACCAAAGGGGCATTGTTAACTCTCTTGAAATTTCTGAAAATTTCCAGGTTTGTCTTTCAATAGCATTTAAACCCTTAGGGCCTCTTTAGTTTTTTGAGGGATAGAGTAAGTCTTTAGTAATTTATTTGTGGATTTAATGGTTGAAGAAAATGGCTGCCTGTGAATACTTTGTAGTTAAAGGACTGGATGATGAATTAAAAACACTTGCTTTGCTGGGGCAAAGAGGGTAAAGCCCCGCCTGCAGTGCCGGCATCCCATATGGGTGCTGGTTAGAGTCTCAGCTGCTCCACTTCAGATCCAGCTTGCTGCTATGCCCTGGGAAGGCGGAAGAAAATGGCCTGAATCTTTGGGCCCTTGCACCTGCGTGGGAGACCTGGAAGAAGCTCCTAGCTCCTGACTTCGGATCAGAGCAGTTTCGGCTGCTGTGGTCAGTTGGGGAGTGAACCCTCTCAGTCTCTCCCTCTCCTTCTCTCTCTGTGTAACTCTGACTTTCAAATAAATAAATAAAGCATTAAAAAAAAAAAAAACCGCTTGCTTTAACCGATCAATGTCTGAGTACTCCCTTTAAGTCCTGTGGATTAGACAGAGCACACTTCTGAAGAAATTCGAATACGATAAAGAGTAACTTACATCTTAAGGTCGAATGTTTTGCATGCAAATAGAGTAGCCATGATGAACACAGCAAAAAGTCTCAATGTGTAGTAATCGAGGGTATGAGTATTGACATCAAACTGAATCTTTTTTTTTTTTTTTAAGGCAGAGTGGACAGTGAGAGAGAGAGACAGAGAGAAAGGTCTTCCTTTTGCCTTTGGTTCACCCTCCAATGGCCGCCGCGGCCGGCGCGCTGCGGCTGGCGCACCACGCTGATATGAAGGCAGGAGCCAGGTGCTTCTCCTGGTCTCCCATCGGGTGCAGGGCCCAAGCACTTGGGCCATCCTCCACTGCACTCCCTGGCCACAGCAGAGAGCTGGCCTGAAAGAGGGGCAACCGGGACAGAATCCGGCACCCCGACCGGGACTAGAACCTTGGCAGGCGCCACAGCTCAATAGGCTAATCCTCCGCCTAGCGGTGCCCGGCACACCGGCTTGGGTCCTGCACCCCATGGGAGACCAGAAGAAGCACCTGGCTCCTGCCTTCGGATCAGCGCGGCCGGCCGTGGTGGCCATTGGAGGGTGAACCAAAGGCAAAAGGAAGACCTTTCTCTCTCTTTCTCTCTGTCTCTCTCACTGTCCATCTGCCTATTTAAAAAAAAAAAAAAAAAAAAAAAAAAAAAAAAAAAAAAAAAACTGAATCTTATTTCTAAGCCGAATGGCTTTAGGGAAGTTACTTAACATTTATGGCTCAGTTTCCTTATATGCCCAATGAATAAGTTGGTAGACCTAGCACAGAAGCTAGCTGTGAGAAATCAATGACTTTATGCAAGCAAAGTGTATAACAATGTGCCAAAGATGTTGCTCTGGTGTGGAGGCAGTTTGGCCTACAAGGTTCATGTGCTGGAAGTATGGTTGCAAGGCTGGTAATCTTGAGAAGTGGTAGAACCTCTAAGAGCTGGAGCCTAGGGGAAATCAAGTTAATTGATGGGGTGTCCTTGGAAAATATTAACCTCCTTTCATTGCCATGAGGTTATTATAGAAGCCTGAAGCTGCCATACCCATTCCCTCTAACTTTCCATTTTGAAAGCCCTCCATGACTTGACACAGTCAAGAGGGCCCTCAATAGGCTGTGGATATACCAGCGTCACACCATGGGACCTCCAAAACAGTGAGATAAATAAACCTCTTATCTTCATAAATCTGCCAGCTTCAGATATTTCATTGTAGTGATGAAAACCAGACTAACACATGTACTAAATACTGCTGAAAACTCTGGATATTTCAAGAAGAGTAAGACCCTAGGAGGTGAAACACAAATTTCAAAGAGCTGTGAAAGTGATTTTATTTCTTTTATTTTTTAAAAAATGATTTATTTATTTATTTGAAAGGAAGAGTTACAGAAAGAGAGGGAAAGGCAGAGAGAGACAGAGATCTTTCAGATCTTTCATCTGTTGGTTCACTCTCCAAATGTCTGCAGCAACTGGGGCTGGGCCAGGCGGAAGCCAAGAGCTAGGAGCATCTTCTGGGTTTCCCAAATGAGTGCAGGAGCCCAAGCACTTGGGTCATCCTCTACTGCTTTCCTAGTCTACTAGCAGGGAACTAGATGGGAAGTTGAGCAGCCAGGGCTCAAACTGGTACCCATATAAGATGCGGGTGCTGCAGGCCATGTGCCGGCCCTAAAAGCAGCTTTTTGTTTCTATAAAAGTGGAAGTTCTCATGGGGTGCTGAAAAATTTATTAAAACTTTTGTCTCAAAGTCAGCACTGTGGTGTGGTAGTTTAGGCCTCAGCCTGGGGCATCGGCATCCCATACAAGCACCACTTCAAGTCCTGGCTGCTCTACTTCCAATGCAGCTCCTTGTTAACGACATGGGAAAGCAGTGGAAGATAGTCCAAGTACTTGGGCCCTAGTAGTAATGTGGGAGACAGAAGGAAGCTCTTGGCTCCTGGCTTCAGATTGACCCAGCTCTGGCCATTGAGGCCATTTGGGGATTGAGGCCATTTGGGTAGTACACAAGCGGATGGAAGACAACTGCGTGGGAGCCTCAGATGGAGTTCTAGGCTTCTGGCTGAGTTCTGGCCATTGCAGTCATTTGGAGACTGAACCAGTGGCTGCAAACTCTCTCTCTCTAACTCTGCCTTTCAAATAAATAAATCAATCTTAAAAAAAAAAAAAAAAAAAAAAAAAAAAGCCGTAGACCTACATTACTAACCTCTTTGGAAAGAGTAAAATAATTTCATACCCACCTGATAAGAAATCCACCACTGGCCTCTATTGATCAACTAATTAAAATACTATCTGCAAAGTGTTTAGACAAAAGAAGTGTTGAAAAGACTGTGGCTAAATGACTACTTGAGTACTGCACCAACTCCAGCAAGGCTGCTCCTGTCGCTGTATGTTTCTACAGTCACTGGGCACAGGTGCAGCTTGTGAATGGTACCACTCCAACAGGTACTACTCCAACAACCTTTTGGTGTTCTTCTGTTTTTTAAAAAATTAAGGAATAAGGTACATTGAAAATGGAGAATTTTTAAGTGTTTAATGTTGACAAATTTTGACCATTTTTTGCACAAGGTAACCACCATCCAAAACAAGATAACAGATATTCCATCATTCTAGAAGGTTCTCTACTGCCCATTCTAGTCAGTAAGAATCTCCCCGAGTTAACTTGCACAATTATACTTTCTTCAGTTTTTTTTTTATTTCTACTACTTTACAATTTGTTTGTTCATGGATTTCATATAAACTGAAACATGCAAATTTATTTTTTTGTGTCTGGCTTCTTTTGTGTAAGTTAATGTTTATCAGAATCATCCAATTGTTGAATATAGTAGTGGCTCATTGCTTTTTTTTATTAATGAGTTGTTTCCATTACACAAATTTATTACCATTTAAAAAATTTCTTCTTGATAGTAATTTAATTTGTTTCCATTGGGAGTCAGAGTAAATAAGATTGCTACGAAAATTCTTGTCA
Organism: Oryctolagus cuniculus; assembly: GCF_964237555.1. Classification (NCBI taxonomy): domain Eukaryota; kingdom Metazoa; phylum Chordata; class Mammalia; order Lagomorpha; family Leporidae; genus Oryctolagus; species Oryctolagus cuniculus. Next base: position 6,312,094 of record NC_091439.1, on the reverse strand, counting down.
AATATTATCTGTTGAGATATTTCATTTCACATCAGTAAATACCTGATTCAAAATAGATCACAGGCCTAAACACAGGAGCTAAAATTATCAAGTGTCTAAAGAAATCAAAGGAAAACATCTTTAAGCTATTATGGGAGGCAAAGATTTCTTATACACAAAAAGCTTATACAGGAAAGAAAAGCATTGTCAAGTTGAAAATATTTGCTATAAGAGAAGATGTCATTAAAAAATTAATAGACAAGTCAATGAGAAGAAAAAATAGCTAAAATTGGTACATCTAATAGGATTTTGCCCAGAAAATGTACACATATATTTGTTATAATATATATAATGCAAATAATGACATACATACATATATATAAATAATACAAATTAGGAGTAAAAACAAAAAAAGATACAATTAAAAAGGAGGCAAAACCTGGAATAATAGAGGACTTGAATTACTTCCTGATATTGTGATATTGGCCAAAGGATACACTGTATGTTAACAGATTTCAAAAATCAAATCAGACATAAATCTCACTAATTCCCATTTTAGCCCGTTCTTCCTTTTTGCCCTATACTCTCTTCAATACTTCAGTGTGCTCACTGTTCTGTTTCTATGAACTCCTCTTAAAATGTAGTAACTTGTGTTCTAAAATTCCCATTTTCTTCTAACTACATTTTTGCACCAGAGGACATGCGTTCACAAATGTAGTTTTGTCACCTAAATAACTCACACTTGCTGGTAATTTGCATAATCCAATTTATACATAATAGAATCATTTAATATGCAAATAAACTTCTCCTTGGTGGTAGTTAAAATAACCAAATTGAAACAAATACTTAAAAAATGTATGGAAACACAAGGAAAAGGACAGGAACAATGTCTTGGCCACAACTTAGGTAATACTCCATAGAGGACCCTGACTCTCATGACTGCCCGTTTGAGATTGGCTGCTCCACTTCAAATCCAGCTCCCTGCTAAAGCGCCTGGGAAAGCAGCAGAAGATGGCCCAAGTACTGGAGCAGCTGCATGCTGATGAGAGACTCAGAAAAGCTCTTGGCCCCTGGCTTCAGCCTTGCACAGCCATGCTTGTTGTCAGCCATTTGGGGAGTAAACCAGCAGATAGAAGATTCTCATTCTCTCTCTTTCTCTCCCCATTCCCTCTAATTCTGCCTTTCAAATAAATAAAAATAAATCTTAAAATATTAAAAAGTTGCTCATTCTAAATAACACAAGCCTTAGATATCTCAAACGACATGATAAGGAATATAAAATACACTGCTTTATATCAAATGATAAGCTATATAGGCCAATCTTCATAAGTGCTCAGTTTGTGGGGAAGGTACTTTGCACAGTGGTTAAGATGGCACTTGGGACACCCATTTCCCATGGCAGAGTGGCTAAGTCAAGTCCTGGCTCTACTTCCAACTCCAGTTTCCTGCTAAGGAACACCCAGGATGCTAGCAAGTGGTTGGATCCCTGCCACCTATGTGGGAGACTCAGACTGAGTTCTAAGCTCCTGGAAATGGCTTAGCCCACTGCTGGATGTTGCAGTGAACTACCAAGCAGTGGAACATTCTCTCTCTTTCAAATGAAATGAAAGTTAATTTAAAAAAAAAAATCCCATTTCTGGTCTCCTCAGTACATTTCATGATCACTTATTAATACTTTTTAATTGCATATTCTCCATTCGGGTTTTTCTTTAAAAGATTTGTTTTGTTTATTTGAAAGGTGGAGTTAGAGAGAGAGGAAGAGACAGAGAGAGAGAGAGGCGTTCTATCTGCTGGCTCACTCACCAAATGGCCACAATGACTAGGGCTGGGCCAAGCCAAAGCCAGGACCATCTTTGAAAGTGGAGCAGCCAGGATTCAAACCAGGGCCCATATGAGATGCAAGCGGTACAGACTGGGGCTTTAACTTGCTGCACCACAGCATATGCCCTTCTGTTCAGGTATTAAAGATGATGGGGCTCGAGTTGTGACACAGCAGGTTAAGCTCCCGCCTGCATATCACCACATATGAGGGCCAGTTGGAGTCCCAGCTGCTCCACATCTGACCCTGCTTCCTACTAATACGCCTTCAAAAGTGGTGGAAGATGGTCCAAGTTCTTGTGAACCTGCCACCCATGTGGGGAATCTGGATGGAGGTCCAGGTCGCTGGTTTCAACCTGCCTGAGCCCTGGTTTTGCAACAAACTGGGGAGTGAAGCAATGGTTGGCAAATTCCCTTTCGCTTTGTGTCACTCTGCTTTTCAAATAAATAATTAGATTTTTTAAAAAATAAAGTGAGGAAGCCACAATTATCAGAAGTTATTGGGGGGAAATGATAAATTGATCATAGGGTTATCAAATGGAACACTTCAGAGTTATTTGACAAAAATATTATAAATCTTAACTTTGGGAATTATATTCAGTTCTATACATTGCTTTGAATACTATGAATTAAAGGGAAAAATTGTTTGAAGAGGGAGAGAGTTTCAAATCATTTTACTTGTAAAACTAAAGGAAATGAATTCTAATTAGAGGTTTTCCATGACTCTCTGAAAATTATAGTTAAGAAGTCTGCATTTTCATTTCAAAATTTATTGCCATCATTTAGAAGTCTGAAATCAATAAATCAAAGGAAAATTTTACACAAAGAAAAAAGAAAATAGAGAAGCAGGGTAGGGAGGAAAAGAGGGAGTACAGCAGAAAAGGAAGGCATGCAATGAGGGACATACGCCCAATTTGTGAGAATAGTAAAATCCAGCTATTTAATCAGGAAAGGCTCCTTTTTACGTAACTGTTACATTAGAAAAAAGACAGCTAGAAGCAAACACTCACAACAACGCCAACCCAAACGTTGGAAGCAACGCTGTTAGGCTTCCAGGAAAGAAGAAAGCATACATTCTCACTGCATGCTGAATGCATACTGTCAACCATTGCACCACTCTGAAGTGTGTAGGACCAGGCGGGGGGGAGGGGGGGGGAGGAGCTCAGGGAAGAAGCTCACCCAAATTCTAAAATGGAAAAACAAGCAAGAGAAAAATACTTATAATTTATGCATAAAATGTTCTAACACAGGGAGAAAAGTACTACGGATAAATAAAGGCACCGTGTATCCTGCTCAGCACACTCGTACTCTGACTTACATCATTGCCAAACAGCATGGCGACTATTCACAGTAGTGTTACAGTATTGGTTTTGTGATTTTCATATTTACTTCAGGTGAAGATTTTGAATTTGAGAGACACTGAAGAATATTCTCTAAGTTACAGTGACCGCTGGAATGTGAGTCCAAATCTGAATTGACCTAAGTCAACTCTGACCCCTTATTGTTCCCCGTCCCGAAGCAGTGTTGCCTAGTGGTTATAAATATGTTTCTGTGACAGGACTCCTGGGTGAAAATCCTGTCTTTACTCTTATTCACTGTTTAACCTTGAACAAGTTTTTTATTCTCTGTAAAAGTCACTTTTAAAAGTGCACCAGCTGCAGCGCGCCGGCCGCGGCGGCCATTGGAGGGTGAACCAACGGCAAAGGAAAACCTTTCTGTATCTTTCTCTCACTGTCCACTCTGCCTGTCAAAAAAAAAAAAAAAAAAAAAAAGATGGTACATGAGAAATATATAAATCATAAATTAGTTGTGAGGATTAAAAACCTTAATATAGGTAAATCCCTTGTAAGAGTTCCCAACACATAAGAGGAGCTCAGTGTACAGCTGTAGCTATTCTCATCACATGGCATGAAGCCTACGGCATAGGTGCGTGTGTGCATGTGTATTCACTTGGCATGTGATAATTTCTGAATATCTTTTAAGTGAATTAAATGGTACTGTATTCTTCCTCTTGAGAGAGAGAAATCTTATTTACTTATTTATATTGCACAGTAAAAGTTTTTGGAGAGCATAGATATATACTCATGGGATAGTAGAGAATGGGATCATAATTATGTTCTGACTGGATAAGCAATAGACTGAATCATGCCTAGTTACCCAATTAGCTGCCATCATCAAAACTATAGTTGCTATCTTGGCATAATTGTTCAGTTTTTTTTTTTTTTTTTTTTTTTTTGTGGGAACATATGGAGGAACTGTAGACTGCACTGTCTGACAATTAAATCCGAATGATCACAGCACTTCAAGATGTCTACTCACTAATTAGAAGCATGATGGAAGAGGCAGAAGTTGCAAGTTTGTCAGAATCAGAAGGTGGCTGGTATTCTGCTCTTATATTTTGAAGCTTACAGACACTTATTATCTCTCAAAAATTATTGGTGTCTCATCATTTGTTCCATTGGATTGAACTTAATTCTAAACATACATTTCCAATTTTGAGGAACTTCTTCTCTGACCTTAGTTTCACAGTGTAAACTCTTGGAGAAACATATTTCTAAAAATGTCAGGACTGCGTCACTCACATTTTCCCATCTTCTCCTGTTCTCACTTACACAATGCTTCCATCTTCCCTGACTCCTCCAAAGTGTTAAAACGCCAGGAACACGGCTGGCGCTGCAGCTCACTTGGCTAATCCTCCACCTGCGGCGCCAGCACCCGGGTTCTAGTCCTGGTTGGGGCACAGGATTCTGTCCCGGTTGCTCCTCTTCCAGTCCAGCTCTCTGCTGCTGTGGCCGGGGAGTGCAGTGGAGGATGGCCCAAGTGCTTGGGCCCTGCACCCCATGGGAGACCAGGAAAAGCACCTGGATCCTGCCTTCGGATCAACGCGGCGCACCGGCCGCAGCAGCCATTTTGGGGGTGAACCAAAGGAAAGGAAGACCTTTCTGTCTGTCTTTCTCTCTCTCACTGTCTAACTTTACCTGTCAAAAAAAAAAAAAAAAAAAAAAAAAAGAATGCCAGGAACATTTTAGATTTCTTAGATTCTCCACATACCCTTTTGTTTTAATTTAGTAAATGATTTCAGCTTTATCCCTTGCTTTTACTGTTTTCTCCTTGAAGAATGCTCAATTTCCTTCATAGCCTCTCTTTCTAACTGTAGCTCAACTCTGCAAAGTTTCTCAGTTATTCTATTAGTGCAAAATACATAACTGTAATTCTTTTTAAGATGTACTGTATTTATTGGAAAAGCAGAGGTACAGAGAGAGAGGGAGAGAGAGAGAGAGAGAGAGGGAAAGAAAGATCTTCCATCTGCTGGTTCACTCCCCAAATGTCCACAATAGCCAGGGCTGGGCCAGTTGGAAGCCAAGAACCAGGAGTTTTTTCCAGTTCTCCAACATGAGCGCAGGCACCCATGTTGAAATATTCTCACATTAATATTTAAGCATCCCAGTTGTTTTTTTTTTTTTTTTTTTTTGTGACCAAATGAAAATGATTCCTGTGTTTGATGATCTGGCATCTTTTGAACATATTTCCTAAAGAACATAAAAAGTGTCTTTACCTCTAGTTAGAACATCCTCTTTCAGTCTTCCTATTGGCCATTTTCCACTGTTTTCCCAGGTGCATTAGCAGGGAGCTGGATCTGAAATGGAGCAGCTGGGACACAAACTCGCACCCACATTGGATACTGGCATTGAAAGTGACAGCTTTACCACCATGCCACAATGGCAGTCTCGTAACTGTAATTCTTAACAATATCCTCAGAAAGCTCCTCAAAGTGATACAGTTCTTCAAGCATTGATTTACTCAATCATTCACTCACTCACTCACAAAATGCTAATACCTGCCTTCCAGAATCTTACTCCAGATTCTAAAAATTCCCCAGTAATAAAAACAAAAATGGGTGCAGTCATCATGCTGTGAGGAAGACAAGAAACTCTAAACAGAACAAACAAGCCAGCTAACCGAGGAGTGGAAGCAGATTCCTGGACTTGACAGAAGAGGAATCGTGAGGATGACTTTTCTGCAAGAGTGCTTTTCAGCAGACAAGATAAACCAGCCATGAGAATATCTGCATTTGAGGAAGAAGGGACATTAATTGAAGAGACCTTAGGTGGGAAAAGTAGTGTTTTTGAAAAAAATCAGAAGAAAAAAATGCCTGGAATGAGGTTAGCAAGTAAGAAAGGATGTGCAAGTTCATAGTTCTTTGTTGCAGAGATGAAAATCCACTGTAAGCAACATTAGAAGTGGTTAATGGAAAATGGGAAGTTCAGAGGATTTTTCGGAAGGCTGAGGAGTCAATGCCAGCAGCATGCAGCAAGCTACAAACCGCAACAAGGGAGTTGCTCCGGTGGTGTCTAGTGAAGACATCACTGCCTTTGCTGCCTTGCACCTTTGAGGTCAGTAACAGGGGTCTGTGATCTCCCACACTGTTCCCATCCACAGATGGGTTCTGCACCTACCCACTTACTGTTACTGCTTATTTTCAAATTAAAAGTTTCGCATGGTTTTCTGGCTGAAACTGAGAGCCAAGAACTCCATCCAGGTCTCCCACATGGATGGCACATACTCAATCACTTGAATCATCTCCTGCTGCCTCCCAGAGAATGCGTTTGTAGGAAGCTTGAATCGGGAATGCAGCGGGCTCTCAAACCTAGGCACTCCAACACTGAAGGCAGATGTACTAAGCAGCAACTTAACTGCTATGCAAAATGCCTGCCTCCCTTACAGAGTATCCTTAATTGGCAAAGCCGAAGCCACGCAGTCAGCCAATAGGAAGGCTGAAAGAGGATGTTCTAACTAGAGGGCAAGACACTTTTTATGTTCTTTAGGAAATATGTTCAAAAGATGCCAGATCATCAAACACAGGAATCATTTTCATTTGATCACACAAAAAACTAGGATGCTTAAATATTAATGTGAGAACATTTTAAAAAAATGTCATGGAGCATGTATATTATGAAAAAACTACACATGGATTTCAAAAAAGAGTTTAGAACCAATATAAGTTTTTTTAATTCCATTTCTGTAAACTTTTTGATGTACTCTCACATAATGTCAATGGCATTATACATATTATATATACTTTTTTCTTTTTCAGCAGATAAGGAAGAAAACTGAAAAATATGAAATATATTTGGCTTCCAAACATCACAGAATTAATATGAAAGCTAGAGGATTGGTATTGCTGATGTGTAACTTAATTTATCCACTGCCTCTGAAGGACATTCGATCTGCAGGGCTATCTCTGCCAACATGAGCAAGGGCTGTTTGCCACAATGTCAGATCTCATCAGTATGGTCAACTGGAAGTGAGGCCTAACCCTTGAGAATTGGTGCATCACGTTTGCAGGACTTTGTGATGGAGATAGTTGATCACCGAAAATAAGCATGGATTATTAAGAGACTGGCAGAAAATTAATGGTGCTTCAAAATGTCATTCAGAACGTACACACCTATTGTTACTCCTTCCACATTGCTAACAAAGTGAAAATAACTTAAAAATGGACTTGAAAATATACCCCCCAAAATTCTCAACATGATTGTAAAATGCATTATATTTAAAAATTAACTGAGTCTATCTGTATGTGAACAGATTCTTACTGCCAGATGATGTCATAAAATAAAAACTGAATCTCTGGGACTTTGTTGAATGCCTCAGATTAATGAACAATACTTTTTTCTAAAACCCTACTTTGTTCATGGTTAGAAAATGGTTAAAATCTATTTTTATTCCACATAAAGGTCTACCTATCACAAACAAGATATTTTGCTGTTTCATGACACTAGGGCAGCAATCTGGCTGTGTATCAGGATAACCTGGGGAAACGTACTAAAATAAAGTCTCAGGGTTCTACTGTAAGTTTCTGATTCATCATTATCTCTCAACGGGCTCAGAGAGCCAAAGCAGCCAATGCACTCACCAGTAATTGGATATGATTGCAATCTGTCCCCCAGCAGATCTCTGAGGGAAATCACAGGATTTTCAGCTCATCAGAAGTGTAAAAGGGAAGAGTCATTTCGGAAATAGGATCCAAACGTTCTGCAAAAGTCATTTCAGTAAGTTACGAAACAAAGGGCATGATGAATATTGATCTCCTAGGGAAAATCAATAAAAAAGTCCTCTGCTTACTAAAGTCTACACACCTCCAATAATTGGAACACTTGGGAAAATGGTTCAAGCCATCCTTTCAGGAATAATCCTGGAAATAATACTCCAATAATAATAATAACAATATGAAATAGTAGTCTTTATTGATAGTGGTTTATCAAAGTAGGTATGGACTACTCCTGAGGAGACATGGGTCCAGATTGTTCATAAGAAAATGTATGTAATGATTTAATGCACTTAATGCAACAAAAATAACAGATTTTATGACATAAGAAAAATTCTACTACTGATCCTGCATTTGAATTAATATTTTTTAAAGATTTATTTATTTATTTGAAAGTCAGAGTTACACAGAAAGAGAAGGAGAGGCAACTGGTTCACTCCCCAGTTGGCCACAATGGTTGGGGCTGTGCTTATCTGAAGCCAGGAGCCAGGAGCTTCTTCTGGTCTCCCACGTGGGTACAGGGGCCCAAGGACCTGTGCCATTTTTACTGCTTTCCTAGGCCATAGCAGAGAACTGGATGGGTAGTGGAGCAGCCAAGACTTGAATCGGCACCCATATGGGATGCTGGCACTGCAGGCAACATCTTTACCTGCTACACCACAGTGCTGGCCCAAATTAATATTTTATAGAAAAGAAAAAAGTAGCAAGCATTTGGTACAGCAGTTAATAAGCTGATTGGGATGCTCATATCCTCCATCACTGCCCCAGGGGTTCAAGTCCAACTTCATCTTCCTGCTAGAGCTGACCCTGGTAGCCAGCAGGTGACGGGTGGCTCAAAAGAAACAACAGATGAAAGTGTTACAACTCTCCACACCCCCTGCCTTGAGGTACATTGGATATAGGCAAGGTATTAGAAGCCAAAGAGAAATGTGCAAAAACATTTCTGCTCTTCTCTGCCTTTGGGGTACCACAAATGGAGGGAGAGTGAATTAGTTAAATTTCTACTTGAAACACTTGTTGAAGTGAAGAACCCATTTCTGACTTAAATTGTGTAAACTAATCATTGACTTTGTTTTTATTTGGCCAACCATTTCCATTGCTTTTAGGGTATTTAAAAATTTTATTAAACGTTTTCAGATGTTCACCCTATCTTAGTTACCTTTATTACTCAAGAGTTTTTTCCACATAGTCTTATGTTCTTAAATGACACATTAACTACTGCGAAACAATTCAAATCTCACAGTTAGGACAAGACTGTCATAAATTGATGGAGAACGGGGTGCATATGTTTCATGTTTAAATTGTCTTCATATAGATTAGAAATAAGGTTTTTAAAGTAAGATAAAAGGGGCTGGCGCTGTGGCATAACAGGTAAAGTTGCTGTTTGCAGGGCCAGAATCCTATGTGGACACTGGTTCCAGTCCAGGCTGCCCCACTTCTGATCCATCTCTCTGCTCTGGCCTGGGAAAGCAGTGGAGGATGGCCCAAGTCCTTGGGCCCCAGCACTTGAGTGGAAGACCTGGAAGAAGCTCCTGCCTTCTGGCTTCAGATCAGCCTAGCTCCAGCTGTTGCAGCCTTATGGCAAGTGAACCAGTGGATGCAAGATCTCTCTCTCTCTGCTTCTCTGTAACTCTTCCCTTCAAATAAATAAACAAATCTTTATTTAAAAAAGCAGTAAGATAAAAGACAAATGTTAATAAAGTGGTTGAAAAGCTAACCAAGTGGTATTGAAAATAAGACTGTAAATGAAAATTAGATTTAACTTTTGAAGTCAGAAAAACATATCAAACTCTAGCACACATAGTAAAAATATAAGTGAAGTTTAAATGAAATGAATGAGAATGGAACTATGACAAGATAAAGACTTTTTATTATAAAAGAAACTTGAGGGGCTAGAGTTGTGGCATAGTGGGTAAAGCCACCACCTGCAGTACCAGTATCCTATACAGGCGCCAGTTCGAGTCCCAGTTGCTCCACTTGCAATCCAGCTCTCTGCTATGGCCTGGGAAAGCAGTATAAGATGGCCCAAGTGCTTGGGCCCCTGCACCTGTGTGGGTGCAGGATTTTAACATTAAAAGAAGCAGCTCCTGGCTTCTGCCTTCTGATTTGCACAGCTTCAGTTGGGGAGTAAAGCAGCAGATAGAAGACCTCTCTCTCTCGTTCTCACTCTCGCTCTCTCACTCTCCCTGCCACTGTGTAACTCCACCTTTCAAATAAATAGATAAATACACCTTTAAAAAAAGAAAAAAAAATAAACGAGTACAATTGAAGTTTATGCCTATAAATTCTATGTTTTTGGTAAATCAATAAATTGACCAAGCCAAACATGTGGGAAACTAGCAATGTAACTACACAAGAAATAGAGTAAATTATCAGTGATTTGTCTCCTTAAAAGCATACTGGGTTATTGGGGCTGGCGCTGTGGCTCACTTGGTTAATCCTCCACCTGAGGCACAGGTATCCCATATGGGCACCAGGTTCTAGTCCCAGTTGCTCCTCTTCCATTCCAGTTCTCTGCTGTGGCCCAGGAAAGCAGTGGAGGATGATGGTCCAAGTGCTTGGGCCCCTGCACCCATATGGGAGACCAGGAGGGAGCTCCTGGCTCCTGGCTTCGGATTGGCGCAGCGCCAGAGATGTCGGCCATTTGTAGGGGGGTGAACCAACGGACGGAAGATGTTTCTCTCTGTCTCTCTCGCTCACTGTCTAACTCCGTCAAAAAAATACTGGGTTATGTGGTTTTACACATAAAATAATAATGTTTTTATGTTACAGAATACAATGCTGGGAAAATAAATTAGCAATAACTCCTTATAGAAAAATCCATGTTAAAATCTCATCTATTAAATGCCAAATCAAAAAAATTAAGGGATCTAGTCAGACTATATATATTGGTAATGTAGAATTTATGCCAGAAACAATGGGCTATTTCAGTATTAACATACTTACTTATTTAGTGCACACATAATAAATAGGAGAAAAGAAATACATGAGTATCTCAGAAGATGCTGAAAACTTGTGATAAGAATTCATATTGACAATGTCAAATGTGATCTTAGAAAGAATGCAGTTAAATAAATAACCCTATATACCAAAAATATTTGTAATAAATATGCAATGCCATTTAGAGCAATATAGTTTAATAATTGGCAATTCCTTCACAGAATTGAAAAAATATTTCATTTCCTACTTTGAAAAGAAGAGAAATCCTATACTAACAGACAAATAAAAAAGAAAACAGAAGGGCAATAGCTCAAGAATTAGCATAGTTTGGGGACGGCGCTGTGGCTCACTTGGTTAATCCTCTGCCTGCGGTGCCGACATCCCATATAGGTGCCAGTTCTAGTCCCCGCTGCTCCTCTTCCGGTTCAGCTCTCTGCTGTGGCCCAGGAAAGCAGTGGAGGATGGCCCAGGTGCTTGGGACCCTGCACCCACATGGGAGACCAGGAGGAAACACTTGGCTCCTGGCTTCTGATCGGCGCAGTTCCAGCCATAGCAGCCATTTGGGGTTGAACCAATGGAAGGAAGACCTTTCTCTCTGTCTCTCTCACTCTATAACTCTAACTGTCAAATAAAAAAAAAGAATATGTATGAGTATATATCAGAGATATATATGAGTATATATCAGAGAGGGGAGGGTTTTGGAAGCTACAAAGTGTATATCAAGGTAATTTCTTGACATTATACAAACTTCTATGTGCTAGAGGCAGTATTTTTCAAAATTATTTTATTTATATAGGGGACAGGGAGAAAGAGAGATGGAAACAGCAGAGAAATACTCCTAGCTGCTGGTTTGCTCCCCAAATGCCCACCACAGCTGGGGCTGGGCTAGACCAAATCTGGAAGCCAGTAACTCAATCCTAGTCTTCCATATAGGTGGCAGGAACCCAGGGTTTGCTTTAGCAGGAAGATGGAGTCAAGAGCTTTCAGCAATATCAAATCTTAGGTATTCAGATATGGGATGCAGGCATCTTAACAGGTGCGTTAACTGCTAGGCTAAATTCCTGTCCTGAGAGGCAGTATTAGTATCCAAATAAAATAAGAAAACTGGATCTCAGGCGTGAGAAAGACAGGTTTGAAGATGAACCACAGGCATTAAGCTAGGATTTTAATATTAAAAAGTAGGGTTATGTACTTTGAATACACCCTTAAAAATGTGACAAAAAAAGTCTTGCATGTGGGAAATCATTCTTTCATGAGAAAGTGGCAGTCCAGAAATGAACTCATGAGGAATGCAGCTAAATTGGTATTGATGGAGAAAATAATAGAATTAAGCAATTCTTTCAATAAAATGATTTTTTAAATTAATGAGCTACATACATAGTATAAGTATGAAAGTATAGAATAAAATTAGTATAAAAGAGTAGTAGATTGAAAGCTTAAGTCAGTACAAATTCATGACATCAAAATCATAAAATCAATAAAAGTGATCAATGAAATGAAAGCTGGGTTATTAAAAGAAGAAACACAAAACCAAAATTTATTAAGGAGAGGGGACAAAGTGAAAAGTAAAATCAGGCATAAAAAATGGCATGAAATCACAGCAGTTGTTAAAAAACCTTAGGAGAGGAAAACATTAGACATAGCAGATATGATTATGCTAATGACACATGTATCCCATGTGTCAGTGTATGGTTTTGAATTCCAACTCCTGATTCCAACTTCCTGCTAATTCATACCTTGGGAGGCAGCAGGGTTCAGATCAAATGGTTGAGGTGTTTTTTTTTTTTTTTTTTTTTAAGATTTATTTATGTATTTGAAAGGCAGAAACACCGAGAGAGAAGGAGAGGGTGAGAGAATGACAGAGATCTTCCATCTGCTGGTTCACTCCTCAAATGGCCGCAACAGCCAGGGCTGGGCAAGGCCAAAGCCAGGTGCCAGGAGTTCCTCCAGGTCTCCCACTTGGGTGCAGAGTCCCAGAACTTAGGCCATCCTCTGCTGCTTTCCAGGTGCACAAGCAGGGAGATGGGTTGGAACTGAAGCAGCTAGGACTTGCACTGGCACTCATATGGGATACCACCACTGCAGGCATAGGTTTAACTTCCACTGCAGCTCTGGCCCTAAGCCTTTACCACCTATGTGGGAAAACGGATGGAGTTACTGGCTTCCAGGCTTTGGTCTTTCAGCCCCAGCTATTTTAGACATTTGGGGAGTATACCAGTGGATCAGATCCTTTCTCTGTGTTTTGCTCTGTAAAATGAATTAAAATTGTTCTTAAAATAGAAATTATGAGACATAATTACTTCACTGAAAACTTAAAAAGTATATACATTTTCCAAATAAGTATAAAATGTCAAAGCCAATTCAAGAATAAATGTGGGGCCAGCGCTGTGGCACAGTGGGTTAAAGTCTTGGCCTGACATGGAAAGCTAAGACACTCTGGCAAAAAATGACCTAAATGAAAGATCTCTGTGAGCGAGATCCCAGCAGAAAGTATGGGCCATCAAAGAAGGAAGTTCCTTTCTCTGAAGGGAGGAGAGAACTTCTACTTTGATTATGGCCTTGTCTAAATAAGATCGGGGTCAGAGAACTCAAAAGGCCTCCATAGCCTTGGCAACTCCTCATGACAAGAGCCTAGGGTGATTACTGACGGCATAAATAAGATTGTCAATTAAATCAACAAGGGGAGTCACTGTGCATTTACTCCCCATGTAGAATCTCTGTCCTTAATGTGTTGTATTAAGTGAATTAACGGTAAAACTACTACTCAAACAGTACTTTATACTTTGTGTATCTGTGTGGGTGCAAACTGTTGAAATCTTTATTTAGTATATACTAAGTTGATCTTCTGTATATAAAGATAATTCAAAATGAATCTTAATGAAGAATGGGATGGGGAAGGGGGTGAGAGATGGTATGGGAAAATGGCAGAGCTACATCAGTACTTAGCACTAGTGACCTTAAATGTAAATGTCCTAAATTCTCCAATTAAATGATACAGTTTGGCTCAATGCATTAAAAAAACAAGACCCATGGAGCCGGCGCCATGACTCACTTGGTTAAAACTCTGTCTATGGTGCCAGCATCCCATATGGGCACCAGGTTCTAGTCCCAGTTCCTCGTCTTCCAATCTAGCTCTCTGCTGTGGCCCAAGAAGGGAGTGGAGGATGGCCCAAGTGCTTGGGACTTTGCACCCACATGGGAGACCAGGAGGAAGCACCTGGCTCCTGGCTTCAGAACAGTGTAGCTCTGGACTTAGCGGCCATTTCGGGGGTGAGCCAATGGAAGGAAGACCTTTCTCTCTGTCTCTCTCTCTCACTGTCTAACTCTGTCAAGTAAATAAATAAAAAAATACAAGGCCCATCTATTTGCTGTCTGAAAGAAATACACCTCAAAACCCAAAATGCCAGCAAACTGAAAGTGAAAGTATGGAAAAAGATATTCCATGCTAACGGAAAGCAAAATTGAGCAGGTGAACCACCCTCATATCAGGAAAAACAGACTTTAACAGAAAATACTTCAAGTAGACAAAGAAGGTCACTTTGTAATTATTAAGTGTTCAATTTCACATATTTGACTAGAATAAATATATATGCACCCAATACCAGGACACCAGGCTATTTAAACAAATGTTAATGGATATAAAGAAAGACATAGACCACAAAACAGTATTAATGGGGGACATCAACACCCCACTTTCATCAGTGAACAGATCAACTAGACAGAAAATCAACAAAGAAAGAATAGAAATAAACTATACTATGGACCAAATGTACCTAACTGTTATCTACAGAACCTTTCATCCCACAATTGCATAATACACAATTTTTTCATCAGTGCATAGTACTGCCATATGCTAGGCCATAAAGCAAGTCTCAGCAGATTAAAAGATATTGAATCATGCCATGTCTCTTTTTTGACCACAATGGAGTGATGCTGGAATTCAACAACTCAACTCTTGTCCTGACAGTTGATGTACAATGTAATACTTTATCCATTTTAGTATTTTTTTTTGTTCTAGTACCATTGGTTGAACTCTGTAATTAAATACAATTATTCTTAGGTGTTTAAATTTTAACTGAAAAGTGATCCCTGTTAGGAATTTGGAAAACATTATGCTGAGTGAAATAAGCCAATCCCAAAGGGACAAATACCACTTGTTCTCCTTGATAGGTGACAACTAACTGAGCACCAAAAAGGAAACCTGTTAAAGTGAAATGAACACTATGAGAAACGGTGACTTGATCAGCCCTCACCCTCACTGTTGATGAGCAACTTGATATGTTATCCCTCTTAGTATTTTTTTTTGTTTGTTCTACTTAATACTTTTGGTTGAATACTGTAATCAATACACAATTCTTCTTAAGTGCTGAAACTTAACTGAAAAGTGATCACTGTTAAATATAAGAGTGGGAATAAGAGAGGAAAGAGATGTGCAATTCGGGACATGCTCAAGCTGACTTACCTCAAACGGTAGAGTTAGAAACATACCAGGGAATTCCAATTCAATCCCATCAAGGTGGCATGTACCAATGCCATCTCACTATTCCCAGTGATCAATTTCTGTTCACAACTGATCATAATAATAGGACTAAGAACCAAAGGGATCAATAAACAAGAATAGTGTCTGCAAATACTAGCTGATAGAATCAAAAAGGGAGAGAACGATCCAACATGGGAAGTGAGATACACAGCAGACCCATAGAATGGCAGATGTCCTAAACAGAACTCTGGCCTCAGAATCAGCTCTTAAGGCATGTGGATCCAGCTGAAAAGCCCATGAGAGTATTTCAGGCATGGAAAGCCAAGACACTCTGGGGAAAAAAAAAAAAAAAAAAAAAACCTAAATGAAAGATCTCCGAGAGTGAGATCCCAGTGGAAAGAACGGGTCATCAAAGAAGGAGGTACCTTTCTCTGAAGGGAGGAGAGAACTTCCACTTTGACCATGGCCTTGTCTAAAAATGATCAGAGTCAGTGAACTCAGGTGTCGCTCCCCCTCTTCGTGGAGGAACGACACAGGACCCTGCGCTGTTCTTTCGTCTGCTCGGCCCTCCCCGGGTTTGCTGCTGGTTCTTCCCGGGTTGGCTACTATCCCTTCCACCTCCGTGGAAGGGCAGTTCCCCCTGGCCACATTCCCCACTTCCGCAGGGGAGCGGCACATCGCCGGCCGGCTCGTCTCGGGGGCTGCACAAGTGTTCCTTCAGCTAGATGTTCCCCATAGATGTTCCCGGTGCATGCCGTCTCTCTCCTCCTTTATAGTCCTCCTCCGCCAATCCTAACTCGGCTGCCCACACGCCGAGTACGCTGCTCTCCAATCAGGAGCAAGTCCTACAGTTTATTGGTTGAACTGGAGGCAGCTGTGCGGAAGCTGTTTACTTCTCTCCCAGCGCCATATTGTGGGAGAGCAGATGCATAGAATAAGTCCTAATTCCAGTAACTCAGTCCAGTCCGGATTGCTCCCCACACTCAGGGGGCTTCCATAGCCTTGGCAGCTCATGACAAGAGCCTAGGGTGATTACTGATGCCATAAACAAGAGTGTCAATTTGTTAAGTCAACAACAGGAGTCACTGTGCACTTACTCCTCATGTAGGATCTTTGTCCTTAGTGTGCTGTACATTGAGATTTAATGCTATAACTAGTACTCAAACAGTATTTTTCACTTTATATTTCTGTGTGGGACAAACTGTTGAAATCTTTACTTAATGTATGCTAAACTGATCTTCTGTATATAAAGAGAATCGAAAATGAATCTTGATGTGAATGGAAGGGGAGAGGGAGTGGGAAAAGGGAGGGTTGCGGGTGGGAGGGAAATTATGGAGGGGAAAAGCCATTGTAATCCCTAAGCTGTACTTTGGAAATTTATATTCATTAAATAAAAGTTAAAAAAAAAAGAACATATGCAAACACATGGAGACTTAACAACATTTTCCTGAATGAACAGCAAAAGCAGTGTTAAGAAGGAAGTTTATACCAGTTGGTGCCTACATCAAAAAATTTGAAAGGCATAAAATAAACAAGCTGTCGGTGCATGTCAAGGACATATGAAAACAACAGTAAACCCAACACAAAGTAATAGGAGGATACTATTGGTCAAATTCTGTAATTAATACACAATTATTCTTAAGTGTAGAAACTTAACTGAAAAGTGATCTCTGTAAAATATAAGTGTGGGAATAAGAGAGGGAAGAGATGTACAATTTGGGACATGTTCAATCAGACTTGCCCCAAATGGTAGAGTTAGAAACATACCAGGGGATTCCAATTCAGTCCCATCAAGGTGGCATGTACCAGTGCCATCTCACTAGTCCAAGTGATCAATTTCAGTTCACAATCAATCATAACGTCAGGACTAAGAGTCAAAGGAATCAAATAAACAAGACTAGTGTCTTCAAATACTAACCGATAGAATAAAAAAGGGAGAGAACAATCCAACATGGGAAACAGGATACACAGCAGACTCATAGGATGGCAGATGTCCTAAATAGAACTCTGACCTCAGAATCAGCCCTTAAAGCATTTGGATCCAGCTGAAAAGACCATGAGAGTATTTTAAGCATGGAAAGCCAAGATACTCTGGAAAAAATAAAAACTAAATGAAAAATCTCTGCAAGTGAGATCCCAAGTAAGATCCCAGTGGAAAGAACAGGTCATCAAAGAAGGAGGTACCTTTCTCTGAAGGGAGGAAAGAACTTCCACTTTGACTATGACCTTGTTTAAATATGATCAGAGTCAGCAAACTCAAAAGGCTTCCATAGCCTTGGCAGTTCATGACAAGAGCCTAGGGTGATTACTGATGCCATAAACAAGAGTGTCAATTTGTTAAGTCAACAACAGGAGTCATTGTGCACTTACTCCTCATGTAGGATTTCTGTCCTTAATGTGCTGTACATTGAGATTTAATGCTATAACTAGTACTCAAACAGTATTTTTCACTTTGTGTTTCTGTGTGGGACAAACTGTTGAAATCTTTACTTAATATATACTAAACTGATCTTCTGTATATAAAGAGAATTGAAAATGAATCTTGATGGGAATGGAAGGGGAAAGGGGGCAAGAGAGGGGATGGTTGCGGGTGGGAGGGAAATTATGGAGGGGAAAAGCCATTGTAATCCCTAAGCTGTACTTTGGAAATTTTTTTTTAACTTTTATTTAATGAATATAAATTTCCAAAGTACGATTTATGGATTACAATGGCTTCCCCTCCATACCGTCCTTCCCACCCACAACCCTTCCCTTTCCCACTCCCTCTCCCCTTCCATTCACATCAAGATTCATTTTCGATTATCTTAATATACAGAAGATCAGCTTAGTATACATTAAGTAAGGATTTCAACAGTTTGCTCCCACACAGAAACATAAAGTGAACAATAATAGATGATTTTTTAAAAATGATGATGAAATCAGATCAGACCTATTGTCATGTTTAATCCCAGTGAGAGTCAAGTTGGGAGTTAATAATTTCTTTTTTTTCTTTTTTTTTTTTTTTTACAGAGTATCAGTTTAGTATGCATTAAGTAAAGATTTCAACAGTTTGCACCCCCATAGAAACACAAAGTGAAATATATTGTTTGAGTACTCGTTATAGCATTAAATCTCAATGCACAGCACATTAAGGACAGAGATCCTACATGAGGAGTAAGTGCACAGTGACTCCTGTGGTTGACTTTACAAATTGACACTCCTGTTTATGGCATCAGTAATCTCCCTATGCCCCAGTCATGAGTTTCCAAGGCTATGGAAGCCCTCTGAGTTCTCCGACTCTTATCTTGTTTAGACAAGGTCATAGTCAAAGTGGAGGTTCTCTCCTCCCTTCAGAGAAAGGTACCTCCTTCTTTGAAGACCTGTTCTTTCCACTGAGATCTCACTCACAGAGATCTTTTGCCAGAGTGTCTTGGCTTTCCATGCCTGAAATACTCTCATGGGCTTTTCAGCCAGATCCAAATGGCTTTAGGGCTGATTCTGAGGCCAGAGTGCTATTTAGGACATCTGCCATTCTATGAGTCTGCTGAGTATCTCACTTCCCATGTTGGATCACTCTCCCCTTTATTTATTCTATCGGTTAGTGTTAGCAGGTACTAGACTTGTTTATGTGTTCCCTTTGACTCTTAGTCCTTTCATTATGATCAATTGTGAACTGAAATTGATCACTTGGAATAGTGAGATGGCATTGGTACATGCCACCTTGATGGGATTGAATTGGAGTCCCCTGGTATGTTTCTAACTCTGCCATTTGGGGCAAGTCAGCTTGAGCATCTCCCAAATTATACATCTCTTTCCTCTCTTATTCCCACTCTTATGTTTAACAGGGATCACATTTCAGTTAATTTTCAACACTTAAGAATAACTGTGTATTAATTACAGAATTAAACCAGTCATATTAAGTAGAACAGACAAAAAAAACTACTAAGAGGGATAATGTATTAAGTTGTTCATTAACAGTCAGGGCTATGCTGATCAAGTCACCGTTTCCCATTGGAAATTTATATTCATTAAATAAAAGTTAAAAAAAAAAAACAAAGTAATAAGAGGAAAGAAATAATTAAATTTATATAAGAAATAAACAAAATTGAAACAAAAAGTATAAAAGATAAGTGAAATGAAGGGATTTTTTAAATTAAAAGCAAAATTGATTCACCATCTGTTCAAATAACTAAAAAAAGAGGGAGAAGACCCAAGTTAATAAAATTTTGTTTTTTTTTAATCCATTCAGCCAGACTGTATCTTTTAATTGGAGAATTTAGTCCATTTACATTTAAGGTTACTACTGCTAAGTACTGATGTGGCCCTGACATTTTCCGATACATATTCTTATTGTTTGTTTTGGATATCCTTTGTACTTTTATAGGAAGATTTTCTGCCTTCACCTTATTTCAAAATGTTTATTATATTTCTGTGTTTCTGTGTGGAGCACATCTTTAAGCATCATTTGTAAGGCTGGATGAGTGATGACAAATTCTTTCAATTTCTGTTTGATATGGAAGGTCTTCATTTCACTTTCATTCATTAATGAGAGCTGCAGGATAAAGTATTTTTCAGTTAACAGGTTTTTTTTTTTTTCTTTTAAGACTTTGACTATGTCTCCTGTTCTTTCCATACATCTCAAAAACTGTTTTTAATTTTTCTAATTTCTTCTTTTTATTTTGTTCTGACTGAGAAATTTCCAAATACTTGTCTTCTAGCTCAGATATTTCTTTTGCCTCACTGAGTTGGTTGTTAAGGCTTTCCACTGTATTTTTCATTTGACATATTGAATTCTTCATTTCAATATTTCAGTTTGATTACTATTCCAAATCCTGATCTCATGGTAGAATTTTTCTTCCATGTTTTGTATGAATTTCTATAACTTGTGAATTTGCCTCTCACTGCTTTGAATAATCCTGTGATTAATCTTTTGAATTCATTTTCAGGCTTTTCATCAGTCTCTTCACCTCCACATTCTAACACTGAAGTGTTATTGTGTTCCTTTGGGTGCGTCATGTTGTCTTCCTTATTCTTATTTCTTGAATTTGTGCATATATTTTTAGGCATTAGTGGAAATACTTATTGATTTTCTTCTATGATGAATTTTATTTTTGAACTATGTGTCTGTGGTTTATGGAGTGTCTGCTCATTCAGTGAATACTCAGAGTCCTGTGCGCTAGGTGTGGCCAGGGAGCTTTGGTCAGTGCTCCAGGGTGTATTGTTTCCAATGTTACATTCAGATCGGGCATGGTACATCTCCTCTGTTGTCAGCAGGGAAGAGGGTATGATCACCTCTGTTGTTGTAATTACACCTCACCTCCTCTCTATCAAGTTAATCAGTGCCCTTGCTTAGCCCACAGTGGGTGCAACACTCTTGTGCTGAGACATGAACAGGAAAAAGGCTCTGTAAAGTCCTCATGTGAGCATGGGTCCTGCCACGATGACTCATCCCTGACAATCAGGGAGCTCTGATCCTTTGGCACAACACACAGTGATTGTCCAGAGGCCCAGCTACACCCTGTACCCTATCATTCAGTAGCATGGTTCCTACAGTCTCAGCACAAAAAGCTCCTGCAGTCACTGGGTGCAGAGGATCTGTTTCTGTCCTGTTAACTACCCTATCCCATCCAAGGAGAGACAGATGTTCCCAGAGCCAGCTGCCTCTGTGTGTTCAACTTTAGAGGTTTGAGCCCAACACCCTATAATATAATAAGCTGTAATTTCTGATACCTAGCACTAAAGAGAACACAAGGGGTAAAGAAACACTTATGTGGCTTATTTTATTAGGAAGTGGTCTATACACTTTAACGAGAAATGATCACAACCAAGGATGCACATCCCTTACAACTTAGCAATCTACCTCTGTGTTACACCAAGAGAAAAATCTTGTTCATATTCTCTATGAGACATGTACAAGAAAGACCCTTGAAGCTTCTCACAAATAAGAAATTGAAACACCAATATCAAACAGACAAATCTATTTTTGAGTATCCCTTAACCGAATATTTTTGAGTATTCATAAACTGGATATTATTGAGTGTCCATTAACTGGAGCAATACACAGTCATAGTAATGAACGAATGAACAACACCATGTATACCACAATTTTGTAAACTACAGAGCAACAGAAGAGATGCACCCCAGGAATCAACCTGAATTGATTCCCAGAATACAACTTGCAGACTCCAAACTGTCTGATAAAATACTTGGAGAATCTAAGGTCAGGGCTTAGCTGGCACAATTCTCCATGCAAAGACAAAAGCAAGAACTGGTTTTGTATTCAGTGTTACTGAAAACCTGAAAGAGCATGAGATGAGGACAACACTGACAAATTCAAAAAATGTACATAATAAAAACATATAAACACAGGAATGCAATTCTAAAAACATTAAGTCTAGGAATAGATAAAAGTATAAATTAAAAGATACATAATAAATGGGAAATATTACTGATGCTTTAAACAATGCTCAGTTATAAAAAAACATGGAACACTGATGATAATCATACATGATTATAACCTCAAGAAGACCTGATTTCAGTTGAGTTGAAATTTATTGAAAGAAAAAAACAGAAATTGTATATAGAAAACTGGCTGGTATTATATGTTAGTAACTCAGAAAATGTGATGGTACATATAGTGGAATACTTTTTAGAAATATAACATTCAAATTGGTTATCTTCTTGCTAGAAAGAAATTTAATAATTTAACCATTTTAAATGTATCCACCTTCTGAGTTGCCACAGTAGGACTTTAATGTGAATGACGAACAGAATCAACATACACAATTCACAGCAAATGATAAAACATTAATAGAAAGCTTTACATAAAGGAAGAAGAAACACAGACAGAGCAATGGCTACACAAGTTTCCACAAATTTCTAGCAGTCTACACCCATTTTTGATCTAGAATCTACAGAGAAAAAGTAACAAAGAGTCATAGCATATTTCTGGTGTTTACAATGATGTTGTGTAAAGATAACACTGGTTCCACTGGAGAGTAGCAAGCCAGCAAGCCCAGTCTTCAGGCTTGACTACTTCTACAGTATTTGCATTTGACTGCTGCTATGGTTTGAATATTTGTTTCCCAGATTCAGGAATTTAGTTTCCAAAGTCATAAGCTAACGGTACTAAAAGGGTGGAAACTTAATATAATTATGGAGTTCGGATGACTTCTTCAAGAAATCATTACTTTGGATAAGGCAATTAGGGTGGCATCACCATGTTTGAATCATGGTGGATTTATAAAAGACTGCGCAGACGTAGTCAGGTACAACTATTCCCTGTCTCTTGCCACAAGATGCTCTGTGCTCATTCAGGACTCTGACAGAAAGAATGCCACTGCTAGAGGCTGATTCAATCTTATACTGTGAACCTCCAAAACTGTCAGCCAAAATAAACCTTTTCACTTTACAAAGCTAGGCTGCTTCAGGTGTCATTCTTCCCTCACTTTTTCTGTATCCATTTAGCATGTAAAATATTTTATGTAATCTGTCAGGCACACTATAGCTATTTGATACACTCAGTGAAAGATTTCATTAATTAAAAAAATGGAATAATTTTATTTTCTTAATTTTTCTTTTGTTACTATTTTTGATATATAATGGTATATACATTTATTGGCCAATGAAACAATGTATTTAATTCATATCATTTCATAAAATTAAATTTCCTCATTTTCTTTTTCAAGTTTATTCTTCTCATGGCTATCATTTAAGAAATATTTATCAGGGCTGGCACTATGACTTGGCAGGTAAAATCACTGCCTGTGATGTCAACATTCCATTTGAAAAACAATGTGGAAGATAGCCCAACTGTTTGGGCCCTTGCCACCCATGTGGGAGACCCAGATGAAACTCCTGTGTCCTGGCTTTAACTTGGCTCTGCCATGTCCATTGCAACCATCAGGGGGTGGGGGGGAGGAGGGAACCAATGGATGGACAATCTCTCTCTGTGTGTGTGTGTGTGTGTGTGTGTATGTCTTTCCCTCTCTTTCTGTAACTCTGGCATTAAAATAAATAAATACATTTTTTCAAAAGAAATATGTCTCTAAAGTGTTTAGGTTGAGTATAATTTGATTAGGATCATTAAATATATACTAGTTGCTTATAAATATGCAGACTACCTGTATAGGTGAGGATTTTTGTAAATAACACAATTCACCAAAAGTGGTATAGGGAAGTTATAAATAGTAATAAATTCTTCAGAGGGGCTACTGATACAGAATAAAAATGAATTATCAGGAATAACGTTCAAGGTGAACTTGGTTGCCAAAAAGGCGACTATATGACAGCTACAGAATCAAGAAACTCTTGGCTTCAGCACCACATTGCTTCCTCCTTGACCCAAAGGCCCACTGGACATTTGGAAGCTGACTCTACCTGCCTAACATGTTTCACAGCAGCGGAAAAATCTGCAACCCTTAATCTTTCCAACGTGACTCAGTTTTAAATCAAAGTCTATACCACAGCAGCTAGAATCACTGCAAGGAGCAGGTCTATATAATGTAGATTTAAACTTTCCAGTGCCTGCACCAAACAGAAAATGGATAGAGAAATGGGAATCATATTGAAAAGCAATGAGCAATGGTCACACAAGCAGATGATAACAGAATCCCAGAGGGAGTTGTAAATGATTACACAGTAAAAATAAAAATGATGATACTATCATATATTTTTATTAATAGATAAAGAAGTCATCATTTTGAATCCTGAAAACATGCAGTTTAATGTTTAGCATCATTTTCTTCTAAAAAATCTCTTGCCAATAACACAGACACACACACATACACAAATGAGATTGGAGGTGACATTTAGTTTTCACAGACAGGGCTATTGCCTTGGCATCTGCTGACTGCGTTTTTGGAGGCTCCCCAAAACCACTCAAAATTAGGTCTTTGATATTGATTCTATAACTAACAAACAGAAAATCTTATTCTACTCATCAGTTTTCCCACTATGTTAACAATGGTAGAATGAAGCGAACATCTTAAAACACTATTCTCAAAAAGAAATTCCCCTTCTAAATATTATCTTGAACCACCTTCTTCATTTGTAAAATGGGAATAGTAATACAGTTTACAAAATATGTAGATTATATGAATAAAGTATTAAAACTTCATTAAACTTGTCAAAAATATAACCAAATAGGACAAATGTAAAATGTTTTACATACACATATAAAATACATGAATAAAAATATGCAAGTTTTTTCATTAAAAAAAATTAAGTTATACAAGTTTCGTATATTTCATATACACAGATTTAGGAACATACTGACACTTCCCATCGTACCCTTCCTCCTGCCCACAATCCAACACTTTCTCCCCCTCCTTCTTACATTATCACAATTAATATTTACAAAGATTTAAATTCACCTTGTTGTGAACGGTAGCCACCTCTACAAATACCTTTTCAGCAATATCTCACTGATATTTAACCCAGAACCTGAACGCCATAGTGTTGCCACTTTGGCCTATAAAATTAACCATCAGTTCTCAAGTTTCCTAAAAATGATCTACAGATTAATATCAATTAAAATGATTGATGCATTAACATCAATTTAAATAAAAATCTGTGTTAATGTATTGTTAGGAGTTGATGACTATTCTTAAATTTTTTTTAGGAAAAGGAAAAGACATAAAACAGCTAAAACAATTTGAATAAATGATAGTAAAAGAAAAGATCAAAAATATTTTTAAATATTTGATCTCAATAATTACTACCAAGTTATAAAATAAAGGTAATGTTTTATTGCATAACTTAGATAGATCAACAAAAGGAACAGAGAATACAAAAACGTATTATGGACAACTGATTTAGATCAATTCATTAGAAAAAGCCATCTTCTTTAATAGTTGGTCATATATATATCTTATGGATATAAAACTTAGTTCAAGATGAATCTAATAGCTAAGTATAAAAATACAATGTTTCTAAAATAAAATATAGAGTAGTTTCATGAACTAAGGGAAATGTCTAGGACAAAATAACAAAAAGAACAAAACACAAATTCTAAAAGAAAAAGATGATAACTTGGAAGTCTTTAAAGTTTGAAATTCCTACCCAGCTCATTAAATTCACCAGTTAGAAAGCCTGCAGGTCATATACTCTGAAAATGACAAAGCACTTGCTTCCAGAATGTATAAAAAACACAAATCAATAACTTAAAAGTAAACAATGTGTATTTGAACAGATACTTTTTTTAAAAAGATTATTTAGAGTTAAAGACAGTGAGAGGAGGGGACAGAGAGAAAGGTCTTCCTTCCATTGGTTCACTCCCCAAATGGCCACAATGGCCAGAGCTGCGCCAATCTGAAGCCAGGAGCCAGGTGTTTAATATCATTAGTTACCACAGAAACACAAATTATAAGCACATTGAGATATTTAATTTACACCAACTAAAAAAAATAAAGTCAAGAACACTGAGAAAGCAACCACTAGTAAGGATGTACAACAAGTATTCTTTCATACATTATTGTTGGGAGGTTCAACTCCTTTGGAGAACTATTATTTATTTTTAAAATTAATTAAGCCTACTCTATGACTCAGGTATCCAAGAGAAACAGCACACACACACACACACACACACAGTCACACAATGAGATATTATACACTTAAGTAAAAAAGAATTGAAGTGGACATATCAGTGCAGGAGGTTAAGTTGCTTCTTGGGATACCCTCATCCCACATCAGAGTGTTGGTTCCAGCCCTAGCTACTATGCTTCTGATCCATTTTCCTGTTCATGCACCAGGCAGCACAGTAGATAATGGTCGAAGTTCGTGGGTCTCTTCCCACCATGTGGGAGAACCAGGTGGAATTCCATGCTCCTGGATTTGGTCTGGACAAGTCCCATCTGTTGTGGGCAGTTAGGGAGTGCACCAGCAGACGGAATCTCTCTCTCTCTTTGTTGTGTCTTTCCCTCTTTGTCATTCTGCCTTTAAAGCAGATAAGTAAATAACTAAATAATGAAGTACTGATAACAATAATAAGTTTCTGGGTGAAAATGTTAGATAAATAATATATACTATAATTATGTTATATGAAATTCAAAAATTGACACATTATTTCAAAGCGATAGTAATCACATAAGAATGACAGATCAATGGAGAGTAGAGCCCACTGTAAAAGGATGTAAGAGGATTTTCTGCAGGGCTAGAAAGTATAAATGGTGTTTACAGGGTACATACTATTGTCAAAGAGCCTTATATTAGCCAGGAAGCTTTGTGCATTGCTTTTATAATATTTATTAATGTAAATAATCAGGAAGTTTTAAAATTTTACATAAGTTTAAATGGGGCTATTTATGTAGCTCATAATGTGTTCACAATTTTTTATGAGTAGTGTTAAATCAGCTAATAAAATAAACCTGCACTTTTGGATTTTAGCACAGTAAGTGTAATGTAGTATATATTATAATCTATTACATTTAGATATCACCTCAAATATTTTCCAAAGATTTCTATTAAAAAGCATGGAAAATATGGATGAGATAGCATTATAAAAGAAGATAATGCCTTTCAGAAATTTAACAGTGTTAGGGCTGGCGCCGTGGCTCACTTGTTTAATCCTCCACCTGTGCTGGCTCCTGGCTTCGGATCAGTGTAGCTCTGGCCCTAGCGGCCATTCGGGGGTGAACCAACAGAAGGAAGACCTTTCTCTCTGTCTCTCTCTCTCACTTCTAACTCTATAAAAAATTTAAAAAAAAAGAAATTTAACAGTGTCATTAGAAATACTTACTATGAATATAATCTATTTCTAATTCATAAGCTTGTCTTGAGATATTTAAAATTATAGTAAAGGCATGTAGATATTTCTGTTTAAAAATTTATTTATTTACTTTTTATTTACAAAGAGAGAGAAGGAGAGAGAGAGAGAGAGAGAGAGAGAGAGAGAAAAGAGAGACTGTCCATCTGCTAGTTTATTTTCCTAATATCCACAAACATCTAGGGCAGAGCTAAACCAAAGTAAGGAATTGGGCACTCAGTCTAGGTCTCCCATGTACTTGACCTGGAGCCAGCCACTTAAGATAGCCATCCCAACTATCTCTCAGGATGCATATTAGCAAGAAATTGGAATCAAAAGCAGAGCAAGGACTCAAACCCAGGCAGTCCAATATGGTATGCAGGCATCCCTAAGTGGCATCTTAACAAACATCTGCCTCTGCATATTTATATTTTTAAATAAGAATAACAAATCATTGATTTTTGCTTTGAGAATTTCTATTCTCAATTATTGTACTGAATATCATTTTTGGTTGACTTATTACAAAGGAATGCTGACACAGTTCTAACTCTGGAAATCATTATATAAGAATTTAATGAGATTACTTGAATCTGACTAGAAAAGCACCATAGATAAATAGACAAATGGGTTTATGAAACTTCATTTCAATGCAAAAGTTACAACATTACTTAGTAATATAATATACCCAACTCTTCAAATAATCATAACCATAAACTTGTTATCCAACTGGGTCCAGAGTTTGACAATAACAACTTTTAATTGCTAGAAACCATCATTACTTTGCAACAGGATACAGATTGAAAATAAGTCCACCTTTGTCCCAATATTCATATAAGCTGCATTGGGATTGTCCTGAAGAGCATGATGCTTGTTAAATGAAGACCAGCAAGTCAGTTTCCAGTGGGATAAAAATAGAATAAGAGGAGCTGGCGCTGTGTCATAGCAGTAAAGCACCGCCTGCAGTGCCAGCTTCTCATATGGGCACCGGTTCGAGACCCGGCTGCTCCACTTCCGATCTGGCTCTCTGCTGTGGACTGTGAAAGCAGTGGAAGATGGCCCAAGTCCTTGGGCTCCTGCACCCCTGTGGGAGATCCGAAAGAGGCTCCTCCGGATCAGCACAGCTCTGAAGTGTGACTATTTGGGGGAGTGAACCAGTGGATGGAAGACCTTTCTCTCTCCCTCTTCTCCATCTCTCTTTTTCTCTCACTGCCTCTGCCTCTCTGTAACTAAGTCTTTCAAATAAATAAATAAATCTTAAAAAAAATAAAAAGAGACAAACACTAATCTGCCAGAAAATCAGCTTAGTAGATAGCAATAAAAAAAGAAAAGGAACAAGAATTAATTGTCAAATATGCAGGAAAGTAATAGGAACTGAAGTAGCTGTAGTTTTATGGATACAAAATAGCTAGGTTCACTAAATGAAGAGAAAACATGTCAAATGAAATGAGAATTACCCACCCCAGGTTAATTTCTTTTACCTATAATCAAAACAAAGGTCTTTTAGAAAATATGACTAATAATGAATCCATTTTAAAGTGTAAGTAATTCATCTTGGCTAAATTAACTATAAATTGATCCTTATTTTAAAAATAATTCTGTGCAGGGCCTCTAAGAACAGAACTGGACAACATTAATATCTGACAAATTTTAAGAAAAAAATACAAAATATTATCATGTAAAGTATATAGAGTGAGGATATTTAAATTAATCACAAGTTATCTTTTTAAATTTGTTTTCACTTTAAGGCTCTATCACAACTCTGGCAGCATTTGTAATTCATTCGCCTTGGTAGAGAGCAGTGTTATGTTCTGGTTTCATTGTTGACTCACAAGAAAGGCATTCTTTTCATCAATTTTATTTTTAAAACTCAAAGGCATTTGTAAAGCTGTTTAAATCTGTAGAAATGGATTATCTCCTCTGTGGTGTTAGAGGTACCTTGGTTATCACACTATAAATTCTTTATGAGATTTCAAAAGGAGGAAGAGATAGCTTAGAGTCAGATAAACTCAGTTTAATATTGCTTCTTATGTTTTGTACAATTATACAAATATGTTCAAACTTCATCCAACTTTAAATTGTCGAAATGGTCATTAACATATACCAATACAAAGATCCATGAGTTTAAGCAACATTTTTCATTAAACAAATGCTCCACAATCATACTTAATTTTTCTGGTTCATCAATAATTATCTTTGGAAAATCCAAATTTATTGTTGTGCTCCAGTAGACAGCTGCAAAGTTGTTTTCATATGAGAATTCTAACAAAAGGAACCATATTAATTTTTTTGTGGGAAACATTTTTATCAATACACCAATTATCTGTTTTTATGTGAGCATATTCACAGCAAATATGTATTGTGCTTCAGCTTTATAAATGTTTTGCATGCTTTTTTTTTAAAAAAAGATTTACTTATTTATTTGAAAGTCAGAGTTACATAGAGAGAGAAGGAGAAGGAGAGGCAGAGAGAGAGAGAGAGAGAGAGAGGTCTTCTATCCGCTGGTTCACTCCTCAGTTGGCCGTAACTGCCAGAGCTAAGCCGATCCGAAGCCAGGAACCAGGAGCTTCTTCCAGGTCTCCCACATGGGTACAGGGGCCCAATGACTTGGGTTATCTTCTACTGCTTTCTCAGGACATAACTGATTGCTGGATTGGAAGTAGAGCAGCCAGGTCTTGAACTGGCACCCATATGTGATGCTGGCACAGCAGGCAGCAGGCTAACCTGCTATTCCACAATGCTGGCCCTTATGCATGCTTTTAAACTAACTAGTTGCCCCCAAATTTTTAAATTTTTGAACATTGCAAGAGCTTATGGTTTAGTCATGGATAAATCTAATTTACATAATAAGGCAACAAAAAAGCAATGAAATTGGAGGGATCAGTTATTAGAGGCAAATTAGGAAGAACTGAGTAATGAAATATATAAGGAGTTCAATTTATTTTAACTTAGTTAAACTAAATTTAGCCAATGGCTGTCTCCATACTTTGAGTTCCTACCTAGTGAAGTGCAACCTACCTTAGTATGTAAAAAACTGCAACCTAAAGAGTATATTCTTGTGACAAGTAGCTGAGCCTCGGTCAATCAGATCAACTGAATTTCAGCTGTTATATCTGCCAACCGCCTGGGTCAGGACAACAGCAAGCTGTTTCTGTACGTCACTTTTGTTGTTGTTCTGCCCATGTTGTAGAGTGGTGCTTTCTGAACCTCTCCTGATTCTGAGCACTGTCCAATTCCGGAATTGTTCTTTGCTCAAACAACTCTACTAAATTTAACTTGCCTTTTATAAAAGCTTTTCTTTCAGCAGTGATAAACAAATCAAATCTCACAGAATGGTCAGTTAAACATGACATAGGGAGGGGTTTAGTTTGACATTAGCTAACTGGCGAACTTTTCTAAACTAGAGTGTGAACTCTACACATGAATTATACTTCTTCCTCTCTCTCTCTCTCTCTCTCTCTCTCTCTCTCTCACACACACACACACACACCACAGCAGCCCTTACCCCTCAACACACCAAGTGAACTGCAGAAAATTCTTAGGAAACCAGAATATCATGGTACTGAGGTGAGCAGTAGAGAAACATAAGGCTCTTTGGTACGGGAAAGGATGAGGGCACTTCCTAGAGAGATGCTTTGGTCTACTCAGAGCCTTGCTTGTCCTGAGTCACAGACCCGAATAGTGCTGGAGTCTTCCTCCTGACTGATTCACTCCCTCATGGGTTATATCATTTCAAAGGTGCAAAGATATCAAATGGGGTTGAGATGTCAAAGAATCCGGGATTTGCATCTCTGCTGAAGTGGTGTTTGGAGCGCATGGGAGCAGACAAACAAATGAATCAGCAAAAGTTAAAATTGCAAGGCAAGACGCTCTGTCCTGAGGTGCAGCTGCCACAGTTCTATTACTACTTTTTTTTTTTTTTTTTTTTTTTTTTTGGACAGGCAGAGTTAAACAGTGAGAGAGAATGACAGAAAGGTCTTCCTTTTCCGTTGGTTCACCCCCCAAATGGCTGCTCTGGCTGGCACATGCTGATCCAAAGCCAGGAGCCAGTTGCCTCCTCCTGGTCTCCCATGCAGGTGCAGGTCCCAAGGACTTGGGCCATCACCCACTTCCTTCCTGGGCTACAGCAGAGAGCTGGACTGGAAGAGGAGCAACCGGGACAGAATCTGGTGCCCCAACCTGGACTAGAACCCGGGTCTTTTTGAAGACTTCAAAAATATTTGCCACAAAATAAATATAACTTTTAATTCATTCTTCAACAAAATTTTTGAAATATCCTTGTATCACATTAATAAGTGTATAAGTATAAACATAATTACCAGATCAAATAAAAGGGCAAAACACAAAAATTAAGGAAACATAGGGCTGTAAGAGCATAATTTGCAAGATATTTTTACCTGAGGCTTGAAGAGTATGAAGAGTTACCTATAAGGAGAAGGGAGGAGATGGATAATCTGACTGAGGAGGTAGAGACAATGAGATGAGACCTGAAAATACAGTGAAGATCAGGCCATATATGGATGTTTTGTTGTGTTTTTAGATTTATGCACTGAAAATTGTGGAGCTCTTTACCCTTATGTGAAGAGCAAATAAAGAATTTTTTAATTTATTTCATTCAAGAGGCAGAGTGACAGAGACAGAGGGAGAGAAAAAACAGAAAGATATTCCTTCTTCTAGTTCACTCTTCAAATGACAGCAATTTGTCTAGGCTGAAGCCAGGAGCCTGGAACTCCATCTGAGTCCCTCACATGTGCAACAGGGTCCCAATCATACTGGTCATTTTCTTCAGTCTTTGCAGGTGCGTTAGCAGGGAGCAGGATTGGAAGTGGAGCAACCAGGATTCACAAGTGGCAGCTTAACCTCGACACCATAACACCACCCTGATTAAAGAGTTTTAGGATAAAAATGGCTAAGATATCTATTTTGAAAATGTATCTTGCTCAAATATATAAGGAATTGGGAGGGAGGACGGATTTAGGGGGACCTGTCAGGAAGCTACAGTCAACCTTAAGAGACAGATGTGTGTTGGACAAAGGCATAGTCAAACAGTTGCGGAAAGTTACAGAAGTCACAGATCAAACACATATTTAGGAGGGAAACATCCTCAGGATTCAGTGACCAGGTGGGGAAAATTCAAGGACCATTGGTGGCTAGGAACTGTATGGATTCTGTCAGGGACATGCTCAGTTAATACATCCTTGAAGCATCTGAGTAGAGATGTGCACAATTCACTAAGGTATTAGGTGGCAGGGCCGGCACTGTGGTGCAATGGGTTAACACCCTGGCCTGAAGCTCTGGCATCCCATATGGGCACCGGTTTGAGACCTGGTTGCTCCACTTCTTGGCCAGCTCTCTGCTATGGCCTGGGAAAGCAGTAGAAGATGGCCCAAGTCCTTGGGCCCCTGCACCCACTTGGAAGACCTGGAAGAAACTCCTGGCTCCTGGCTTTGGACCAGCACAGCTCTGGCCATTGCTGTAATCTAGGGAGTGAACCAGTGGATGGAAGACCTCTCTCTCTCTCTCTCTCTCACTCTGTGTGTGTGTGTAACTGTACTTTTCAAATAAATAAATAAATAAATAAATCTTTTTAAAAAAGGTATTAGGTGGCAATGTACAAAGAAAATTAGAAATATTACAACAGGGCTTGATAAATTCCAACATTTGATTGCCAGAGGGTATTAACTATCAAAAGAGATAAAGCAACCGATGATATGGAAGAAACCCCAGGAAATGCAGTGTTGGAAGCCAAGGGAAGAGATTTTCTTTTTTCCAGACTTATTGAGGCTAAATGGACAAAGTTATATACATTTTTATATTCACTAACTTGAGAGGCAGAGAGATGGGGAGGGAGGAAGAGAGGGAGGAAGAGAGGGAGGAAGGGAGGGAGGGAAGGAAGAAGGGAGGGAGAAAGAAAGAGAGAGAGAGAGAGACTCTCCTATCTACTGATTCACCCTTCAAATGCCCACAGTGTCTAGGACTGGGCCAGGCCAAAGCATAGGCAAGAATTCAGTACAAGCTGCCTGTGTGGGAGATAGGAACTGAAATTCAATTACTTCACCCATGCCCACCTCCTAGAATCTTTATTATCAGGAAACTGGAGTCAGAGTCACAGTTGGGTATTGAACTCAGGTATTCCAATATGGCACATGTGAGTTTTAACTGGCCTCTTAACCACTATGCTAAATGCACACTCTTGTATAAGTTTAACATATAGAAGAGGATGAGTTTCACGTAGTCTAGCCTTTTGTATACAGAATTCCACATCCACTGACTCAGCCAACCGTGGATTGAAAATTGGAAAAGTTTGTAGTAAATTTGTACAGACTTTTTCTTGTTATTATTTTTTAAACAATGCAACATAGTAAATGTTTGTATAGCATTCACATTGTGTTAGGAATCATAAATAATCTAGCAATAATTTAAAATATATGAGGGATTTGTGCAGGTTATTTGAAAATACTACGTCATTTTATATGAGGGACTTGAGCATCCATAGATTTCGGTATCATCATGGGTGTCATGGAGCCAATTTCCCATCAATACATGAACACATATAATGAACTGATCAATTAGTTAGAACACTTACTAATTCATGTCATTACCTGGTTTTGTTTTGTTTGTTTTATTTTTGGTGAGAATATTTAAAACCTGATTGAATTTCAAGTATACAATAGTAACATGGTCAATACGGTGTTTATTAGATCTTCAGAACTTACCCCTTTTATAACTGAACGTTTATACTCTTTGATCAATCAATAGGAATGAATGGGGATGATATTGTGTCATAGTGGATGGAGTCACTGCCTGTGATGCTAATATGGGAACAAATTTGTGTCTAGTTGCTCCAGTTCTGATCCAGCTTCCTGTTAATATACCGGGGAAAGCAGTGGAAGATTACCCAAGTGCTTGGGTCCCTGCACCCATGTAGGAGACCTGGAAGAAGCTGGTGGCTCTTGGCTTCCACCTGGCTCAGCCCCGGACATTGTGGCCACTTGGAGAATGAGCCAGCAGATGGAAGACTTCTGTCTCTTTGTCTCTCCATCTCTCTCCATAAATAAATGTTAAAAATTAAAGAGTTGGATCGTCAACTATGCCCTATGCTGTTGAGAGGCCAATTAAAAGTAGTCTTGAAAAATGCCCAATGCATTTTAGCCTTTTAAAGTAATTGGAATTATAATACAAATTATAATTCGGTGGATTAAAGAGATAGTAGAATACAGTGACATTGAAACTGAACATGCGAACAAGTTTTGGAGAGTTTAGATATTAGATGTCGAAACATAGGAAGTAGCTGGAAAGAAAGAAAATATTTTTACATGGAGAAATTTGAGTGCATTTAAATAGCTGAGAAAAATGTGGATGTGACGGTGTAAGGGAAAACTTAGGAGGAGGAAAGGCTCAACAATCAGTAGTGAGAGGGTTTTGAGCAGAGAACTGGTTACTGACAGAGGTGAGAGATATGCCTGGGTAGAAGGTATGCTCCTCCAAATATGATGGGCTCTTAGGGTTCATATAAAGTTTGCTAACTATTCAGGAAGTTTTTTTTTTTTTTTTTTCCAAATAAAATCCCAGGCCAATGACAAAGAATGAGCAAGAAGGTGCTGCATACAGCCATGGGAACCTGATTATAGCCTGTTGACCTATAAGCTGATCATTCTTAAACATGAAAACTGTTCCCTAAAACCCCATAATGCAACAGAGATCAGGCTGAAGGACACATACAAGAAACTATAATGCAAGGGCAGACATTTGAAACAGCAGTCAAGACAATGCTTTAGGCCACCCATAGTTCACGTTGGAGTGGCTGGGTTTGAGGTCTGGCTCCAAACCCAATTTCATCTGCCTGCTAATGTGAAGCAGGGGCGAGAGCCAGTGACGGCTTAAGTTGTGGGTACTACCTCCTTCATAGGTGACCTGAATTAAGTTCCTGACCCCCAGCTTTGGCTTGCTCCTTCCTTGGCTTCTGTGAGCATCTGCAGAGAGAACTAGAAGATAGGAGATCCCTGTGTCCTCACTGTCACTATGTCTTCAAATAAAACTATGAATTTAACTTACATATATACACAAAAAGTATCCTGAAAAAAATAAATTAAAGCTGTGGCAGTTATAATCCAGATTTAGAAGCAAATCATATCCTCTAGATTACTGTTGATATTTATATACTTCTCCATACCTTATTCAACATCTTAGCCTTAAACAACTGCATAATAAACTGAGCCCAACAAGTTTTTCTTCTTCCTCTGGGCAAACTACTATGTTACACAAAATATAATATTTTAATTCATTCAATAATTCTGTAACAGACATTTGAGATAGTCTAATTTTACTTATATTTGTTTAACTTAACATAGTGATCAGCTTTCCATAGCATAAATATTATGTAAGCGTCATTTGTAGCTACATGTATTTGATGATAAAATACAATGAAGTGCCGTTTTAAGCAGATAGCAAATGGCTATATAACCAAAGACATTATTGACTACTGTGCCTGATTGGATTGGGTTATCACCAGAATAAAGCAAAGATTTGAAAAAAAAAAAAGCGATTAAAGGTCCTAAAAATGTTTGAAAACCATAGAAATAATGAAGGGCATATTTTCACAGATTTGGAAATAAAATGTGATGGATGAAAGACAGAATTATAATATCAAAGCTTAGTTTAATTTTGTTATATTTAAACCAGTGTTTTTAATTCTGAAAGGGGAGTAAACAACATATGGAGGTGCTTATTGTCTGGGAAAGACAAAGGGACAGTAAGTGACCACCTGGGTAGTCCAAATGAAATAAGAGCTAACCCCAGATGGAAAACGCTGTAGGTAGAAGCAGAAAGTCATATTTTTTGTTATTATTTCCATCCTTACAATTCCCTGAGAAAGATGAAATAGGAACCATTTCCCCCTTTCTATCTTATATTGTCAAACCCCAGCTGTCATTCAGTGCGCTGTTCCCAGAACCACAGGTTTGCAGTGTTGGCAAGGGCTTTGCAGATCATTGTCATGATTTTTCCTGTTTACCAGACAATGAAACTTACATCCTGGGAGATAATGGATTTTACAAGGACACCAGTTGATTTGAGTCAAAGACATTGAATGAAAAATGCTGTAAACTACAATGTAGTGTTTTTAATATAAAATCGGCTTTGATCACGACAAACAAAAGTATTTCATTCCCACTTTCTCAATTTCTAGACCAATTTGAGATAATATAAATAAAAACACTTTCCAATAAACAGAAGAACAGCAAATATTATCCACAGTTAATGCTGATCACAGGTTAAAAATTAAGTTCAGACTAGCAATTATATAACAGCAAAATGAGAACAGAAGATTCTAAGATGGCTGAATAGGGAAAAGACATAGTGCTTTACATGAGGGGAAGATAACAGAAAAAAAAAAATGGAAGAAGTGCATTCCCAGGGGAGAGCTAGAGCGAAATCTGTAATGAAAATACAAGAAAGAGGGATGGCGTGGATGAGTGTGGAAGGTGCGGACGTGCAGCAACAAGCACAGACACCACACACGACCCCCATAGCCGAGAGCTGGAGAAGACACCAGCTGGGAGAGCGAGGAGAGTGCAGACTGCAGCAGCCCTTGCTGCTGGTGATATTGCCAGAGTACAGGCCTTGCAGACCACACTGTCTTTGAGCAGGGCCTGGAGCACTAAGCAGGGGGGTGGCAGGTTGGGGTAAGGATTAGGGTGGGGACTGAGGGGTACAAGATACTCGCCTAACCCAATGAAAGAAAAGTACATTTCTTTCTCCACATTGCCCTGCAGGGACACTCAACAACCTGGGGGGAGAGGATACCATTTTGACACTAATGACAGCTATGGTAGCTCTTGTGTGCTCATGCAATCAGAGGATTTTACCAAAGGGGAAAATTCATAATACCGAAGCTGGTGCTGTGGCACGGAGGGTAAAGCCACCGCCTGCAGTGCCAGCATCCCATATGGGTGCCAGTTTGAGTCCTGGCTGTTCCACTTCTGATCCAGCTCTCTGCTATGGCCTGGGAAGGCAGTAGAGGAAACTCCTGGCTCCTGGCTTCAGATAGGCACAGCTCTGACCGTTGCTGGCAATTGGGGACTGAACCAGCAGATGGAAGACCTCTTTCTCTATCTCTCTGCCTCTCCTTCTCTCTCAGTGTAACTCTGATTTTCAAATAAATAAATAAATCTTAAAAAAAATTCATATTACAAACTGACTTTAAGTCTGGCTTGGAGGATTAACAGGGGACTGACCACCTACACAGGGCTCCCAGGTATCCCCTGCTTGTCAACATTTAACAATGTCTGTGGCTCAAATTAACAAGGCAGAGCACACAAAAGTAGCTGGCTCTGGAAACATCTCTACTATCTCTGTATATGGGACAAGCTAGCAAAGCACAGTGGATCATCTACATCCCATGACAGTGGGTGTTTTGCTCCAGAGGCTAAGAGCTCCATGCTGCCAGGGATGGGTAAATGCAGAGGGCTTCATGCTCACACTGAGGACAGCACAGATTCTTTGTGTGATTCATACAGCAGTGCAAGTGAGTATTGTATCAAGTTGTGGGCTAACTCCAGGTATTTATCAACTTGGGAGAGAGGAGCTGAGAGTGTGATTATGCCAACAGAGGTAATCATAGGCTGCCCACTACTAACAATAGAGAAGATCCATGATGCCTAACTTAGGTGTCATCCTAGATACTGGACATGCCCTGTAGCACTAACCAGAGCTCCCTGGCTACACCCAGCACAGGCCTCTGGGTATTTGCTATAAGAGAAGACAGTCCATTAAGCCACAGAGGCAAAGTTCAAAGATAATGTCCATCAGAGGAAAAAAACAACAAGTATTTTCACAAATGCATAAAAATAAACACAGATATTCAAGAAATAAGAATAAGGAAGACAACATGATGCTCTCCCAAGAAATATAGCAACACTTCAATATTAGAATGTAAAGATGAAGAAACTGGTAAAATGCCAGAAAATAAATTCAAAAGAATGATCATAGAAATATTAAGACCATTGAGAAGCAAATTCACAAGTTAAAGAAATGGATACACGACATGGAGGAAAATTTTTCCCATGAGATTGAGATTTTAAGAGAAATCTAACTGAAATATTACAAGTAAAGAATTCAGTATGTCAAAAAATAACAGCAGAAAACCTTAATAGTAACAGACTCCATGAGGTAGTCTGACCAAAAGAAACAAAGAAGAAATAATGTTTCAACAAACAATGTTGAAAATTTAAGGGATACTATCAATCAACCCAACACACAGGCCTTGGGAATTCCTGAAGATGTGGAAAACCAGAATGAATTAGAAGGCCTATTCAGTGAAATAACTACAGAAAATTTCCCTAATTTGGAGAAAGAAAAGGATGTCCAAGTACACAAGTAACACAGAACTCCTAATAGACATAACTAGAAAAGATCTTCACCACTATACATTGTAGTCAAACTTTCAGCAGTGAAGCATAAAGAAAAGATTCTAAAATGTGCACAAGAGAAATGGCAGGTTACTTTAGGAAGCTCTCCAATTAGACTTACAGCTGATTTCATTCAGAGTAGGAGAGAATGGAGAGATATAGTCCAAATCTTAAAAGAGCAAAACCATCAACCCAGAATACTGTTATCCTGCAAAGCTGTCATTTATGAATGAAGGTGAAATAAAGCCCTTCCATAAAAAAGAGAAATTGAACAATAATTTGTCACTTAACAAAACATGCTTAAGGATATGCCACACAGAGAAAGACAGAAAGATAGTCTTAATTATGAAAGAATATAAGGGCAGAAAATCCCCAGTAAAAGTAAAAAGGAAATCCAAAGCAAACAATAGGAATATATATGGAAAATGGCAGGGCCAAATCTTTACATATCAATAGTAACCTTGAATGTAAATGGCCTAAATTCTCCAATTAAAAGGTACAGACTGGCTGAATGGATTAGAAAACAAGACCCATCAATTTGCTATCTATAAGAAACACACCTCACCTACAAAGACACACATAGATTGAAAGTGAAAGGATGGAAAAAGATATTCCATGCTAACAGAAAGTAAAAAGTAGCAAGTATATCACCCTAGTATCAGACAAAATAGACTTTAATACAAAAAATGTTAAGGAAGACAAAGACAGGCAATCTGTAATGATTAAGGGCTCAATTCAACAGGAAGATGTGATAGTTAAAAATGAAAATTCACCCAATACCAGTGTACTTGGCTATTTAAAACAAATCTCAATGGACCTAAATGGAGATAGACTTCAATAAAATAGTAATGGAGGATTTTAACAACACTCCACTTTCATCAATGTACAGATCAACTAGGCATAAAATCAAGAAAGAAATAAAGAAAAGAGCTAATCTATACTAAGGGCCAAATGGACTTTCTAATTTCTACAAAGTCATTCATACCCAAATTGCAGAATGCACATTCTTTTCATCAGTGCATGGAACTTTCTCTAGGATAGGCCATTAAACAAGTTTCAGCAAATTCAAAACTATTGAAATCATACTATGCACTTCTCTGACCATAATGGAATGAAGCTGGAAATTAACAACTCAAGAATCTCTAGGACATATGCAAACATACAGATACTGAAAAGCATGCTCCTGAATGAACAGTGTGACATAGAAGAAATCAAAAAAGCAATAAAAAAAATTCTTAAAATGACTTGAGAGAACAATGCAAAATATCAAAACCAATGGGTTATAATAAAAGCAGAATTAAGAAGGAAGTTTATAGCAATTAATGTTTACATCAAGAAATTAGAAAGGCATAAAAATGAGTTATCAGTCATCTCAGTGACCTAGAAAAACAACAAACCAAATCCTAAATTAATAGGAGGAAATTACTAATATTAGAAAAAATAAACAAAATTGAAACACAAAAAATAAAACAAAAGATTAGTGAAATGAAGAGCTGGCTTTTTAAAAATATATAACCAAAATTGATACATCATTGGCCCTAGTAACCAAAAAAGAGATAGAACATCCAAATTAATAAAATCATAGATGAAAAAGAAGATGTAAAAACATTTCACAGAAACAAAAATAATCATCAGGAATTACTACCAAGAGTTATATGCCAACAAATCAG
This sequence comes from Oryctolagus cuniculus, assembly GCF_964237555.1. NCBI lineage: Eukaryota > Metazoa > Chordata > Mammalia > Lagomorpha > Leporidae > Oryctolagus > Oryctolagus cuniculus. The sequence continues at coordinate 6,272,031 of NC_091439.1, read as the reverse complement.
AAAAATCTAGAAGAGATGGATAGATTCCTAAACACAATCTAACAAAATTGAATTATGAAGACATAGAAAACCTAAACAAACCAGTAACCAAGACAGAGATTGAATCAGTAATAAAGACCCCCCCCCCCCAATAAAGAAAAGCTCAGGACCAGATGTACCCAGTGCTGAATTCAACCAGGCATTTAAAGAAGAACTAATTCCAATTCTTCTAAAACCACTCACAACATTTGAAAGGGGCAGGGGAATCCTCCAAAACTCCTTCTATGAGGCCAGCATCACCTTATTTCCAAAACCAGAAAACAATACAACAGAGAAAGAGAACTAAAGACCAATATCACTGAAGAAATTTGATGCAAAAATACTCAAAAAGATACTAGCTAAATGAATCCAACAACACATCTGAAAGATCATTTACCCAGAAAAAGTGGGATTTGTCCTTGTTATGCAAGGGTGATTCAACATACACATCTCAATATTTGTGATATATCACATTAAAAAACTGAAAAATAAAAAAGCAAGATTATATAAATAGATGAAGAGAAAGCAGTTGATAAAATGCATTCTTTCATGATGAAAACCTTAAGCAAATTGGATATAGAAGTAGAATTCCTAACATAGTCAAAGCAATCTATGACAAAACCAAAGCCAGCATCTTACTAAATGTTGAAAAGTCAGAAGCATTTCCACTAAGATCCAGAACTACGTAAGGAAGCCCACTTTCACCATTGCTATTCAGTAAAGTCCTGGAAGTTTTAGCCAGAGCCATTAGCCAAGAAAAAGAAATCAAAGGATACACATTGGAAGGAGGAGTTAAATTATCCCTATTTGAGGATTACATGAGTCTATATCTACAGGGAAACCAAATGACTCCACTAAGAGACTGTCGAAACTCATAAAAGAGTTTGGTAAAGTTGTAGGATATAAAGTTAACACACAAAAATCAATAGCCTTTGTATTTATAGACAATGACATGACTGAGAAAGAATTTCTAATATCAATCCCATTCACAACAGCTACAAAAAGTTAAATACCTTGGAATATATTTAACCAAGAGGATGGAATATCTCCATGATGAAAATTATAAAACAAAACATTAATGAAAGAAATAAACGAAGACACAAAAATGGAAGAACATGCCATATTCATGGATTAGAACAATTAATATCATGAAAATGTTCATACTACCAAAAGCAAGTTAAAGATTTAATGTGATCTCCATCAAAACACCATCAAATAGTCTTCTAAGATCTAGAAAAAGTGATTCTAAAATCCATATGGAAATTCAAGAGAACCTAAATAGCCAAAGCAATTTCATAGAACAAAAATGAAGCCAAAGGCATAACAATACCAGATTTCAAGATATGCTATAGGGCAATTTTAATCAAAACAACCTGGGGCCGGTGCTGTAGCGTAGTAGGTTAAGCATCCATCTGCATCACCTGTATCCCATATGGGCACTGATTTGAATCCCTATGCAGCTCCCTGTTGATAGCCTGGGAAAGCAGTGGAAGATAGTCCAAGTGTTTGAGCCTTTGCATCAGCGTGGGAGACCTGAAGGAAGCTCCTGGCTTCAGATTAGCTAAATGGCCTTATGGGGATTTGAACCAGCAGATGGAAGACCTCTCTCTGTGCATCACTCCCTCTCCCTATTTGAAACAATGACTCTTAAGTAAATAAATAAATCTTCAAAAACAAAAAAAAGCCCAGAATTGACATAAAAATAGACATGTTGACCAATGGAACAGAATAGAAATTACAGAAATCAATCCTCACATCTACAACCAACTAATCTTTGACAAAGGAGCTAAGATAAATCTCTGGAGATAGGACAGCCTTTTAAACAAGTGGTGCTGGGAAAAATTGTATCTCCATGTTCAGGAGTATAAAACAAGACTTCTACGTTACCCTTTATACATAAATCCACTCAAAATGGGCAAGGATGTAAATCTATGACCAGATATCATCAAATTACTTGAGGAGAACACTGGGGAAACTCTGCAAGACATTGACATAAGCAAAAATTCTTGGTAAAGATCCCAGAAGCCAATCAAACCCAAAATAGACAAATAACATTATATCAAACTGAGAATCTTCTTCAAAGTGAAGTGGCAACTGACACAAGGGGAGGAAATATTTGTGAATTATATAACTGATAAAGGATTAATATCTAGAATCTATAAGGAGCTTTAGTAACTCAATAACCACAAAAGAAACAATCCAGTTAAGAAATGGGCAAAGGACTTGAACATGTATTTTTCAAAACAGGAAATTCAAATGGCCAACAGCACATGAAAAAATGCTCAGGATCACTGGCCATCAGAGAAGTGCAAATCAAAACCACAATGAGGTTTTATCACACCCCAATTAGAATCAACAAACAAAAAATGCGGGTGAGGATGTGGGAGAAAATGTACCCTAATCTACTGTTGCTGGGAATGTAAACTAGTGCAGTTATTGTAGAATACAGTATGGACATACCTCAGAAATGGATAAGAGATCTGCCATATGACCCAGCAATCCCACTCCTGGGAATTTACCCAAAGGAAATGAAATTATCATATGAAAGTGCTATCTCTATCCCTACGTTATTGTAACTCAACTCACATTAACTAAGATATCAGCCAAGATATTCATCAACTGATGACTGGATAAAGAAATTTTATATATATATATATATATATATATATATATATATATATATATACTACTCAGTCATAAAGATGAATGAAATCCTGTCTTTTGCAACTGGAAACCATTGTATTTAGTGAAATAAGCCAGTCCTGAAAAGAGAAACGCCATATTTTCCCTGATCTGGGTAACTACTAGTGTACCAACAAATGTATAAAATTGAAATTGACACTTTGAGATTTGATGATTGTTTACAGTCCTTGTATCTACTATTGAGGAATGGAGTTTTTGTCTTCCTACTATTCATTGACCTCTTTGCTTAGTGAAAGTTTAATCTTATGAGTGTAAAGTAAACTTAAAGTAGATAATTGTAAAAATTAAGAGAAGAAATTAGAGAGGAAGGAGGAGGAAGGGTGGGAGCATGAGCAGGAGGCAGAGTTTGGTGGGAAAATCACTATGCTCTTAAATCTGTGTATATGATATACATGAAATGTATTTCCCTTGAATAAAAAAATTTTAAAAAATATAAAAGTGGCTAAAAGATTATGAGAGCTGTCCAATAAGTTGTAAAGGATGCATTAGAGTAATTTAATGGGTATATATGAATGCACTGATACTAGAAACATAGTAGAGAAATATTATTTCATATTTATATGTACTGAGTGAAAATATATCAATAAACTATAACAAAGATGAGAACAAATTTTGATGTGATTAAGTATCAATTTAATCATTAGAAATAACTATTATTATTTAATTTACTTAAAAATTAATTAAACTTCCTATGAAATTGTTTAAATGATATTGATTACCAGCTTTTTTTAAAAGATTTATTTTGATGATTTATTTGATGATTGTTTACAGTCCTTGTATCTACTATTGAGGAATGGAGTTTTTTTCTTCCTACTATTCGTTGACCTCTTTGCTTAGTGAAAGTTTAATCTTATGAGTGTAAAGTAAACTTAAAGCAGATAATTGTAAAAATTAAGAGAAGAAATTAGAGAGGAAGGAGGAGGAAAGGTGGGAGCATGAGCAGGAGGCAGAGATGGTGGGAAAATCACTATGCTCTTAAATCTGTGTATAAAGCCAAGACACTCTGGAGAAAAAAAAAAAAAAAAAACTAAATGAAAGATATCCGTGAGTGAGATCCCAGTGGAAAGAACGGGTCATCAAAGAAGGAGGTACCTTTCTCTGAAGGGGGAGAGAACTTCCACTTTGACCATGGCCTTGTCTAAAAATGATCAGAGTCAGTGAACTCAGGGGGCTTCCATAGCCTTGGCAGCTCATGACAAGAGCCTAGGGTGATTACTGATGCCATAAACAAGAGTGTCAATTTGTTAAGTCAACAACAGGAGTCACTGTGCACTTACTCCTCATGTAGGATCTTTGGCCTTAGTGTGCTGTACATTGAGATTTAATGCTATAACTAGTACTCAAACAGTATTTTTCACTTTATGTTTCTGTGTAGGAGCAAACTGTTGAAATCTTTACTTAATGTATGCTAAACTGATCTTCTGTATATAAAGAGAAATGAAAATGAATCTTGATGTGAATGGAAGGGGAGAGGGAGTGGGAAAGGGGAGGGTTGCGGGTGGGAGGGATGCTATGGGGGGGAAGCCATTGTAATCCCTAAGCTGTACTTTGGAAATTTATATTCATTAAATAAAAGTTTAAAAAAAAGATTTATTTTATTTATTTTTAAAGACAGAGTTATAGAAAGAGGTAGATACAGAAAGAGAGGCCTTGCATCTACTGGTTCTTTCCCCAGATGGCCTCAACAGCTGGAGCTGTGCAAATCCGAAACCAGGAGCCAGGAGCTTCTTCCAGGTCTCCCACATGGGTGCAGGGGCCCAAGCACTTGGGCCATCTTCTACTGATTTCTCAGGCCATAGCAGATAGCAGAGAGCTGGATCAGAAGAGGGGCAGCAGGGACTAGAACTTGTACCCATATGGGATGCTGGAGCTTCAGGCCAGGGCTTTAACCCACTGCGCTATAGCACTGGCCCCAAATGATATTTATTACTACACTAATTTTCTGTATGCATTTTGTAGCTTTTAGAAACACAAAATTATTATCTGTAGTTCCAAAGTCTATGTTGGCATAGCTTGTTCTTCTGTGCTGGGTTTCACAAGGCTGAAAACACTGTGTTTCTCTTAAAGATTCTTTCAATTTTTTTTTTTAATTTGAAAGGTAGAGAAAGAGTGAGAGAGAGACAGAGATCTTTCATTCTCTGGTTCACTACCCATTGCTCACAAAAGCAGGGACTGGGCCAGGCTAAAGTCAGGATACTGGAACTCAATCCAGATATTATGTGAGTCGCAGGGTTGCAGTACTTGCTTTTACCTACTGTCTCCCAGACTTCATATTAGCAGGAAGCTCGAATAAGAGTGCAGCCAAGACTTGATCCCAGACATCCCAGTATGAGATGTTGATATCCCATGTAGTGGCCTGGCTACTTCATCAAATGAACACTCACTGACTGTATGGGAGAACCTACTCCCTTGTTTATTCAACTGGCAAAATCTAATATTTTGTGGCTATGGAACTTAAGTGGTCTACTTTAATTTTTAGCAGAAGCCTTTCTCTCATCTTTGCAAGCATGTTCTGCAACTAGCAGCCAGAAGCAGCTTGTCAAATCCTTTCCATGCCTACCATCCCTGTTCCCTCTTCTGCTCTGTATGTCTTCTAGCTTATTTTTCCAGCTGAAGATCATTCTCTGCTTTTAAAGACATATTATCCAGTCCAGCTCTCTGCTGTGGCCCGGGATTGGAGTGGAGGATGGCCCAAGTGCTTGGGCCCTGCACCCGCATGGGAGACCAGGAGGAAGCACCTGGCTCCTGGCTTTGGATTGGTGCAGCGCGCTGGCCATAGCGGCCATTTAGGAGGTGAACCAACGGAAGGGAGACCTTTCTCTCTGTCTCTCTCTCTCACTGTCTAACTCAGCCTGTCAAAAAAAAAAGGACATATGGGATAAAGTTAAAGCTACCCAACTAATCCAGGGGAATTTCACATTTTATGTTTCCACAACTTTATTACAGCTACAAAGTTCCTTTGGCTCTGTAAGGTGGCATACTCACAGGAAACAGGGATTAGTACATAGACATAATTGGAGGGTGATTATTCTGCCTGGTGCAATTACCTGATTCCAGAACAAAATGTAGTAGACTTTACCAAACCTTCACTGATGTGTAGAAGTCTATGAATTGGAGTCCACAGCATAGCTCCCACCCTCTCCTTATCCTAATTCTATTGCCTGCCTTTTCAGTTATTATTTGTACTCCTTGGCCAATTCTACAGATTGAATAATCACACAAAAACTAAGAAAAAATATTGTGACACTTCTAATACAAGAGTTTTTATAAAGTGGTGAGAAATCCCTCCACTGCTCTGTAAAACAAGAATTCACTGTGCAAAAAATCTCAAGAATTGACTACTGACCCCTGATCAGCATTAATGGAAGTCTCAGGTAAAATGTCAGATCTTGGGCTATTCCTGTGCTGGTGCAACAAAAAGGGAAAAAAACATTCAAGACATCACTCTCATATTTGCACACTATCTAAGACTGGGTACAAATAATGGAGAGATCTAGATTTAAGCTTAACCCAGTGGGCTGAATGGAATTGAAGCCAACTAAATTCATTGAGACTGAATATTACATTATACATAACCAAACCTTGGTAACACAAGATGGAAAGGGTATGATTGGATAGGGAAATTATGAATATCCTCAGGAGTTTTCATCTACTCCATATTTTCATCCTAAAAGCAAAACCTTCAGAAATGGTCTCATGCAAATCTACTCTTCAATGACATGTTTCTCTTTAAGTAACTGAAAGAAGGGGAGAACATGTTACTTTTTATATCCAGAAGACTGAAGCTAGTGGACTCAGCATTTGCTTTCCGAAGAGGTTTATTATGTGTCATATAATAATTAGAGAGAATTGAGTGGAGAGCTGTTCTTCACACCCTCTATAATTACCACTACTTGAAACGAATTAGGATGAATCGAAATGTTTCTTACCTTGTCAAAGGCAATACTGAGGACAGGAATAATTAATTTTCACAGAGAATGGATTTGCATGGTTTTCATGTGGACTGAATGCAAATTATATCTAAAAATATAATGTGCTATAACTTTTATATCAAAAATGTCAGTTTTCATGACATTTGAGAGAAAATCAAATATATAAACATATATATATGGTTTTATACCCTTTTCTTTGCTTTCATATTCTAGAAATCTAATTGATACATGAATAATCAATATATAAACACTAAAATCTATAGTTAAAATTTATTTTAGTTAACATTTTCCATAACAGGTACAACACTCTCAAAAACTAAACGTTCACCACATAAAATCCATACTTAATGAAAAGGTATTAAATGGTGATTATTTAGATTATAAGATTTCCTCCTGCTTTACTAAATGATTCTCAAGAAAATAACCCTTCATAGTTAGCTTCTGCAATAAAAGTCTTGCACAATTTGGCTTATTTAAATTCAATTTATAATCATACTCTTAAAGGCAAGAGACTATTTTTCAAAATAATTTATAATTATTTGTCATATTATTGGAGTACAGAGAAGCAAATATTGAAAAATTTGTACTAATTCTTTTAGAAATGTGTGTTCATATCATGTTTAACAAAAAACAATTTAAAAAATAATTCAAAATGTGGGCATATTTTGGAAACATGCTTCTGATAAACTAACCCTTCAAGACCCTTGCCCATTTTCCTTTAATGACTAATTTTGAATGCTGCTCTTTTTTAAAGCTCTCACGTCCCCTCACCCAGTTTGTGCATTTCTCCTGTTCCCCATGCGTTCTTCTTTCACTTTGATTCTCTGAAGATGAAATGTTTCCCCTTCCAAATAAACATTACTTTTCCTTACTCGCATCTTTCTTTTTTTTTTTTTTTTAAGATTGGTTTATTTATTTGAAAGGCAGAGCTACAGAGAGGCAGAGAGAGAGAGAGAGAGAGAGCGAGCGAGCAGGAGAGAAGTCTTCCAACTGCTGATTCATTCTCCAGTTGGCCTCAATGGTCGGAGCTGAACCGATCTGAAGCCAGAAACCAGGAGCTTCTTCCAAGTCTCCCACACTGGTTCAGGGGCCCAGCGACTTGGACCATCCTCTACTGCCTTCCAAGGCCATAGCATAGAGCTGAATCAGAAGTGAACAGCCGTCCACTTGGAATGCTGGCACCGCAGGCAGCGGCTTTACCCGCTACACCACAGCAATAGCCCTCATCTCTTTCTTATATAAACATTGCTCAAAAATAGAAGAGAAGGGATAGGAAAAGTTAGGCAAGTCCAAGTGTAATTCCTATTGATATCATGTACTAGTTGCCTGACTGTGGGCAATTCAGAATTTTGAACATCCATTTCCACAACAGTTAAGAACAACATCTCACGGAATGTCTGTAAGGGTGAAACAGTTAAGATTTGTATTTGCTGGCACATGATAACTATTGAATAAAAATCAGTGCTCAGAATAGCCAGGAAAGCTGGAGAATAAACACTACCTGACTGCAAGACTTCAAGTCATACTGCAAAGCTGCAGTATAAAGCTATAGATAAATGGAAAAGAATAGAGCTCAGGAAAAGACCCCCCATCAGTCTAGTCACCTTGTCTTCAACAAAGGAGCAGAGGCCATACAAGGGAGAAAAGGTCCTCTTTTCAAGAAGTGGGGCTGGTAGAGTGTGTGTTCACAACGGAGTGCCTGGTTTCCATTCTCGACCCTAGCTTCCTGCTGATGCAGACCTGAGGCAGCAGGTGATAACCAGAGTAAATGAACCCCTGTCGTTCACGTGGGAGATTGAGTTTTGGGCTTCTTGTTCTGGCTCAACCTAGTCTCCAGATGTTGGGAGTATTTTTAGAGGAACCAACAGATGAGCGTGTGCTCCATCCCTTTCTGTTTTTCTGTCTCACAAATGAATAATGAAATAAATAAAAAAAAGTGAATGTGATGGGACAACTGAACAAAACCACTCTTTTTATACTGTAATGGTTGATATCTGCCATTATGCATTCGTCCAAACACATAGAACACAGAACACCAAAATAAGCTCGAATGTAAACTATGGACTCCTGGTGATGTTCAGTGTAGCTTCATCAGTTGTGCAAAGTACACTGCATTGATGGGGGGGGGGTCTCACAACAAATCTGTGAGGGGAGAAGATATGGAAAATCTCTGAACATTCACTCAATTTTGCTGTGAACTTAAGTAAAGTCTAATAATAAATATTATTTAAAATAATAACAAAGTAAAAAAAATCTATTTAAAAAGCACCCCTCAATTAATTTCCTCTCCCAACTACCTCCTAAACCTTTTTGCATAAATTATTCACTCCTCTGTGGTAAACCTCTTCTTCTCCAAGTTCCACATTTCTTTAATATGTAAACATGCCTCCTTCCAGTGTGAAATGATGACAGTCAGCCCTCCTTTGATCCTGAGTATTATTGTATTGACCATCCATTTTCACCCTCAGCCTTCACAGCCAAGTGTATACATTAGACAAGATTAATTCTTCTCCTTGGAAGTATTGGGATTCCACATGATTCTGTATTCATTATTCTCATCTTTTCCACATCTATGGTGTCCAATTTCACCTCTAAAATTTATTTCCAATCCCAGGTTATCTGATTAGAAAAACCTGCTGGTTACCTGGAATGGTAACTTTAGAGGCCTAAGAAAACCAGGAGCCGTCCTTGTCATAAAGACACCCTGTGACTGGCTCCCAGGTGACGTGGTCTTTCAGCAAACTCTGACCTAGGAAGCATCTACTGGACCTTAAGAAAAAGCAAGCTTTGTGTATTAGCCCACTGTTGGAAAGGTGATTAATGCTCTCAGTTTCCTCTACCTGTATACAGATAGCATCCCCATGGTTATGTAATACAGCTCATTCGTCAGCAATCTAGTCTGTTAACTTTTATTTTCAGTGAAATTAATAACTATATAACCACTTGTCAGTCTGTATTGTTTAAACCTGACTCCGTGCATGTACTGACCCTGTAATAAAAGTTAAAACCTGTAAGCAAACTTACGCTTGCAGGACAGACAACACAGCCAATGGGCTGTGTTTCTGCTTTTAAATTCTCAGATTAGTTGAATACACTTTAATTTTGGTTTTCCAATCAGAGTCTGATTATTTTGGTTGATACTTATATGAAAATACAAATTGTTGGTTCCTGGCTTAGAGGAACTAAATTTGAGTGTCTGGTGATTGGGTCCTATAATCCATATATTGTAAAAGACTCAGGTGATTCTTGTTATGGAGAGGTTTGAGGACAGTTGTCCCAGGTGTATCAATAACTTCCAAATACTCCTTTGCATGACATACCTCTCCTGAGTTCTAAATCTATATATTCAATCACCAATATTCAGACCGATATTTAGAGTTCACAATGTTGATAGTAAAGTATTCCTCAAGCATTTGAAAAGAGGGGAATAATACTGCCCTCTGAGGACTAAATTTTTTTTTAAGATTTATTTATTTACTCAAAAGTCAGAGTTACACAGACAGAGTAGGAGAGGCAGAGAGCGAGAGGTCGTCCATCCTCTAGTTTACTCCCCAGTTGGCCACAACAGCCGCAGCTGTGCCGATCCTAAGCCAGGAGCCAAAAGCCTCCTCTAGGTCTCCCATGTGGGTTCAGGGGCCCAAAGACTTGGGCCATCTTCTGCTGATTTCCCAGGCCATAGCAGAGAGCTGGATTAGAAGTGGAGCATCTGAGACTTGAACTGGTGCACATATGGGACACTGACCAACACTGTAGGCAGTGGCTTTATCCACTACACCACCATGCTGACCCTGGGGTCTAAATTAATTGCATCAATTCACAAGGTGGTAAGACTATTTCCTGGGACAGGAAAATAGATACTTGAATGAGGACCACTACCTAATTTAATACTGTTTAAAATAACATGATTGAATAGGAGCTGAGGGGAAGCATAGTTCAGAGAGGAGTCAAAACCATGGAGTAGAGGGTATTATTAAATATCAAAACTAATTTTTTTCAATTATAGGGCAAAAACAAGCTTGAATTTTACCAGAAACAACATCAGACTAATTACACACTTATGATCGTCAGCCCAGAATACCAAAAATCTCCTTCTGGATCCATTTCAACAGTACTGAATTCATTCATTCCGCTTTCTCCTTAAAATGCCCCACACCGTTCCTCGGCCTGGTGTGTTCCAGTCTTGGGAAAAATGCTTTTACTCCAAGCTGTAATCTACATCCTTGATGAACCTTTTTCTCATGGCTGCCTGTTCCTCATGGTTTTCACTAATTGTTACCTGTACTACACCAATCTTTACAACCCCATCCTATTTCCATGGAGGAGCATTTGTCTTTCTATCAAAGACCATTTACCCAACCATGATGTTAATGTCAAAACTATACATTCGTAGATCATGTTCTATCAATCACTCCTTCTTTTGTGTACTTTAATTTTTCTCTTCCTTTATTTTAACTTCTTTCTAAGGATTCAACATGTTGAAAGCCTTCTGATCTTGAAAGAGAAAAAATTAATGCAATATAAAGTCACGATGGCAATAACTGACTTCTCTCTTTGGATTCTGCACTGAATTCCTCCTGCAGTGGCAGCCAGCCTTTCCCTGTCAGTTGCTTTTCACTTCTCAACAGACAGTAATACGGAAGCCTTACCATCACTCCAACACAGCCATCTTTCTTTCTCTTTACCATATTCAAATCTAAAGTCTGTTCTTAAGTTCTTAACTGTCTGGAAAATGTCAGAAAGGACTAATCCTCAGAGGATTAAATACTTCACAGTCAGACAACTGGACAGAAACCCTGGGTCATTAAATGTATACTTTAAGCAAATGGCTTACATTTCTTAGCTCAACTTCCCCATTGCATATAAAAGAAAGCAGGTCATAGAGTGATTGTGAACATATGATACTCAAATAATGATACACAGGTCAATTAATACTATTATCAGGGAACTCCTTCTTCTAATACATGCATTAAAAAGGCAGCACACCATATTCCACCCCCATTTTCTGTATTGGAGCACATATATGGTCTGTATGTATTCTACCATTGTCTGTCTTCCTACTTTATTCTCTAATTAAATATTGAAATGCCACTGTGGTATGGGACTATGCTTCTGTTTTCCCCTTTTTATATAATATTTCATTATTCAATTCACTAAGTATTTATTCCGTACTTACCAGGTACCAGGAATTCTACCTGCTAGAAACAGTGGTATGTAAAAGACACAAGATGACTTTTCTCGTGACTATTGTATGCTAGTGATGGAGAAATAAATAAGACATAGATGAATATGATGATTTTATATTAGAAGTTCCATGAAGTAAACAAAGCAATTTAATGTTATATCACAGTAACTAGAGAAGATGAATCACTCTATCAGTAAAGCCCACACTGAGATGGTATTTTCATAAGCAATTGCTGACCAGAAAAATGGAAGGCAAATTGTTCCAGGTAAGGAGATCAGCAAGTGCAATGGCGTTAAAGGAACAATGATCATTCACAAACAGAATGCTAAAGAAGCTGGGACTAGTATATAAAGGGGTAGAGGAAGGGATATGAAATATGTAGACGTCGGAACTCATTATACTTTGGCAATGGGAAGTTGAAAGAAGTTTTAATGCATATAAATGTTCATGATTAGATAGGTTTAGGCAACACTGTACTTGCGTGATCCGTGAAGAATAGACCACGTAAGGGCAAGAGTAAGGGCTAGAAGTTCAGATGGGAGGATGTGGCAATAATACAGGAAATCAGATGTTTACTTGGAATATGGACGAATCAGTGAGGACAGAAAGCGTAGATACATAGTGAATCTATTTTTGAGTAGATGTAAAATATCCTGCTGATAGTTTGGATATAGAAAGTTAGTGAATGGAAGGGATCACGAATGAGTTCCAGGTATGGATTTGGGCATTCAACGAAATGAGGAATGCTTCAGGAGGAATACATTGCAGTGGTGGTCAACAGAATTTTGTTTTAGCCATGTTAAATGTGAAGTGCCTATCAGACATCTAAATGGCATATGACGCAGAGGGAAGCAGGAGTGTGGAGATCAGTGGAGTCATCAGGATGGAAGATCTGATTTGAGTAACCAGCCTGTAAAGCTTTGTGGTAGACAAGAGAATAGCTTGAAAAGCACTGGAAGAGGTGCTCTGCTTCCTGGGGCACTCTATCATGCATCAGACTCAGCCAGAAAATAGAGATGTAATAGTCAATGTTGAAGAGGTTAAAACCACTCAGACCTTACTTCTAAAGTTAAAATCTATTTCCTCTTCAATTTATCTAAAATTAAATGCATCTTCCTCTGAAGTAAACCTAGGAGCCACCCTTAATAATATCTTCTCTCTGACAATTCACATACTATCCGTCCCCTAGTCTGATCAATTTTACTTTCCAAACATCAGTTGCATATATCCTACACCCCACTTCTCTGTGTCCGTTTCTGTTTTAGTTCCTACCATCATACTGTATCAGATGAATCAATCATCTAAGTGGTGACTACTCCCAAAATGCTGGCTTCCATTCATGACACTTCTGCTATCATAAAGGCATTTTGAGATATGAATTTATTTTTACTATTCCCTTGTTAAGAGATTTTGATGGACTTACTACCTTTAAAACTCGAAATTTAAAACTCTCTTCTACAATATTTAATCCTCTATGATTTGAAGAATGTCCTTTTTTATTTGTCAAAAAATTAAAATTTAATAAATGAAGGAAGAAAGGAATTGATATGAACTTTGAAATTATATTTTTCAGCAGATTATTAAAAAACATATGAAATAAAAGCTAAAAAGAAAGAAGCAAAACATATTATTCATATTCATATTATTCATATTTACACATAAAGAGAGGGAGAGACAGGGAGAAAGGTCTTCCCTCCGCTGATTCACTACCCAAGGGACCCTAACAGCAGGAGCCAGGCTGATTGAAAGCCAGGAGCCAGGAGCTTTCCTGGGTCTCCCACATTGGTATAGGGGCCAAGCACTTGGGCCATTTTCCACTGCTTTCCCAGGAACATTAGCAGGGAGCTGGATCAGAAGTGGAACAGCTGGGACACAAACTGGCTCCCATATGGGATGCCAGTGCCGCTGGTGGAGGGTTAGCCTACTGTGCCACATCTCTGACAATGAAGATGGTTTAGAATGGGATTGAGTTTATTGTGGTATGAAATAATACAGATAGTAATTCAAAGCCAAGTTGTTTCTTTAAAAGAGAAATAGTTGAGCTTAAAACTCACAAATCCACCATTTCAGGAAGATAGAAGGAAGCCAAAAAGGGAAGGTTATGAGACACATTTTATTACATAGTTGGTAACACATTTTACTCCAGTTGATTTAAATAGCATGTGCTTTACTATAAATATGCTAATTATAACATATATAGGTAATATAAAAATCCAATTATCTTCAAAATAGTATGCTCTAAAGAGAAAAAATACTAGAAAATTTTTCATAGCTTTTTCAGTGAATATATAGCATTATCTGAAAAAATGTAATAGAATATTCAGTAAATTCAGTGCTGGCCTTGTGATGTAGCAGGTAAAGCCATCACCTGCAATGCTGGCATCCCATATGGGTGCCAGTTCAATCTCAGGTGCTCCACTTCCAATCTAGCTCGCTGCTAATAGCCAGGGAAAAGCTGCAGAAGATGGCCCAAGTGTTTGGGCTTCTGTACTCATGTGGGAGACCAGTGTGAAGCTCCAGGCTTTGGCTGGCTTTGTGCTGGCACAGCATCGGCTGTTGCAGCCATTTGTGGAGTGAACCTGCAGATGGAAGATACCTCTCTGTGTCTCTCCCTCTCCCTCTGTAGCTCTCTTAAATAAATAAATAAATAAATAATTCTTTAAAAATATTGAGTAGGTTGGAAATATATATATATATACATAAAATTAAAGTAACATGCTCAATTATTATTTTTTTTAATTTTGAAGAAATAGGATATGAAAAATCTAGATATATCACTTCCCTAGTCTCTTAATATTGACTATATGACCTTATACATAGCTGAATATTACTTGGGCCCTGATAGTACTATTCCTAAATACTTCATATTAATCTGTAATGTTTTCTCTGGACATAATAAGATGCCTAAGTTACTTAAATAAGAAAAATCATTATGTAATTTTATGTCACAGAATATCTAGAGATAGATCATTGTAATTTGAATTTATTCACTCTAATCCCTACATCCCCTTTTGTCTACTCAAAAGCTGGAAATACCTTCACTCACAGCCTCTTAAAATTAATTCTCTGCTGTAATTCCAAACATCACGTCTTCATACGACAGCCGAGAGACAAAAAAGATTTCTCCATTCACATCTCTCATACATGAAAGGACCAATTATGACAGAGATAGATTCTTTCTTATCTCTTGTTTGCCAAAAGAGAAACTAAAGGCCTCTGTTTATTTCTATCATTAGTAAAATAAAAATGTAGCTGTAGAATTGACTTAGGGGGCTGCTTCTGAGGCTTAGCCACTGCCTGCAGTGCTGGCATCCAATGTGGGTGCTGGTTTGAGTCCCATCTGCTCCACTTCTGATCCAACTCTCTGCTATAGCCTGGGAGAATGGTGGAGGATGGCTCAGGTCCTTGGGCCCCTGCACTCATGTAGGGGGGCCTGGAGGAAGTTCCTGGCTCCTGGCTTCAGATATGTGCAGCTGTGGTCATTGTGGCCATCTGGGGAGTGAACCAGCAGCTGGAGGACTTCTCTCTCTCTCTCTCTCTCTCTCTCTGCTTCTGTGTATCTGTAGCTCTGCCTTTCAAATCAATGAATAAATCTTAAAAAAAAAGACAGCAGATGAACAGACATCATTTAAAAAAAATAAAAAAAGGAACTGACTTAGACTACTCATTTACCCTCTAGGATGAGTCACGTTGCCATCCAAACAAATTAGGATTCTTCAAAAAGGAATAGGGAAATGATTATTATACAACCACCAAATATTTTCCTTAATCACAAGATATCTTAGAAGAAAACTGCCTGTTACTAAAAGCAAACATTATTCACAGGTATAGATATCTGAGAAATATTTCTGAGTTTTCAGACAGTAATGAAACAAAATTTCCTGTTTTCTTCTTGGATTCTTGAAGCACCTTTCATTTCTTTAAGCTTTTATCTAATAAATACAAATTTCATAGGTACAACTTTAGGAATACAGGGGTTCTTCCCCCCACAGCAGCCCTCCACCCCCACTCCAGTCCCATCTCCTATTCCTCTCCCATCCCATTCCTCATTGATTCATTTTTAATTATCTTTATACACAGAAGACCAACTCTATACCAAGTAAATATTTCAAGAGTTTGCACTCACACAGGCACACAAAGTATAGAGAACTGTTTGAAGATAAATTTTACTGTTAATTCTCATAGTACACCTCATTAAGGACAGAGGTCTTACATGGGGAGCAAGTGGACAGTGACTCCTGTTGTTGATTTAACAATTGACATTCTTATTTATAACATCAGTGATCACCTGAGGCTCTTTTTTAATTTTTTAAAATTTATTTATTTGGCAGGTAGAGTTGTAGACAGTGAGAGAGACAGAGAGAAAGGTCTTCCTTCCATTGGTTCACTCCGCAAATGGCAGCTATGGCTGGCGCTGTGCTGATCCGAAGCCAGGAGCCAGGTGGTTCTTCCTGGTCTCCCATGCAGGTGTAGGGGCCCAAGCACTTGGGCTATCCTCCACTGCCCTCCCAAGAGCCCTACCTGAGGCTCTTGTCATGAGCTGCCAAGGCTATGAAAGCCTTTTGCGTCCACAAACTCCAACATTATTTAGATAGGGCCATAAGCAAAATGGAAGCTCTCTCCTTTCTTCTGAGAAAATTCCTCCTTCTTTCATGGCCCCTTCTTTCCACTGGTATCTCACTCACAGAGATCCTTCATGTAGATCATTTTTTAATTTAATTTTTTTAACTTTTATTTAGCAAATATAAATTTCCAAGTTACGGCTTATGGATTACAATGGCTTTTCCCCCTCCATAACTTCCCTCCCACCCACAACTCTCCCATCTCCCGCTCCCTCTCCCATTCCATTCACATCAAGATTCATTTTCAATTATCTTTATATACAGAAGATCAATTTAGTATATATTAAATAAAGATTTCATCAGTTTGCACCCACACAGAAACATAAAGTGTAAAATACTGTTTGAGTACTAGTTATAGCATTAATTCACATTGGACAACACATTATGGACAGAGATCCTACATGAGGAGTAAGTGCACAATGACTCCTGTTGTTGACTTACCAAATTGACACTCTTGTTTATGGCATCGGTAATCACCCTAGGCTCTAGTCATGAGTTGCCAAGGCTATGGAAGCCTTTTGAGTTCGCCGACTCAGATCTTATTTAGACAAGGTCATAGTCAAAGTGTACAAAGTGTAGGTTCACTCCTCCCTTCAGAGAAAGCTACCTCCTTCTTTGATGGCCCATTCTTTCTACTGGGACCTCAGTCACAGAGATCTTTCATTTAGGTTTTTGTTTTTGCCAGAGTGTCTTGGCTTTCCATGCCTAAAATACTCTCATGGGCTCTTCAGCCAGATCTGAATTTTTGCCACAGTGTCTTGGCTTTCCATTCCTGAAATGCATTCAGCCAGATTCGATTGCCTTAAAGGCTCATTCTGAGGTCAGAGTGCTGTTTAGGGCACTTTTTAATCCTTTCTTAATGTATTTCAATATACATTAATAAGTTTATATGATGAAATGTCACTCCTTATCTCTGATAATACTATTTTCCTGAAATCTAATCTAACTGATGTTAAAATAGCTACTATTTGATTACAAAGTTAATATCCTTATCTGTACAGGTATCTAAATTTTAATCTATATGTTCCTTCACTATTAAAGTACTTACTTTATAAATAACATGTAGATAAATTGGCTTCTTTTATCCAGTCTTCAACCTTTACCTTTTAATTAGAGTGTGTAGCCTGGTTATATTTATTGTAATTACTGTTATGATTGAGTATAAGTCTACCATCTTGCTCTTTTTCTTACATTTGATCTTGTTCATATATCTTTGTTTCTTGATTTTTGTCTTCTTCAGGTTAGTATTTCACCTGACCACTTCTACTGGAAATTTGTCAAATTAATTCTTTAGGAATTTTAACATGCAACCTTAACTTCTGACACACTACTTTGAACTCATATCATAGCGCTTCATATATAATATAAGAACACTACATTAGAATTGCATTTATTCCTTCTTCCACTTTTGAATTATCATATGCATTCTATATGTATTATTAATTACACAATATTATTTTTAGTGCAAAGCCAATTTTTTTTATTTATTTATCTGAAAGAGTTACACAGAGAGAGAAGGAGAGGCAGAGAGAGAGAGAGAGAGAGAGAGAGAGAGAGAGGTGTCTTCCATCCAGTGGTTCACTCCCCAGTTAGCCGCCATGGCCAGACTGCTTCTTCTGGTTCTCCTATGCAGTGCAGGGGCCCAAGGATTTGGGTCATCATCTACTGCTTTCTCAAGCCATAGCAGAGACCTGGATCAGAAGTGGAACAGCCAGGACATGAACCGGCACCCATACGGGATGCTGGCACTGCAGGAGACGTCTTTACCTGCTACACCATAGCACAGGCACAACACCAATTATTTTATAGGCACTAATGAAAGAAAAAAAATGGGCTTTCATATATGCCCACAGATTGGCTTTGTTTTGCAAACCTCCTTTCCTCAAGATAGTGTGAGTTTCAATCTATTATCATTTTCTTTCATTCTGAACATTCTTAACATCTCAATAGCATTACTACAGGTTTGCTGGCAACAAATTCTGAAAAAAAAAAATCATTTCCTTTTATTTTTGATGATTATTTCATGGACATAATCTTAAAAGGAAAGTTCTTTTCCCTAGCACTTGGTATTGTTCCATTGTCTTCTGTCTTGCTCAGGGGATTTAGTGACAAGTCTGTTGATTTCTCATTGTTTTCCAAATGAACTAATAAGCCACCCATTTATTTGCCCATTATAACTATTCTTTCCTTTATATTTCTGAAATATTTATAAGAATTATTTCAACCTTCTTATATCTGATCTGGGTTTATTTCTTTTGTCTGTATTTTTCCCTTTGTTACAAGTTATATTTTCCTGATCCTTTATATATCTGTTATAATTTGGATTTGTGGATGCCATTGTGGTAAGAAACTGCTGGGTCTTTTATTCTTTTTTTTTTTTTCTCCATTACATAATGTCAAGTTGCTGTTTTTTTTGTTTTTTTTTTTTTTTTCGGTAGTAAGCCAATTCTTCTATAACTTTGAACTAATGCTTATATCAAATCTGAAGAAATACACATGTGCATTATTTAATCACACAGACAAATCAGGTTTGAAGGATAATTCAGTTGAGTCCACCAAAATGTCCTGCAGCTGATTTTCATTTTTACCAAAATGAATGTCTTTGGTGTTTGTATGTAAATTACTTTTTTTTTTTTTGACAATCAAGAATATTTTATTTTGGGCACTTTTTAGCATTTCACAGAGCCTCATCAAGTTCTGAGGTAGGTTAAATATTAGCATTGCAATTTGCAAATTAAAACCCAGGGAGATGTCATGTCACCCTTTGCAAACATCAGGAGTCCTATCATGGCCAGTAATAACATGGATTCATCTTGTCTCATGTGTGAATTTAATGGTAAGTTGTAACTACTCCTGACAAAATAAAAATATAAATATATAACAGAAATTCTAGTCTGGATTATTTTAGCATTCTTGAGTTGATCCTAGAAATACATATATTGCAAAATAAACTACTTGTTATATATTTATACAGAACTGATCCTTAAAATTACAATGAACACTGTACTGATTTTGCTGCTTTTCTGACTTTTGGCATGGGTCAAGAAGGAAGATCATCAGCCCTTAGGAGCTGTGTTGAAGGCACCATCTAGTGTGAAAAGCAGGGATGCATTTGGAGCCAAGATCCAGAAAAGATGCTTGAGTCCAATTCAAAGATAAAGAGATAAACCAGTATAACCTCATACTACTAAGCCTCATTATCATTCTACAGCATTACAACAATTCCTGGGAAGAGTTGAGAGTGGTAAATGCTGTTTCAATAGTCTACTGAAATTCTAGGTACATAAACTATATGTAAAACTAACTGACAATTTACTAAGGTGACATGGACAGAATATCTATGTATTTTTAATATGAATAAATTTGTCATGTAAAATATTCCAATTGTCATTAATCCTTTCCTCTTAACTGGTCATAATTACTTAAGTTATTTACCAGAATTCTGCTCTTCTTGACATATGTTTCTGGGCCAATGTTTTCAACTATTTGTTTCATTATATTTATTTTTATTTTATTTTATTTTTGACAGGCAGAGTGGACAGTGAGAGAGAGAGACAGAGAGAAAGGTCTTCCTTTTGCTGTTGGTTCACCCTCCAATGGCCGCTGCGGCTGGCGCACTGCAGCCGGCGCACCGCGCTGATCCAATAGCCGGAGCCAGGTGCTTTTCCTGGTCTCCCATGGGGTGCAGGGCCCAAGCACTTGGGCCATCCTCCACTGTACTCCCTGACTACAGCAGAGAGCTGGCCTGGAAGAGGGGCAACCGGGACAGAATCCGGTGCCCCGACCAGGACTAGAACCCGGTGTGCCGGCGCCGCAAGGCAGAGGATTAGCCTAGCGAGCTGCGGCGTCGGCCTGTTTCATTATATTTAAACAACTATCAATATTAGTAATAACATAGGATATGTCTTAAGGGTGATTAATTAGCAACTGAGAAATGAGGCAGTAAATGTCATTGTGTTATGAAGTAACAACATTCAGCACAGCAAATTTCTTAAAGAGTTAGGATACAGACACCTATGCTTCCGTACAGATCGACCAGCCCTATACCATTTGAATCAAAAAGTAAATTACTTTTTATCTATTGAAAATGATGTGTTCATTATGCTGTTTTAAAATAAAACACAAAGGAAAGAGCTGTCTTTGTAATACACTATTTATAATGTGAATTCAAGAAATGCATTCAAGCAAACAATTTAGCAATCTTTCAATGGGAATAACATACAGATAAAAAAAAAAAAAAAGCAAGGCTTAGTTTTCAGCTTGATAGGACAAATCTGGTAAAGGACTTAGACTAAGACTAAAAGAATCCCATGTATAAGGCACGCATTTCTCATTTGACTGTTTGAAATGTTTCCCTCAAGATCTCTGTTCTTGCTGACTAGAAATTCAATCCTCCAAGCACTACTTGACTTCTGAAATCTCTGTCCAGTTTAATGCTCTCTAGAGGGCATTATTTTTTTCCTTCTACAAGTCTTCATGGCATCGAACGCGGGGCACAGCAGCATAGTATTTGGCCAAGGAACTAAGGAAACATTTTTATACATTTCTGAGCTCTTTTTCTGCAGTGCTGATTCATCTGTGATACCCTGCTCCACAAATTTCAGATACCTCAGCAACTTTGAAAACTCAGAAAAATCCTCTGCTCGTTGGGCCCCAGTTCCTTTTGTCAAACTTTGGAAGATGCTCCAGGCAAACAGCCTGGATAGACGTGGAACTCTCCTTTACATGCTCCTTGTTTCAGGGTTCATAGGCCAGTGTCATCTGTTTTTCCAGGACTAAAAGGAGTTGCTTTGTATATTTTCTGGAGTTTCATAGTTGATTACAATGAAAGAGTAAGTGACTTGGAAGTAGCCTGTCCAGCTTTTTGTGATGCACTTATAAATAACACATTACCTTTGTCTCACATTTAGCAGTTTCTCCCAGACCTGCTTCCCCAATTTAGTAAAAGTCTGTTTTTCATTGTACTCTATCTACTCACAACTAACTAAAGATAAAAAATCAACAGTCTGTACACATAAAGACTCTTTGAATGATTACTTTCATGGCGGGGGGCGGGGGGAAGAAGGGGCATTTAGCATAAAGGTAAGCCATAGCCTGCTGGTATGTCTTTAGGTATGAGTATCACACCCACCTGGCTGTGAGCATTCACATGCCAAGTTAAAACCATTGTGCTTATTTCCTGGGGAGCTATGAAACATGTTCCGTGTTAATCCCTGCAGCTCTTACATCTCCAAGGTGCCCTCCTTCTGCTCATTTACATTCTGCAGCACCTCCTATTCTGTAGAGACAGAGTTCAGCCCTCTGGAGCTGATGTTCACCAGCAAACCCTGAGTACAATGAAGAACTGCTAACTTGTAATTATTCTAAAAGAATACAATTTGCCACTGAGATAATGAGGAGCATAATGACATGCAGGAACTTCTATAATGTATCTACCTATTGTAACCTACAATTCTGGTTTGATTGCCTTTGGTTACATATTTATTTGTGACTGTAATGTAGTTACCCAGCAGGATTGACAAGAGAAGAGAGTGGGAAAATTGGCAGAGAAAAAGTACATTTTATAAAAGTTATAAAACCAGTTATTTTGTTACCTTCGGTTTTTTTATCACCCAATGGTGCGGTGCATATTTCTTTTGCCTTTGTACCTATAATTCAACTTCCAGAGGGTGACTAGATGGTTCAAATTGGCTTTGATTTATTTATTCCTCACCCCCCATATCAGTATACATTTATTTGGCCTGTTGTTGAAGTTTTCAGTTACATTTTCAGAAGTTCAGGCTGAATGAAAATAACTTGAAGGATATTAAAAAATGCAATGTAAAGTAAATATTTTTAATTTTTTTTTTTTTTTTGACAGGCAGAGTGGACAGTGAGAGAGAGAGAGACAGAGAGAGAAAGGTCTTCCTTTGCCGTTGGTTCACCCTCCAATGGCCGCCGCGGACACCGCGCTGATCCGATGGCAGGAGCCAGGAGCCAGGTGCTTTTCCTGGTCTCCCATGGGGTGCAGGGCCCAAGCACCTGGGCCATCCTCCACTGCACTCCCTGGCCACAGCAGAGAGCTGGCCTGGAAGAGGGGCAACCGGGACAGAATCCGGCTCCCCGACCGGGACTAGAACCCGGTGTGCCGGCGCCGCTAGGCGGAGGATTAGCCTAGTGAGCCGCGGCGCCGGCCCAGTAAATATTTTTAAATTGATAATTTCTGTTCATTGTAAGGGTCTAGAAATTTAAATGACATTTTAACATACAAAAAAAAAAAAAGAAAAAAACCTATTAGTCCCATAATTCAAAATGTCAAATACATAACACATAGACATCATAGATTATATGTACATTAATTATTACATACTTATATATGTAATAAACATGTAAATATATAAAAATTCCCATTACTAAGTTTTATTTTACACTTTTTCTTCACATCGTAAACATATTAGTTTTTGTTTCATTCTATCCCATATGCTCCTTGTTTCAAGCAATCATATTAACCTTCATAATTTAAGAAATACACACCATACTTCCCACTTACTTTTCTCTCTGCCTGTAAAAGCTTCCCCAGATTTCATTTAGCCGCGGCTATTCTTCCAACTATTAATTTAAAAAAGTGTTTGTACACAGACTCCTTTCCTGGTACCTCAACCAGAATTTGCTATATACTTGTACAGAACCTTACATTGGGTTTTCTATAATCTTCAATGTTCATCTTTTTAAATATATTTAAAAAATCTCTAAGACAAAAACTGCATTTATGGTATTTGATCTTATGTATCACTGACCACCACTTTGTCTTACACATAGTAGACTCTCAATAAATACTTGGTAAATGAATGGATGTATTTTAGGATTCCTTTGAAATAATAATTATGTAATTTCTTTAGAGATCTACTTTAACCTTTCCAGTGCACATACATGTATAAACTACATATGTATGTGTGTATATAAATATAAATATATATAGATGTAGACACTATCATCCACAATATCCATGGGGGATTCATTCCACAGATAGCAAAATTTGGGAATGACCAAGTACTTTTTATCAAATGATACGGTATTTTCATATAACCTATGCACATCTTCCCATAGACTTTCAATCATCTGTAGCTACATATAATACCTAATACAATGTAAATACTCGATAAATAGTCAACACATGGTACTGTTTTTAAAGAATAAAAACAATCTTTAAAAATCTGCACATATTCAGTAGTTTTTTTTTTTTTTTTTTTTTTTTTTTTTTTTTTTTTGAGATACACAAAGCTCATATCCACTGGCTCATTCCTCAAATGCCCAAAACAGTCAGAGTTGGATGAGGCTGAAGCCAGAAACCCTAAACTCCAACCAGTTCTCCTTCATGGGTAACAAGGATCCAAGTGCTTGCACAATTATCCGCTGCCTTCAAAGGGTGCATATTAGCAGGAAGCTGGAATCGAGTGGAGCTGGGACTCTTACTAAGGCACTCCAATGTGGGATGCAGAATTTCCAACTGTTATCTTAACCCTATACCAAATATCCATTCTGCTTATTTTCTTAAAAAATAATCTTTGGGGCCAGCGCTGTGGTGCAGTGGTTTCAAGCCCTGGCCTTGGAGTTCCGGCACCCCACATGAGCACTGGTTCTAGTCCTGGCTACTCTACTTCTGATCCAGCTCTCTGCTAATGCACCTGGGAAACAGTAGAGGATGGCCCAAATCCTTGGAACCCTGGACCCCTGTGGAAGACCCAGAAGAAGCTTCGGGCCTCTGTCTTCATTTTGGTTCAGCTCCGGCCGTGAACCAGCAGATAGAAGACCTCTCTTTCTTTCTGTCTCTGCCTCTCTGTAACTCTGTCTTTCAAACAAATAAAATAAATCTTTAAAAAATAATAATTTTGATTCATAGTACATTGAATTCATGGATATTGTACCTATGGAAATGGAGAACTAACTGTGTCTATTTATACACACACACACATACACAGAGAGAGAGAGAGAGAGAGAGAGAAAGAGAGAAAGTGCTTTACTATGGATCACTGGATGCTGTAGGAATCTACAACTAGAATCTGTTGACCTGCTTAGCCGTGAACCCTCTAAAATAATATTTAAGACACAAAAGGGGGCTGACGCTGTGGCATGGAGTAAACCCACTGCCTCTGGCACCAGCATCCCATATTGGTGCTGGCTGGAGTCCTGGCTGCTCCACTTCTGATCCAGCTTCCTGCTAAAGCTCCTGGGAAAAAGGTGAAAAATAACCTAAGTGCTTGGGCCCATGCACCCAAATGGGAGACTCAGAAGATGCTCTTGGCTCCCAGCTTCAGATTGGCCCAGTTCCAGCTCCTATTTGGGGAGTTAACCAGCAAATAGAAGATCCTCTCTCTTTGTGTCTCTTCCTCTCCCTCTGTCACTCTGCCTTTCAAATAAATAAATAAATCTTAAAAAAAAAGCTGCCTATGACCAGGTAACTGATTAAAATATGATAAATTTATTTAATCACCTGGATCCTGGTTCATACAATATTAGACTATAAATCAGCTTTTTCCTTTCACTTATTTTACTGATATGATTAGAAAAAATTTAATAACTTATTATACCCATTGCATATATATAAATATATACATTTAATTCATACTAAATGAAAGATACTGGCTTCAACAGTAATATAAGGCTTTCATTTTCATATAATATATTCTCTGATATAAATTTAGAACTTTAATATTTATAAATAAAACAGATATTATTGCAGGCATTATTCCCTGAACATAAGTCACAATATGAATTAATATCAGACTGAGAATTTTCTGGGAACCAAGCCCCGGTCAATCTTTCCCTGCTACCACAAGTAGGTCAGGTATACAGGCTTTTAATCGTTAACAATATAAGATCATGGTTTGTGGTTTGATTAGTTTAATAGTCATTGGTGAATTTTGGCATGACTTTCAATCGTATCATATTCCCACCCTTGCACTTTAACTCCATCAAGATGATGAAGATTCTGAAGAATGTGCTCTGGGCTTGAGCTAATCACACTGGTCCACAGAAATCTGATAATAATCAATTCTCATTGTAATACTTTAAATTCTTTAACTTCTTAATTTCCTTCTCTATGACCATGACCTGAGTCTAGGACCCAAAGTAGTACAGGCCATCTAGACATCCAGTAAGACCTCAATTAACATAAAAATGCTTATTTTTCTTAATTATAAGATAATCCTTTTTTTCTCATATCATTTCTCATTACAATTCATTTAATTTATTGTTTATTCACTAAAAGCTGAATTATTTATATTAAATACATCCTGGATAGATTAGAGAAATATTTACTGATATTTAGAAAAAAATGGAGTCAACCCAATATTGTATTTTTCACATGATGGATGAAAAGAAAATACATGTGTTTTCTTCTGGAACAGGACATATTAAGTTATAGCTTTATGCTTGGAATGTACTCCCCAATATTATCTTCTTGTGTTGGACCAAAGAGAGAATTAAGTAGAGATGTATTTTTTTAAAGATTTATTTATTTACTTGAGAGACAGAATTACAGACAGAGAGAGGGTGAGGACAGAGGGAGATCTTCCATCCGCTGATTCACTCCCCAAATGGCTGCAATGGGCGGAGCTGGGCCGATCTGAAGCCAGGAGCCAGGAGCTTCTTCTGAGTCTCCCATGTTGGTGCAAGGGCCCCAGAATTTGGACTGTCTTCCACTGCTTTCCCAGGCCATCAGTGGATTGGAAGTGGAATTGTTGGGATTCAAACAGTGTTCATAGGGGATATGGGTGCCACGTGTGGATGCTTAACCTACTACTCCATGGCACCAGCCCCAAGATGCTTTTTTAATGAAAATAAATCTATGTGTTATTAAAGCAAATATATATATATATAATTATTCAAATCCATTCACAATATGTTGCAAGGAACAGACATCTTGGACTTTTTTTTTTTTTATTATATTGAGTCCTGTAACCCAGCTTAATGTTTCTTCTAATGTTAAGTAGATAAATAAGGTAAGATTGTCTAAATAATCTAGTTGACTAAATGCCACCCAAACACATCAACCTATTTCCCATTAAGAATATAATCTGCTTCCTATTTTCATTAAAAAGAAATTTTCTCATGAAATATTTTGCCAAGTAGTTTAGTTCAAAACGTTTTAACTATGCATGTGGAAAATTGGAAACTTAAGTACTGATGATTCTTTTTATATTAACTTTCAAACAGCCAATTTACACACTATACTTAGTAAAATTGAGGCTTAATTGTTTACATTGATCTAAAGAAAATGACCTTTATCAAAAGTCATTCTGGCAATGGTAGGTGTGTTAATTACAAATATTGAGCATCAAAAAACAACATGATCTTTCATTCAAAAAGCACAGCTCTTTGCACAGTTAAGTAATGAAGCAGCAGGGAACTCATGGCTGAGGGACTTAAGCAATAGAGCAGAAGCTTCAGTTTGCCTTATTTTTGTTTTTGTTTTTTTCTTTTTCCTTGATCGCATCTGCACAATGATCTTTGATAAATCTCCTAATACAAGTGATAACTCAGGCTTCATCACTGGAACGTGCTGGAAATGAGAAAGCATGTTTAACTACATGTTGTGCAGAAGACTCAGGTACTCAGTCTGGCCATTACTGTTGGAAATGAACTCTGAAATGGCATGCAAAATAAAGCAATCCTACATTTTCCTTAGTAGTAGAAAAGTCACTACTTTGTCATAAAAAATAGTATCTTTTTAATTTAAGTATTTTAAGCTAGGTTATCTTATTCATTGACAGTGACTTACTTTGTACAGACAAAATATTTAAAAATATTTAGATATTATCTATACTAATTACAGTAGGTCATGAGAGAGAATGTGTATATGGCAGTATGATTTAATGAAGAGGAACTACTATCTTGAGAAATGAGATTTTGTTTCCATTTCCAACCAAGCCCTATTAATGGTCTGACTGAACATAGGCAGCTCATGGAAGAACTTCTTTTTCTGTCTCTAGAGTTATGACTCACACAACGATTTATATAACATACATCTCATGATGGAGACGCTAGTGCAATAAGAAGATACCAGTAAATGACAAACCACCATTGAAAGGTCTGTTGTTATTACAATCACATTACATTAATACCTAAATGCAGCAAAAAGAGGAAAAAAAAGAAAAGAAAAAAACATGGGACCAACTAGGCTCAAATTAAGGTTTTGTCCAACTCTAGGACTTGTTTTTATTATAGCAATTATATGAAACAAAAGCATAGCTTGTCATATCATCTGGGGAAGGGGGAGATGTATGACTAAGTAAGTGTATGAGGATAGTATTAAGCTAGAGATAGAATGATCTGCAATATTTTTGTGTAACATTCTCGTAGCACTGAAAATGACCTTCTCTTATTTGTTGTTGGATCTAAGGGCTGGTGTTTGTGTTTAAATTTCTCATAAAAGATTTCCTTTCAGCTCAAGCCACATAGAAACATTAGAACCGCACTGAAGTATTGACTCCAAGGAAACGGGTATCCTGCTGGTTTTCAGAACCCTTTCTATGTAGATAGCTCATGTGACCACAGACACAGGAATAACATTAAAAAAAATGTTGGTTTGTTTTGTTGGGATCTTAAAAAAAACAGATTTATTTATTTAATTGAAAGGAAGAGTGATAGAGAGAAGAGGAGGAGCAGCAGAGCTTAAATTTATCTGCTGGTTCACTCTCCAAATGGCTGCAACAGCCGGGGGTGGTCTAGGCTGAAGCTAGGAACATGGAGCTCCATCTGGGGCTCCTTTGTGGGTGGCAGAGGCCCAGATACTT
Organism: Oryctolagus cuniculus; assembly: GCF_964237555.1. Taxonomy (NCBI): domain Eukaryota; kingdom Metazoa; phylum Chordata; class Mammalia; order Lagomorpha; family Leporidae; genus Oryctolagus; species Oryctolagus cuniculus. Next base: position 6,243,800 of record NC_091439.1, on the reverse strand, counting down.
AGCCCATCCTCTTTTGCTTTCCTAGGTGCATCATAAAATTTGCTCACATAAAAATATGTTACTTGTGAAAGAAACATTAATTAAGCAATGTTTACAGGGATGTTTAAGATCAATATCTAGAAATAGTTAAATATTACTAGCAATGTCTATAAGTGAAAATGCTTGGGACAGGCATTGTGGCATAGTAGGGAAAGCCTTCACCTGTGCAGCTGGAATCCCATATAAGCTCTAGTTCGAGTTCTGGCTGTTCTACTTCCAATCCAGTTCCCTGATAGTATGCCTGGGAAAGCAGTAGAAGAAGGCCCAATTGCTTGGGCCCATGCACCCATGTGAGAGATCCGACAAGCTCCTCGATCCTGCCTTCGAATTGGCCTGGTGGTCATTGGGGAGTGAACTAGAGGATGGAAGACATTTCCCTCTGTCCTTCCCTCTCTCTGTCTGTAACATTTCATATCAAATAAATAAATAAGTAAATAAATAAAATAAATCTTTTAAAAATGTTCTGTTTAGTAATAAAATTAAGGCTAGGTGTGGGCATTTGGCCTAACAATTAACCACTGATTAAAATGCCCACATCCCTACAAGGGATTCCAATACAATCCCATCAAGGTGGCATGTACCAATGCCATCTCACTAGTCCAAGTGATCAATTTCAGTTCACAATTGATCACACTGATAGGTCTAAGAGTCAAAGGGATCACACAGACAAGACTAGTGTCTACTAATACTAACTGATAGAATCAAAAAGGGAGAGAACAATCCAACATGGGAAGCAGGATACACAGCAGACTCATAGAATGGCAGATGTCCTAAACAGCACTCTGGCTTCAGAATCAGCCCTTAAGGCATTTGGATCTGGCTGAAGAGCCCATGAGAGTATTTTAGGCATGGAAAGCCAAGACACTCTGGCAAACAAAAAAACCCTAAATGAAAGATCTCTGTGAGTGAGATCCCAGTGGAAAGAACGGGCCATCAAAGAAGGAGGTATCTTTCTCTGAAGGGAGGAGAGAACTTCCACTTTGACTATGAGCTTGTCTGAATAAGATCAAAGTCGGCAAACTCAAGAGCCTTCCATAGCCTTGGCAACTCATGACTAGAGCCTAGGGAGATTACTGATGCCATAAACAAGAGTGTCAATTGTTAAGTCAACAACAGGAGTCACTGTGTACTTACTTCTTATGTGGGATCTGTCCTTAGTGTGTTGTCCAATGTGAATTAATGCTATAACTAGTACTCAAACAGTATTTTACACTTTATGTTTCTGTGTGGGTGCAAACTGATGAAATCTTTACTTAATATATACTGAATCGATCTTCTATATATAAAGATAATTGAAAATGAATCTTGATGTGAATGGAATGGGAGAGGGAGCAGAAGATGGGAGGGGTGCGGGTGGGAGGGAAGTTATGGGGGGGGCATTATAATCCATAAGCTGTACCTTGGAAATTTATATTTGCTAAATAAAAGTTAAAAAAATGCCCATATCCCACATTAAAGTACCTGGGTTCAATACTGTGTTCCAGATCTTGATTACAGCTTCCTGCTAATGCAGACCCTGGGAGGCAATGGTGATGACTCAAGTAGTTAGATTTCTGCCAACCATGCGGGAGGCCTGGATTGAGTTCCTGGCTCCTATCATTAGCCTGGCTCAGCCCTGAATATTGTTAACATTTGAGGGTGAACTGTTGGGTATGAACTCTCTATATATATATCTACAATAAAAAAAATTCATTCACTTTTTATTTCCAAGTCTAATCACACTTTTAAAATTATTTTGGGACTTTTCAAAAGGAAATAAAAGGAAAGGAAGGGAAGGGATAAGGATAGAGAAAGGGAAGGAAGGGAGAGGGAGGCAAGGGGAGGTGATAACAGAAATTGATGGTAGATAAGACATATATAAGAGAAAGAGGGAGAGAGCGAGAGGTAGAGAAGAAAAAGAAAGAGGAGGAAGAGGAGGAGTGGGAAGAGGAGGAGAAAACATTTCCAAGGATGTTATCAACATGACCTAATTTTAGCTTCCCATTAGGAAAAAAGAAACTCTCCCACAAACAAAGTAATTTTGAAACTTGACTCATCTGCATGTTAATGAGAAAGGATTTCAATTTTGCCAGTGTCTATTACAGACTGGGTATGACCCAACCCACTGCTATTTCAGAAATAGTCATTAGAATTTAATATTGCTGTCTGTTGCATTCATAGTTTGAATATTTTAATACATAGGGAACAATTCTACAAGAAAAAATGCCAGAAAATGCTGTATTTAATTAATACCCAAAGGAAGCCAGAAAAGGGGAAAAAATTGTATCTGCCACATACTAATTTTAAACACTGTTTCCCAGATTTATTTACATGTACTTCTGTAGCCTCCCACTCAGTACTTCAGTGACACAGAGCACTTCCATGCAGTACAGATTCTTGGCTTCTAGAATTCAACATAACCGGATATACACAGATATATCCTAAGGCTTGAGGCAGACTCTCAGTTCAAAACACCTGCTCATATACAAGCTAATGTAAAGGAGACTCAGGTATATCAGCTGTTGATGTGCTTGCTTCTTTCAAGGCAGTAAGCTATTTCACTAGCGTAATATAGTCAATGCAGACTTTACAGATTATTTCAGTCAAATCATTCTTAAAGGAATAGCTCATGAATTTACTTTTCTTTTCAAATGAGGGCACCCATCTGCAAACGAAAAGAATGATAAATTGTAGGATAAACGGTTCCCTTACTTTTAATCCAACTATATGGCTGAAACGTGTTGATCTTCTTTCTAACAAGGAATAAGCAAATATAAGTGTGTGCTTACTGGAGCAGGGACCTCTGATATTGGTTCATACCAGTGCATCAACAAAGAGGAGGGCCTGGCGCTGGGGGTAGTGGGTAAAGCCGCCACCTGCAGCATTGGAATCCCATATGGGCCTCTACACCCTCATGGGAGACCTGGAAGAAGCTCCTGGCTCCTGACTTCAAATTGGTACAGCTCAGGCCGTTTCAGCAAATGGGGAGTGAACCAGTGGATAGAAGACCTCTCTCTCTCTCTCTACCTCTCCTTCTCTCTCTCTATGTAAATTGACTTTCAAATAAATAAATAAATCTTTAAAAAATGGGGCAAAGACCTATTATGAGAATTTCAGGGGTATATGCTCTGAACAAGTGATATCTCACTTGAAAATCATAGTAATTAAATGATGTAAAATTTAATGCATATGTATCTCTGAAAATTCTTAAAGAAGCAACTCACTAACAGGAATCCTAAATTAAGTGTCTGTATTCCAAACTCATGATATTTCTCATAAAACACAATCACATGTTTGAAGTTATCCTGTTATGTTTCTCTCCCAAGTCTACCCACAAATATACAAGCAATTTGTGGTTGCAGATTTTTATGACATACTTCTTCCTGCAGGTCATTCCCTGATGTAATTGCTGACCCCTGACTTGCATTCTGCAAATATCCCAAGTTCTTCTCAACGTTTTACTGTGTTGAAGGTAAGGTCTGAGGGCAGAGGAAGGAAAAGCAGATACATGGGATTGGATCCTGCCTCTTCCAAATTCACGACCCTCCTGGAACTTATGAATGTGACCTTAATTTGAAAATAGGGCCATTGCAGTTGTAAGTGGTTAAGATGAAGTCATACTGGATTAGAACTGCACTAACTCAGTAGACTCCAATAAGAAAAGGAAAAGAGACACAGAAACAGATGTGTAGAATGAAGAACACGTAAAGACAGAAACAGAGTGGAGTAAAGGCTCTACGAGCCAATCAACAACAAGGTTTGCTCTCAATTACCAAAAGTTAGGAAGAGATAACGAAAGATCTTCTCTGTGGCCCTCAGGACAGCACAGCCTTGCTGACACCTTGATGTCTCCAATACTGTCAAATAATAAATTTATACTGCCTTAAACCTTTTACCATTTTTTTTTTTTGCAATTTCTTTCAGCAACCTTAGACTAACACATAAGTAACAGTTTTTACCCACTTATTCCAAATGCACTCTTCAATCTACTCTGTTCTCTTTATGTTTATCCAACAAGCATCACTTTCCTGCTATCTCCCTGCATTTCTGCTGTAGTTTAAATGCGTCCCCTCCAAGATTCATGGTGAAATTCCATCCCAACTGTGTAATAACCAGAGATGGCGCTGGGGAAGTGATTTAGTCCGGAGAATGCTACCCTCACAGATCAGTCCTTACAAAGGGACTAACAAGACCTGGTTCAGTATGTAGATCCTCTGTCTCTTCCGCTCTCTCTCCATGTGAGGACACGTGGATGGTGCTGTCTCTGAGGAATGGGCCTTCAGCACACAGTGAAGCTCCTTCTCAGGCTCCAGGACTGTGGAGGATGCGTTTCTATTGTTTATGAATTGCCCAATTTGTCACGTGATACAGAAACACAAAGGCACAAAGGTAGTCTTTCTCCATCCTGTTTCAAAGTCAGATCCTTCCTCCTTGCTGTATGCTTTGCTTCCCACTGCTTTGGGCTGTGCCTTTCCTAAAACTCCTTGAAGACACTGGTGCAGAGGTGATGTTTAAATGAAGTCTCAGATACTCTTCCACAGCAGAGCACCTGGATGATGTGAGATGTGAGGAGCTGAAGTTCCCTTTCAACCTGAGTGTTCAGATTCCAGCAGAATGAAGAACGTCATCTCAAGCCCGCCTGGTGTCTCTTATCAGGAGCAATCAAATGAGGGGTTTGAACCTGATAATCTCTCTGGACTCTTTCTTCTGACTTCTCATTCTTGTCTCAGGACGGGCAGCAGAGAGCAGGGAGGGCCATCCTTCATGTTGTCTTATGCCATAAGTTGTGAAATAATTAGCCACACCAGAGTAATAGTGCATGTTAAAACAGGGCCTTTTTGCCGAGACTTGACAGTTATTTAGGTTGTGAATGACCTGTCTGTTGTGACCTTTTCATGAAAACAAAGATAAAGTTGAACAAGAGTCACCTGCTGTCCTCTGCAGTGTCTCGTCAGGTAGGCTGGCATCTGAGGACAACACCAGTGTGTTGTGAGCAGCACAACGTCCCAGCGGAGGTGCCATCTGCATGCCTAGACCTGGAATCTGAACTGCAATTATCTGCCAAAGCCAAAGGCAGGGACAGGGCAAGTCTATCATTTACAGTGACAAAGATTTAATGTGAAAATCAGAACGTGGCGTCTGACAGACACAGCTATACATATGGGAACAAAGAAAGTGCGGCATTAAAATTCAGAATTGTCCCAGAAAATCGGACATAAATCTCAGCTTAAATCTCACATAAATCTCTTGGATCAGATGGATGCCATAAAAATTATGAGACATAAGTAAAATTTGGGTTCCTTTGTCTTAAAACTGAAAAGAAAGGAGAGAATGACCAAAACAATCTTAAATTATATATATTTTAAACTTGATTTCAGAATGTTAAAAATTTGCATATCATATCATTATATATCACACAGAATTTCAAAAGTTCGTGGAAAGTGGAATTAAAAGATATGCGGCTCACTAGGCTAATCCTCCTCCTGCGGCGCCAGCACCCTGGGTTCTAGTCCTGGTCCGGGAGCCGGAGTCTGTCCCGGTCGCTCGCTCCTCTTCCAGGCCAGCTCTCTGCTATGGACCGGGAATGCAGTGGAAGATGGCCCAAGTCCTTGGGCCCTGCACCCACATGGGAGATCAGGAGAAGCACCTGGCTCCTGGATTTGGATCAGCGTAGCGCGCCGGCCGCAGCAGCCATTGGGGGGTGAACCAACGGAAAAGGAAGACCTTTCTCTCTATTTCTCTCTCTCACTGTACACTCTGCCTGTCAAAAAAAAAAAATATATGCTATATTGGTGCAAAAAATTTAAACATACATATTTTTTCATAATATTTTTCCATTAACTTTTTAAAACAACCTCCTATTCTGTAATTATATTACATATAAATCTCTAAATACATTATAAAGTCATGTTTAGAAATTGAAACATTATTAAAGAGCTGCATATATGCTATTAAATTCAAATACTATTAATATTCAAATCAGATTTATGAAAATTATTATATTAATGATAGTTCCTGGTAGTGATTGAGTCCATTCTATATACCAAGCATTGTGAGCCGAGATAATACATATATTAAGCCTTCTACATGTGTTATCTATTTCTCTCATGAACCTGTATTGTATGTCAACTCCACTTCATGAATGAGAAGTTTTGAACTCAAAATCACATAGCCAAAAAATTACAGAGCAGAATTTGAATCTAGTTCTGTCTAGGAATAAGAATACACCATTGGGGCTGGCACTGTGGCGCAGTAGGTTAATCCTCCACCTGTGATGCCGGCAACCTATATGGGCACAGGTTCTAATCCCAGCTGCTCCTCTTCCAATTCAGTTCTCCGTGGTGGCCTGGGAAAGCAGTAGAAGATGGCCCAAGTGCTTGGGTCCCTGCAACCATATGGGAGAACAGAAAGAAACTCCTGGCTCCTGGCTTCGGATCAGCACAGCTCTGGCCATTGTGGACATTTGGGGAGTGAACCAACAGAAGGAAGACCTTTCTCTCTGTTTCTCCTTCTCACTGTATGTAACTCTATCTCTCATATAAATAAATAAAATCTTAGAAAGAATACACCATTTGTAAAAATAAATAATAAATTAAATTCATTCAATTATCACTTAAATGGAATGGTTCTACAACTTTTTATACTTGACAGATGATATAATCCCAGCAACCATTAACAGTTTTAATTTCCAAAGCAATATGCAGTTTCATCATTTCTATTCCCACCAAAAGGAAAACCATCAGAAGGCAAGAAAATGGGAATGAAGGAAGCAACCAGGTCAATTCTCAATCTTTTCATCTTTTGGATTTTTTTTGAGACTTATTTATTTATTTGAAGTCAGAATTACAGAGAGAGAGGGAGAGACAGAGCAAGAGAGATCTGCCATGGGCTGGTTCACTCCCGAGATGTCTGCAACTGCCAGGACTTAACAAAGCTGAAGCCTAGAGCCAGGAGCTTCATCTGGGACTCCACATGAGTAACGGGAGCACAAACACGTGTACCACCTCCACTACTTTCCCAGGCCATTAGCAAAGAACTGCATCAGAAGTGGAGCAGTCAGGAAACGAACTGATGCCCATATGGGATGCCGTTGTCCAAGGCTGTGGCTTTATGCCACAATGCTGGTCCTCAATCCTTTAGTTTTGAGGAAGACAATGGATTTATTTGATTTATTTGGTTAGAAGATTATCTGAAACAGTAAAAGATGAAAGAAATTACTGTAAAAACATAAGGCATACTTAGCATTGTGGAACTTTCCTTTTTTAATGAGAGAATTAAAGAAGGAAGCAGATTTGGATCATGGACATTTTTGTTTTTAGCAATCAGGATTTCACTTAAATGTAGTCAATATGTATAACATAGAAATACTTTGTATTTTATATAGGGCAATGTTATGGTTTGGTATGTGTATACATTGCGGAGATTTTCATTTTATTAAAAATAAACTATGAAAAAGTAATATTCAGTTTTGTTTTTAAGTGTGAGAATCATTTCTACTTTATTCATTTACCATACCCCCAAAATATTTGTAATTATGTGTGTAACAATATGTAGTTGGTTTTTGAACAAGGACAATTTGACTGATTAAAAAGCAAGCTGCTGCACTTAAATATGTAGAAGTTACCATGGAAACGATTTTACTTTGACTCACAGCATATCTTGTTTTAAGGAGAGCAGCCTGTTGTTATGGCAATGGGAACTGGAGCATTGTTCCCCAAAGAAGGCTAACACAGATAGACAGTTTTGAAGCATACATACATGAATGTGTTTATCTTTGATAACATAAAAATCCTGGTTGGTAAAGATAATAGGCACCATTCTAGACTGGTTAGTAAAAGCTCATACCCTAAGTGCCCTCCTTGTTTAATTTTTAACTTCTGTATAGAGAATAATAATAATGTAGAACGATCGCTTGAAAATTTATTCACTGAAGGCAATTATTCCAATTGTTGTTCCTATAGAAACAAATATGATGTTTTATTAAACTGTCAATATAATGTCTGAGATAGCAGAGTTTTAATTCATCACTTATTTCATGATAATGGTGAAAACGAAGGTGTAGATAATAATGATGACAGTCAAAATTTACAGAATGCTTCGTTTATGTCAAGCCTTGTTCTGTGCCTTTCCATTATATTTACATGTTAAAATTCTTATTATGAATATTTGGTCCAGTTGTAAAGACACTTCTTGGGAGCCCTGCATCCCCTATTGGAGTTCCTGGATTCAAGTCCCTGCTCTTCTGCTTCCAATTCACCTTCCTGCTAATGCATACTCTGGGAGGCAGCAAATGATGGATCAGGTACTTGGGTCCCTGGCACCTTTGTGGAAGACCCAGAGTACATTCCAGGCTATTAGTTTTGCTCAGGGCCAGCTCTGGCCTTGCAATCTCTCTCTCATCTCTATTTCTCTGACTTTCAATTAAATTAATGAAATCACAAATGCAAATGGCATTGTGTTATAGCAGGGTAAGCCACAGGTTGTGATGTCAACATCCTCTATCAGAGGTTCAGTTTGAGGCCAGGCTACTCTGCTTCATATCTAGATTCCTTCCAACACCCTCTGGGAGGCAGCAGCTGATGGCTCAAGAACTTGGGCCCCTGAACCTCTATGGGAGACCCAGATGGAGTACCTAGCTCCTGACTTTGACCTGACCCAGACTCAGCTGTTGTAGCTATTTGGGATAAGCCAGTGGATGGAAGATTTTTTTTTAATTTTTGTTACTCCAGCTCTCTATTCTATGCCTTTCAAAAAAATAAATAAGTATTTTTTTAAAAAACTTTTTTTAGTGCTAAATGTTTCTTTTTTTAACTTTTATTTAATAAATATAAATTTATTTTATATAAAGTACAGCTTTTGGATTAGAGTGGCTTCCCCTCCCCCATAACTTCCCTCCCACCCGCACCCCTCCCATCTCCCGCTCCCTCTCCCATTCCATTCACATCAAGATTCATTTTCAATTATCTTTATATACAGAAGATCAATTTAGTATATATTAAGTAAAGATTTCAACAGTTTGCACCCACACAGAAACACAAAGTGTAAGTGCTGTTTGAGTACAAGTTATAACTTTAATTCACATTGTACAACACATTAAGGGCAGAGATCCTACATGGAGAGTAAGTGCACAATGACTCCTGCTGTTGACTTAACAATTGACACTCTTGTTTATGGCATCAGTAATCACCCTAGGCTCTTGTCATGAGCTGCCAAGGCTATGGAAGCCTTTTGAGTTCACCAACTTTGATCTTATTCAGAGCTCACAGTCAAAGTGGGAGTTCTCTCCTCCCTTCAGAGAAAGGTACCTCCTTCTTTGATGGCCCATTCTTTCCACTGGGATCTCACTCACAGAGATCTTTCATTTAGGTTTTTATTTATTTATTTATTTATTTTGCCAGAGTGTCTTGGCATTTTACGCCTAAAATACTCTCATGGGCTCTTCAGCCAGATCCAATTGCCTTAAGGGCTGATTCTGAGGCCAGAGTGCTATTTAGGACATCTGCCATTCTATGAGTCTGCTGTGTATCCCAATTCCTATGTTGGATCATTCTCTCTTTTTAATTCTATCAGTTAGTATTAGCAGACACTAGTCTTGTTTATGTGATCCCTTTGACTCTTAAGCCTATCATTATGATCAATTGTGAACTGAAACTGATCACTTGGACTAGTGAGATGGCATTGGTACATGCCACCTTGATGGGATTGAATTGGAATCTCCTGGCACATTTCTAACTCCACCATTTGGGGCACGTCCGATTCAGCATGTCTCAAATTGTACATCTCCTCCCTCTCTTATTCCCACTCTTATATTGAACATAGATCACTTTTCAGTTAAATTTAAACACCTAAGAATAATTGTGTGTTAATTAAAGAGTTCAACAAATAGTATAAGTAGAACAAAAAAATACTAAATGGGATAAAGTAGTAATTTGCTCATCAACAGTCAGGACAAGGGCTGATCAAGTCACTGTTTCTCATAGTGTCCATTTCACTTCAATGAATTTCTCAAAAATTTTATTTATTGAAAATAAATATATTCATTTTACAAAAAAAGAAAATTAAGGCACAGAGATTAATTAATTTATCCAAACTCATACTGTAGCAAAGTTCTGGAGCCAAGAACCAAACCTGGAAAATCTGTTTTCCTATTTCCTTTATGCTAGAATTTTCCAATTGCTTAACTTACTGGTATTTCTTTAATACATATGTAATATCTATCAAGATGCAGAGAGACACACAGAGAGAAAGACAGATACAGCAAGAATGCTCATATCCACTAGTCCCTAAGTGCCCACAATGGCTAGAGCTGGACTGAGTCTAAAACCAGGAACAAGGAATTCAAATCAGTTCTTCCCCATTAGCGACAGGAATGTAGCCACTTGAGCCATCACCTCTGCCTCCCAGGGTCTGCATTCAGAGGAAGGTGGAGTCAGGAGCAGGAACCTGGCATCAAATTCAGGCACTCTGATATGGGATGCCCTGACTGCCAGAACAAATGTCTGCTCCGTGCTTACTTATACATTAAATATCAATCTTAATTTAAAATATTAAATTATATTCAGGATCTAAATATTTTCCAAAAGTGAATACAAATTTATCCTGGAATTGATAATAGGAGCTTGAATTTAATTGAATCGAATAAAATGCTGTGACTTTTCTCAACAATGATCTTATAATATATTTAACCTTCAAATTATTATTTAAATAATTTGGTTTTTTTTTTTTTTCAGGCAGAGTGACAGTGAGAGAGAGAGAGACAGAGAGAAAGGTCTTCCTTTGCCATTGGTTCACCCTCCAATGGCCTCCATGGCCGGCGCTGCAGCCGGCGCACCGCGCTGATCCGATGGCAGGAGCCAGGTACTTATCCTGGTCTCCCATGGGGTGCAGGGCCCAAGTACTTGGGCCATCCTCCACTTCACTCCCTGGGTACAGCAGAGAGCTGACCTGGAAGAGGGGCAACTGGGACAGAATCCGGTGCCACAACTGGGACTAGAACCCCGTGTGCCGGCGCCACAAGGCGGAGGATTAGCCTAGTGAGCCACTGCGCCGGCCGACTGTGGTCATTTCTATAAATATGAAAGCTTCATTTCGGATGAAGAAAGAAAGGTTCCTTGAGGGTTATTATGAATGTATTTGTAAGTCTAAAATATATATGTGAATATGAAAATTGCAAGGAAGGGATTTACTGTGATGAGACTCTAATCAGAATTGCAAAATAATTCATTACCGGAGCTTCTGCCTTTTCTCATTGGAAAATGTCAATCTTTTAAACCAGGGCCATTATTCCTACTAGTTTATATGTTGCAGATGAATCATGAATTCATCTCATTTTGGTCTCTTGGGCAATGGTTACATAAGTATTTTAGCAACACAAAATGTTCATTCTATTTTGTGTTACTAAAAAAACATTTTTCTGAGAAAAAATATTTATTTTCTCTGCTACATTGTCTCCAGGTAGGCTGGTGAATTTTTCTTAAATGGATAGTTTCTGAAAAGATAATGATTGACCTGATAAAGGTTACAGAAACATTTAAAAAAGCACTGCAATAAATATCATTTTAAATGCTCTGATACTAAAACCATTTTCTTTTTATCAGAAATAGGATATAAACAGTGCTATTACCACCCCATCAACATTGTATTGAAAGCTCTATATAGTGAACTAAGACCAGAAAGAAGAGTGTTTAACAGGGTTGGTAGTTGTTTCTCTTATTTTGCCAAAACAGTTCATAATTGATATTAAGATGCTTTTAAATAATGAGTATTGCAAACAGTAACTTGTTTAGGTGGTAATGTAGGTTAGTACTTCAGCTATTGGCTTTTCTCACACTAGTGCCTTGGTTAATTTGCCAACACATACATTACAAGGGAGTCCATATGTGCCTGCCTTATTTATGACCAATACACTTCACCCTCATTTCCCTCACCTAATTCTGTCTCAATTATTAATTGTTCACACAGCTCTTGACCTCTATTTTGTCTCTGGTTTCTAGCCTTACATTCACACACTCTGTAAGTCCAGATCTGACTCACTAGCATTTATCCAGTTTAACCTTGGTGCTACAAATGGCAAGAAAACATGCGTTTGCTAGTAAGCATGTCTCATTTTGATGGAGACTGTAATTACTAGAAAATTGGTAAAAATCGACCTGCACCTTAGGGAAAGGGGAAAGCCACAGACACAGTTAAATAGTAATCTCTCTCTCTCTCTCTCTCGTGTGTGTGTGTGTGTGTGCGTGTGCACGTGTGTTAAGGCTATAGTGAGTAGGTGTGACATTCTATTGCTATATAAAGGTACATCAAAATGTTTGTGGAGAGGCTTGTGCAGCTGGTTAAGCCATCGCTTTTGACGCTAGCATCTCATACCAGAACATCTGTCCAAGTCCTGGCTGCTCTACTCCTGATGCAGCTCCCTGTCAGTGTACCTGGGAAGGCAGCAAAAGGGGGCCTAAGTATTTTGGACCCTGCTGCCCATGAGGGAGACACACAATGAGTTTTGGGATTTTTAGCTCTTTCCCAGTCCCAGTAGTTGTAGCCATTTGGTGAATGAACCAGTACATGGGACATCTCATTCTTTGTCTATCTCTCCCTGTCTCTCTGTCATTCTGTCTTTTCATTGGGCTAGGGATAAACAATGAGGAAAAAGTGTAGGAGATACACTCTCAGTGGAAAATTGGAGAAAAAAACGCCTGGGAAGCCCCACAGGAGGAGGTGAAATGGGCATGAACCTGAGTGGTGAGTATAGACACACAACACAAGGCATGAGTGCAGCTGCAGTGGCAGAGAGCCAGAGCTGGTAGAAATTTAGAGATGGACGTGAGGCTGGTCTGTGGCAACCTGTGGTGTTGCATGGGTCTGGACTGGAGCCCTGGGGGCTGGCAGTTGCCCAGGGACCCAGCAAAATTAGAGGGGAATGTTTGATTCAAACCAATCTCTCCAAAAAAGAGCCCACTTTCCGGCTGAGGGACAGAGGATGGTATTTTTCACTGGGGCAGCAGTTACAGAAGCTTTCAGGAGTGTGCATAACAGCTCACTGAGATAGGACACCTGAAAGATAATGCTAGTGGCAGTGGCGAGCTCGTGTTCGGCAAGTAGCTCTACTATGCACGTGTGATCCAGAGATTCTACAGAGGGAATGGTCCACAGTCCCCACTGACTTTGAGCCTGACTGGAAAGTGGATGGGCAGCTATATGGGACAGAGGGGCAGCTGCACTACAGCGCCATCTGGACTCAATGACTGTGGGAACCTTGAGTACTGAGATCTTGGGGATTCGTTGGTTACATGAGATAGTATAAGGCATAGCTGGGTATTGAGTTCTACCATGCCTAACTTGGATGTTACCCTGGAAACTCACCCTACCCTAGAGCATTGACCAGAGCTCCTTGGTCACATTCAACACACACCCCTTGGTAGTAACTGAAAGTTCAGACATTCCACTAAGCCACAGAAGCACAGCCCAAAGATAAAAGCCATCAGAAGAGAAAAACAAAAACCAACTTCACAAATGCCTAAAATTAAGTGCAGAAATTCAAGAAACAAGAATAAGGAAGTCACCACGAGTCCCCAAGTGAATAGACAACTGACAGAATAGAAGAAAATATTTGTAAACTCTGCAACTGATAGAGGGTTAGCCTCCAGCATATATAAGCTCAAGAAATTCAACAAGAACAACAAAACAATCCAGTGAAGAAATTGGCAAAGGACTTAAACAGGCATTTTTCAAGAGAGGAAATTCAAATGGCCAACAAACAATTGTGAAAATGCTCAGGATCACTAGCCATCAGAAAAATGTGAATCAAAACCACAATGAAGTTTTACTTCACTACAGTTAGAATGGCTCCCATACAGAAATCAACAAACAACAAATGCTGACAAGGATGTGGGGCAAAAGGTCCCCTGATCCACTGCTGGTGGGAATGTAAACTGCTGCAATCATTGTGGAAGACAGTATGGAGATACTTCAGGAATCTGAATACAGACCTACCACTTGATCCAGCCAGCCCACTCCTGGGAATTTACCCAAACCAAAGGAAATCAGTATATAAGTATATAAAAGAGTTACCTGTATCCCCATGTTCATTGCAGCATAATTCACAATAGCTAAGATATAGATTCAACCCATATCTCTATCAGTGTTGACTAGATAAAGAAATTTTGGTATCTCTATACTATGAAACACTATTCAGCTGTAAAAAAAAATTAACTCTTGTCTTTTGCAACAAGATGGTCACAACTGAAAACCACTATACTTACTGAAATAACCCAGTCCCAAAAAGTCAGATATAATATGCTTTCCCTGATCCAATACAACTAATAGAATACCTGAAATATAATGTGTTGGAGTGAAATAGACATTTTGAGAATAGATGATTGTTTATAGCACTTGTCTCTTCCATTGAGGAACTATCTTTTCTTTTGTTTTACTTTGTTTTGTTTTCTTTCTCTTCATACTATTTTCTGAAATCCTTTACTTAGATTAAAGTTAACTGTAAGATCATCAAGTATATTGAAAATAGACCAAGGTAAAAATTAAGAACAGGAATCTGAGAGGGAGGGGGGTGAAGGGTTGGAATGTGGGCAGGAGGGAGGGTGAGTGGGGGAAGTCCTACTATGTCCCTAAATCTATATATATGCAACTTGTATAACTTAAATAAAATTAAAAAAAAAGTTTATGGAAAACAGAATGAACAGATAATACACATTTTCAAGGAACTTTTTGAAAATTTCATGTCCCAGTATTGACTGCCATTTTCTGATTACCCATTAGCTTATATAATTCTACATTTAGTAATAAGTTTCCAAGATAGGGACTATCCTCATGGAAAAGATAATAACTGAAGTTTAGAGAGAACAAATAACCTGCCCTAAGTAATACAACTCATCAATTAATAGGTAATGAAGCTGAAATTTAAATATAGGTCTTAACAAAAAACTGTTCACTTATCTCAAAAAGCATTAAGATGTTTTTAGAAGAAAAATTTTTCTACTGTGGAAAGAACATTTTGTCTACTCAAATTGGTTGTTTTTTTCTAAAATCAAAGTGTTTATTTTTCCATAGGACAATCAAAATATTCCATAGCAGCTTCATTTCCAATGGATCTCAAGGCTTATTTATCCTTGTTGCATAATCTTGTCTTTTGAGTTGTGTTATTTTATGTACAACACCAGATCTTCCCATGTCTATTCCAATGCTATTTCTGAAGGGAAGCAACAGCTTTATTCTAATCTTGAATACATTTGTACTATCATGATCTTTATTTTTGTTCTTTTTTTTTTTTTTTACTCACACCTCTGCTCTCTCTGCTTGTGTTTGTTAATGGCTTCACCATCACTTATGAGCAGTGAAAATAGACAGAACACACAGTTTCTGAGTCACACACAGTGTTTGCCTCCTCAAGAAAGATCTTTACCCTCCCCTCTTTATTTACAGGTTATGATCACCATTGAATCTAGGTAAAGATATAGACTGACACTTTACACCAAATATACTTTTAATCAAATATATTTGTTCTGGGGCCAGTGCTAATGCGTAGTAGGTTAAGCCTCTGAGTGTGTGGCAACAGCATCTCATATGGGCAGTCCCAGCTGCTCCTCTACCAATCCAGCTCTGGGCTAATGGCCTGAGAAAGCAGAGGAAGATGGCCTAAGTACTTGGGGCCCTGCACCCATGTGGAAGACCAGGAAGAAGTTCCTGGCTTCTGGCTTCAGATCAGCCCAGCCCAGGCCATGTGGCCATTTGGGCTGTGAACCAGAAGACAGAACATTTCTCTGTCTCTCTTTCTCTCTGTCTGTAACTCTGCTTCCCAAATAAAAATAACAGCCATTTATGTACATTGTATCTGATTTTGAAAATCATCTACAAGAGTAATTTCTTAAGATTGATTTTTATTTTTCTGAAATATACAGTCTCAGTGAGGGGGTGAGCTCCCGTCCACTAGTTCACTCCTCAAAAGGCCCCAGTGGCTAGGGCTGGGCTGGTGTGAAGCCAGGAGCCAGGAACTTCTTCCAACTCTCCTGTGTGGGTAAAGGGGCCCAAGGATTTGTGATATCTTCCGCTGCTTTCCCAGGCACATTAGCAAGGAACTGGATCAGAAGTGGAGCAGTCAAGACTCGAACTCATACCCATATGAGAAGAAAGCGTCACAGGTAGTGCGTTTACCAGCTATGCCACAATGCTGGTCCCTACAAGAGTATTTTAAAAAGATAATGGAACAATGAAATTAATGGATACATTTATTTTTGGGCAAAAAGAACTTGACATTTATGCATTGTTTTTCTATAAAATGTGCTTTTAATGAACTTTTTAAAAATTACTTTTAAAAATTTATTCTCATTTATTTGCAGTATGTGTGTGTGGGGGGGAGGTGGGCAGAGAATGAGAGACAAGAAATCTTCATTTGCCTCTGGTTCACTCCCCAAATGCCCACCAAAGATAGGGCTAGTCAGGTCAAAGTCACAAATCAGGAACTATATCTGGGTCTCTGACATGTGTAGCAGGGGCCCAAGCACTTGAGCCATCTTCTGTTGCTTTCCCAGGCGTGTTAGTAGGAAGCTGGATTAGACGCACAGTAGTCAGAACTAGAATCTGTATTCCCATATGGGGTGCAGGCTTCCTACACAAGGGCTGAGCGCACAGGGCCATAGTATCCACCCCTCACAAACTTTTTAAAGACCTCATATATGCATGAATTTATTTTTTGCACCAAAATAAACTTAGTTTTTTTCCTAAGAACTTTTTGAGGTACCCCTGTGCGACCATTTTGGAATATGTTTTTGGCCATTATTCCTTTGGTCATTCTACATCCATTTGTTTAAACTAATGAAGAGAAAGGCACTAAGCTGTATTTTGTGTGTATGAAAGGTGAGACCACAAGCTTTAAGCCTCTAAGGGGCTGACTTTCCGGTAAATTAAGGAAAAAACTAACTAGTACTTGTAATTTAGTATATCATATGCCATTCACAGATATCCAGAAAGCTCTAAGGTGGCAAAAATATGAGTCAATTTGTGCAATTGAGAAAAAACAGAAAATCTGTACATGAAGTTTAGGATGAGTTTTCTTAATTAATTAACTAATTTGAAAGGCAAAGTTACAGAGAGAGATGGAGAGAGAAAGTTCTTCCAACCATTGGTTCACTCCCCAGATGGCCTCAACAACCAAGGTTGGCCTAGATCAAAGCCAGGAGCTTCATCCAGGTCTTCCACATGGGAGGCAGGATTGCACCATTTTCCAGTGCCTTCCCAGCCATTAGCGCAGGGCTGGATAGGAAGTGGAGAAACAGGGACAGGAATCAGTGCCCATGTGGGATGCCAGCTTTCCAGATGGCAGCTTTATCTACTACACCACCTGCAGGCACAGGATGAGTTTTTTAAAAAGATAAAGACGTCCCTGGATAGAGAGAAGGATGAGGACTTCTCATGGAGAGGGAACTGCATACACAGAGGTAGAGGCAAGACACAGCATGGAGCTTTGGGCAGCCAATCGTTTTTCAGGGTGGCTATAACAGACATGAACGAATAGGGGCGGGGACTAGATTAGGAAACAAACTGCACAACTGTTAAGTAATGAAACAAAGCAGAATTGATGAAGTGAGAAGTGTGATTTTAGTCTTCCTGGGAAGTAAATGAGGAAATTGATAGCAGATAAACATGACATTTGGGTCAATTTGTGTTGGGGAGGATAGGATGGGGAGTGGGGAGTGGCTGCTTCTAAAGCTGAGAGAGAATGAGATTGATTTTCTAAGACTTTTATTCCACTTTGAAATAAGAACAGTGATAGAAAGCTTGAAGAGGGTGGCTTCTTTCTACTCTTTCACTCTCTCCACTCTGGAGGTAGAATGACTAATTTAATCTTATTTTCAAAATTTATTTATTTGAAAGGCAGAAAGATGGAGAGATGGAGGATTCAGACATCCTCCATCCACTACTCCATCTGCTACTCAAACGGCTAGCACTAGCCCAGGCTAAAATCAGAAGCCCACAAGTCCATCTGGGTCTCTCATGTGAGTGGCAGTGTTCAAGCACGTTGCCTATCCTCCACTCCCCTCCTAAGCACACAAGTGGGGAAATAGAATCGGAAGCAGATTAGCTAGCACTTTTCCGACACTTTTCTGGCACTGCAAGCAGTGGTCCAACCTACCGTACCACAAGCCAATTCCCAACTAACAATCCCATTTACGAATTTTTAATGAAAAACTTGATATGTGATTTCCAGCCTCATCCTCTTTCCTTTCCCATAGTGACCAACTTGGGTACATTTAAGGTGAATGACAGAGGGTATCTTTCTAGTTCTACAGTTAAATATATAAGCTCCCATGAATGAATTCCAATGTTATCAGAAATAAAGGGAATATTTTGGCTCCCTTTAGCCAATTCTCTGTCCACCTCTCATTTGATTCACAATTTTGGTGGGGAAGTTGTCATTATTTATTGACCTTTTTCAAAGCTGCAAGGCATATAATTCAGCAAAGCAATTAAAAAGTAGCTTGGCTTTGATGGGTTCATTGATAAATATGTATTTTTTATTAGTATCTGTAGGAAAGACTTTGTCAGGTCTCTTACTTGTAATCTGATCTTAAAAATCATTTATGCTTTGCATAATTCAGTTTCCTCATTTATAATGTGAAAATAATCCCTGCCTTACACACTTCACATAAATATAGAGGCCATTACAGTGAACTTGATTTGTGTAGGCTCTCAATCACTACACCAGTTCTTGTTTCCTAAAGGTCACTATTAAACATCAGAATGTAATTTGGGCTGTTTTAGATGTTTATGTAAGTGAAATCATAGGAAAAAAAGAGATGATTAAAAAAAAAAAACCCTAGGGTGTATAGACAATTTTGAATATGACAAAGCACTACACAAATACAAGACATACTTCCGGATGCAATGACTGCATGTGTTCCACTGCAGATGGCACTACCAATCATATTTGCCTTGATCACAGTGATAGCTTCCAAAAGATTTTATTGTCCCTTCTAAGATGATTTCTATCTCCCAGATTAGTGGTTCCAAAACTCAATGAAGGGGAGAGATTATCATGAAAAGAGAAAGGTTTATCCCCAAAAATGAAACCTAGGGTGGGTGTTCTGCCTAAACAGTTAAGATCCTATGTTAGAAGCCTGTGTTCCACACTGGAGTGCCTGAGTCCAGTTCTGATTCTCCCTCCCAGCTAATGCATACCCTGAGAGGCAGCGGGTAGTAGTCCAGTTGGTAGGTCCCTCACACTTTCATAGAAGGTTGGATTGATTTCTTAGCTCCCAACTGTGACTCAGCAAATGGGAGTCTCTGTCTGTTTCTGTCTGTCTCTCTTTCTCTAGCCTCACTCACCCAGCACACCCTCTCTCCCAAATAAATAAATAAAATATAATGTAGTAAATTAAAATAAAGAGGCTGACACTGTGACCTAGAAGGTTAAGCCTGTGCCTGCAGTGCTGGTATCCCATATGGGCAGTGGTTTGTGTCCTGGCTCTCTGCTTATGGCCTGGGAAAGCAGAGGAGGTTATCTAAGTGTTTGGATATCTGCACTCACATGGGAGACCCGGAAGAAGCTCCTGGCTCTTGGCTTCAAATTCGCCCAGCTCTGGTCGTTGCAGCCGTTGGAGAATGAGCTAGCAGATGAAAGACCTTTCTCGTTGTCTCTCCCACTCTTTGTTTGTAACTCTACTTCTCATATAAATAATAAAAATATTTAAAAGAATAAAATAAAATAATAGATCTTGAGACAAAGATTTATGTTTGGGTAGTTTATTCTGGAGAATATCCCAGGGAGCAGGAGTGAGAGAAGTAGGAAAGATCAATCCAAGGGTGCATTATTGAGATCACTGAGGACCCAGTGGACACGGGAGCTGGGTGCTGGCTGGAATCCACCAGAGTTGAAGAAGTATTCTCAGAATCCAGAATGTTGGGGCTCCTGGGAGGTCATATGCTCCTTGTTTTGAAAACCGTCCACAGGAAGATTAGACATAGCAGAGGAGTCTGGAGCTATGACACTGTCAGTGTGAAGTGACTTGAATCCCACATGAGACAGCCTGCTCCCACCAGAGTCAAAATCAGAAGTGAAGCCAACAGGATCTGAGAGCAGGAGACAGACTGACTGTCACTTATATTGTGTGGATATCATGAAACATGGAGAGATAGGACCCAACATATAAACAGGAAAGTTTAATAAGAGAAAATATAAAATCATATATCAAAAAATGTAAAAACAAAACCAGAAGCATCATGTTTGCAAAAATTGAAGTTACACACTAAGCAAAAATTGCTGTATTGGCTAATATATTCATTTTTAAAAATTTGATACCATATATTTCATTTGTGCAAGTTATCTGCTAGTACTTATGGACAAATAAAGGATGCAAACTTGAAAATATTGAAAATATTGGAGAGAATCATAGTTGAGAAAATGACAAGTTTTGATTTTTCCTGCTAATTAAAACACTGTTGCTAGAGTTGGATAGCACTGAATACATCAGTCTTTTTAACTGTGGAAATTGAGGCTCCCTAATTCAGTATCTGCTTTGCTGCTAGCTTGATTTTTCTAAAACTCTAATATTATCAAGTGACTTTCACCCTTAAAATCAGTTCCCAAAGCATCTTTAACTTGGTCCCTGACACTTTGCTTTAGTTGATATCATACCCTTCCTGGAAATACCCACTCCAACCCCTCTGATCAAAGCTCCACTCATCCTTTAGTCCCCTATCAAACCTCTCCCTAAATTCCCTTCCCCGTTCCATGGCCCCTTGAGGTGTTACTCTCCTTGGATTTTTCATGTTTCCCTTGTAAACCCAGTGGAACATTTGTTCACATTTGTGGTGCAGATAACCTCTCTGAATCTTAACCAAATTTTAATCTAATCCCCAGGTACCCACACAAGCCTCTGCTGGATATTAATCAGGCAGTATCTGGGCCAATATGGAGTCTTCAAAAACATCAATCAGGCTGTATCTGGGCCAATATGGAGTCTTCAAAAACATCATGGAAAGTGAATAATGACAAAATGAATGCATGGATTTGAAAACTTTTTCCTGGACCAGCGCTGTGGCTCACTAAGTTAATCCTCTGCCTGTGGCACTGGCACTCCAGGTTCTAGTCCCGGTTGGGGCTCTGGTTCTGTCCCAGTTGCCCCTCTTCCAGTCCAGCTCTCTGCTGTGGCCCAGGTGTGCAGTGGAGGATGGCCCAAGTGCTTGGGCCCAGCACCCGCATGGGAGAGCAGGAGGAAGCACCTGGCTCCTGGCTTCAGATCCGTGTGGCACGCCGGCTGCAGTGGCCACTTGGCGGGGGGGTGGGGGGTGGGGGTGAACCAACGGAAAGGAAGACCTTTCCCTCTGTCTCTCTCTCACTGTCCAACTCTGCCTGTCAAAAAAAAAAAAAATTCCATGCCAAACTAATTTTCTTTTAATTCCATTTTCCATGATTTTTTTGGAAGTACTCTTATGGTTTTATAAATGTCTATCTTTCCATATTCATATTTTTTTAAATGTTTTATTTTATTTGAAGGCAGAAAAAGCGAGGGACACAGAGAGAGAGAGAGAGAGAGAGAGAGTGCTCTTTCATTCACTAATTCCCCAATTGCCCACAACAGCAGGGCAGGTCAGGCTGAAGGAAGGAACCCAGGACTCTACCTGGCTCTCTCACACGGCAGAGACCCAATATTTGAGCCATTGCCTGCTGCCTTCCAGGTGCACATGAGCAGGGAGTTGCAGTTGGAAGTGGAGCCTGAAATAGAACAGAGGCACTTCAATATTGGATGCAGCATTCCAGGGAGTATCTTAACCGCTGCACTAAATGCCTGCCTCTAAATTAGTTTTTATTATGTATACTGCTTTAACATTTTCTGCAGATCTACATTAGCTCTAGACTCTGTCCCAGCTAAACTTGTACCTCAGATTCTCCACTTGTCTTTCCAGATAGACTAGAACGGGTGAGGTGTATGGTGGAGACTGGGTCACACTCACCCCAAGGTGCGCCTCTTCAGGTGTCCTTTATGAGTGTTCTATGATTTACAAAATCATTTACACTGACAGACAGATGTTGACTCATGAAAATGATATGAAATGTCAATCTTCCAATTGCTACTCTAAAATATGATATTCCTTTAATCATCTTGAAACTAGAAATTAATTATTGAGAACGTGGTCCTATCTTCAAAAACCATGTATGATTCTGAAGTTGGGACATTGTTTCCATGATTAAGTTTTAGGAGAACTCACAAGAAGAATGAAATTTTACAAGAGCAAATCTAGGACTCTATGTGGCCGATGGGGAGGTGGAACGTAAATTCACATGCTATCTGTAAACAGGAGGCAGCTGAAAAGTATTTTGTTTTACAAGCTTGTTATTGCCTTTATTCATCCATTGCAATGTTGTTCTTGATGTTCTCTTTGTAAATCATCACCATTAAATATTCATTGAGAGAGCTCAGGGTAGAGAGAGACAGAAAAATGGGAGAACAATGATAGCTTCCATGTTGCCTTCAAATAGAGGAAAGATGCAATACAGTTCCAGCAGGAGTGGTGTAGAAAAGGCATGGAAGAGTTGGATTACCCAAAAGAAAGTCATGACAACTAATACAAAAGAAAAAAAATGAGTTAGAAAGGAAAGTAATAAGCTAAAATGACTTTAAATCTGAAGTTAGGTATTTATATTTGGTCTGCTCAGTGCCAAGTGTGCATGAATATAACAATTAAGTGTTAGGATATGTGGAATCAATACAAGGATTGTACACTTTACAGTATAGTAAAAATACAATATCAGTGAGAAAATCTTGAAAGTGAGAAACAAATTTAAGAGTGTAGTAATCCAAACATAAATTAATAGGAATTTGAACTAAATGATATATTTAAAAATATGTATATGAAGAGAGAATGCAGGAAAAGTTATAGAAGTTATTATTGAAGAATGAAGACTTTGATGTATAAAAGAGAGACATGAATTTGGAAAGTCTGAGCAAGGATGGTGTCACAACTCCACAAATATCCACTTTTATAATGCTGAATTTCTCAGCTTTCATTTTGGAGTCATTTGGGCACAGAGAAAGATGATGGTAATACTGAATATGGGATAGGTTAAGAATGAATGAGAATGAACAGACAAATTTAACTCACAGCCTTTTCCTTCATAGGAATATATAACTTTTTTCCAGTGATAACTATTATTTTTACTTGAAAAAAAAGAAAAGTTATACTTTCAAAATATATGTTTGGCTATCTAGTAGTGTCCAAACACAGTTAGGAAAGCTTTAGAAATATTTACAATGGTAGACAAAGAACAGTGTTTTTGTACCTGGGTAGTTATGTGTCTCCTAAGTACAATAGCAAGTTCCATCATTACTGATGTGCTGATGCACAGAGTCAAGCATTGTCAATGAAGGTGCATGATTCAACAGAAAATTAGCTTCCTTTTATTTTTGCTTATTACATCCAGGACAGACTGAAGAGAGGGGACTCAGAATTGTCAGATGCATCCCTGTTCGGTATAATATTTGTAGGATGTCAGTACGTGGTATACATTTGGATACAGGTCTCTGCAATGGGGAGTAGTAGACAGGCTGAAATCTGCAGTGTTTTTAAATGTCAAGTTGGAAATATTTTTCCAAAAACCCTGAGGGAGTTATTACCCTGACAGATAATATGTGACTATCAGGCTGCATTCTTCAGACAACTTTGCTTGTCAACCCCGATTGGTGAAATATTGAGTTGGGAGTGTGGGATGTGTGTTAAAATGGAAAACTACTGAGGACACCTTCACCAGGCTTCATCCTCAATTGCTATTAAGTCTTAGATGCTAAGAAAGCTACAGGCAAGGCTCATGGGGAGGCTGAGTCAGGTAGCTGAAGGGTTTAATTATTGGGTTTCCTTCTGAGAAGGCTGGGGCTCATGGAATCAGCAATAATAATAATAATTGCAGTAATAATTAACCTTAAGTACTTTCATGCATGTGGTTGCCTGACTCTGGTTTCAGTACAGAACCACCATAGAACTGATGAATATTTTCCTACCTATATTTTCTCCCTTATTGTTGCATATGATCTGGGCAAACCTAGCCCAGGGTCACCCAGAATAACACACACTCCACAAAACACAGACTGCCCCTTCTCAGCAGTCTTGAATGTTTGCTGCAAGAATAACCTTGGCTTGCAAACCTTGCTCATGCTGTGCAGCTGACAAGCTGAAGGCTCTTGTAAATATCTGGCCTTCATCCCCTGCTTCTCATATGTGAGGAACTTTGCCCAGTTCCTCTACTGACACCTGAATGCTAAGCTTTTTCCTCCAAAAACTCTCATGGATTAGGCACCACTGAACACTGAACTTAATTCTGTTCTTTCTAAATAACTCTACCAATTTATCCTTCACAGAACATCATCTCAAGCATTTACAGGAGCCCCTCCGGACGCCAGATCGATATCAGGCTTTTGTGTAGCACCATCAGTAAACAAAGCACGGACACAGTGGTCTCCTTCAAGCCCATCTCAAATGTCCTTATTAAGAAGCCATCATGTCAGAGCTGGGAGGGTGTTGCACAGCTTCATCACAGAGTCACTGCCGGTGGAGATGCACAAGCGATCCGCACAGCCGAAAAGGGAGATTCCTTTTCTGTCCTTCCCAGGATATGGTATTTATAAATGTCCACACATAACAATATGAACTTTATGTTACAAATTTGGCTTTAAAGTGTCCCTACAAGGTGCTGATTTTAAAAAAGTAACATAATCCATCCACATATGAGTCACTCCATGAGCTGAGGTTTAATCCTTCGTGAAAAAGCTCACATTTATAAAATAAGAATCAGATTTGATCTTTTTTTTAACTTTTAATTTTTTTGACAGGCAGAGTGGACAGTGAGAGAGAGAGAGACAGAGAGAAAGGTCTTCCTTTGCCGTTGGTTCACCCTCCAATGGCCGCCACGGCCGGCGCGCTGCGGCCGGCGCACCGCGCTGATCCGATGGCAGGAGCCAGGTGCTTCTCCTGGTCTCCCATGGGGTGCAGGGCCCAAGGACTTGGGCCATCCTCCACTGCACTCCCAGGCCACAGCAGAGAGCTGGCCTGGAAGAGGGGCAACCGGGACAGAATCCGGCGCCCCGACCAGGACTAGAACCCGGTGTGCCGGCGCTGCAAGGCGGAGGATTAGCCTAGTGAGCCGCGGCGCCAGCCAGATTTGATCTTTTAAAAAAGCTAACATTGAGAAAATATTTTTTTAAGATTTATTTATTTATTTGAAGGCAGATATATATATATATAGAGAGAGAGAGAGAGAAAGAGAGAGAGAGAGAGAGAGAGAGAGAGAGAGAGATCTATCCACTAGTTCACTCCTCAAATGACCACAATGATCCGGCTGCACCAGGCCAAAGCCAGGAGCCAGGAGCTTCTTCCAGATCTCCCACATAGGTGCAGAGGCCCAGGGGCCCAAGCTCTTTGGCCGTCCCCCTCTGATTTCCCAGGCCATTAACAGAGAGATGGATTGGAAACAGAGCAGTCAGAACTTGAACCGACACCCATTTTGGGATGCCAGCCCTGCAGGTGGAGACAATTTGCTACGCCATAGTTCCAGACCCCGAGGAAAACCTTTTGAAAGTTTAACACAACATGAATTAAATTTGTCTTGTGTGATCTAGTTATGTGGCCATCCCTTAGGGGTAAAAAGCATAGACTTGAAGTTATTGCTTTCTGTCTGTTTTTCCAAGAAATAATGATTGATTTGTGCTGACTCATCTATGCCAGCTCATTCAACCTCCAAATTGATGAAAAATCCTCATTTTATCTCTATCTGATTGGCTCTGGTTAATTGCACTGTACAAACTCAGGCACTAGGTTGAGGTAGTGACAGGAAATTGAACTCATGTATGTTCTGCATGGACCAATAAGTCACTTTTTCTACACCATAAAATGATACAACATGTGTTGGCAGCTGCCCTAAATCTAATACAATGTCCACACACTTAAATGCTATTAGCAGATAACAAGATGTATGCGCTGAGTAAGGAAGTCAGGGAGAGCCATCAGAAGGCAGCAGCATTGCTCTGGACAGTTGGTCCTAGATGGGTTGATGTATGTAAGTTAACACAGAACTTCTGAGTCCTTAAGTTAAACCAGAAATGCAGATGCTTCTTTTGTATGTTAGCAAAAATAAACCTTTAAAATGTAGTCCAAAGTAGACTCTGAATGTTAGATCTGACCTTGGGCCACCGATTAGCTAGAGATACAATTGGGTACACATTTTTGAAGAGTGGAACTATAAAAACTGCAAAGGGATGAGACTCACAGTGTTACATGTTTCCAAATTCATTGTGACTTAAATAACTCTGAATTTTACATCTGAAGACACTTCAAAATGCTTGTGGAAATGGATTTCAAAGATAAGTTTGTTTTGCTGCAAAAGCTTTTGAGACCATATACATGAGAGACCTTCAGAAAGTTCATAGAAAATGTGCATTATGAAAAAACTGTATGGATTTCAAAATTTTTCATCAAAATAAACTTTTTACAAAAGATTGATTTATTTTTTATTTATTTATTTCATAGGCTGAGTGCCAGAGGGAGAAGTTATATTTTATTTTATATATATATGTATATATATGTACATAGAGGGAGATTTATATATATATAATATATAATTATATATTATTATATATTATTTTATATATAATTATATATAATATATAATAATATAATATAATTATATTATATAATACATAACAATATTAAATATATTATATACTATATAAAATATATAATATATTATATTATATAATATTTTGTTATATAACACATTATATATTAAATATTATATATAATATATATTTTATATATTATATAATGCATAATATATTATAATGTATTGTATATAATATGTTATATGTAATATAATATATAATATATAATATAAAATATAATATATAATATATTATATAATATGTTATGTATAATATATATTATATATTATATAATTATATAATATCTCCTTCTAATTATATAAATCTCCTTCTCCCTCTCCCTCTCCCTCTCCCAGTCACTGATTCACTCTCCAAATGGCCACAAGAGCCTGCTCTGGGAGCTTGAACCCTATTCAGATCTCACGTGGGTGGGTAGGGACCCAGGTACTTGGGCTATCTTCCCTGCCTTAAAGCTCAGCACATTAGCAGGCATCCAGATCAGAAGCAGAGCAGCTGAGTCTTAAACTGGTGCTCCAATATGCGATGCTAGTATCGAAAGAGGTACTTAACCCACTACAACACAATACTAGCCCCCAGACAAATTTATTTTGAAACTCCATTTTTGTATGGCACTCAAATCAATCTTCAGGGACCAATGTTATAGTGCAGTGAATTAAGGCCAGACTTTAGACACTGGCATTTCATATGGGTGCCGTTTCCAGTACGAGTGCTCCACCAGTAGCTTGCTAAATGCACCTGGCAAAGCAGAAGAAAATGGCCTGAGTGTGGGTCTCTGTCACCCACACAGAAGACCAGATGAAGCTCCAGGCTCTTGGCTTCAGCCTGACGTAGTCCTGGCCACTGTGGCCATTCTTCAAAATTAGCAATAAATTCATGGCTCTTTGGTTTATGGATTTTCTGCAACTTTAATGTAAAAATTGGTATTTAAGATGAATCCTAAATTTCTCCATAGCTGTACTGTATAATCTTGCCTGAGCTTTTACAAAGTCAATAATATGCATAAAATCAAATTAGAAGCAATACCTCCCTATTTGAAATTCCCACATGCTCCCTACATTTACATTGCATTTTTAAGACACTGATTTCAGTGAGTGTGCATGACATTAGCAACTGTCTCCTCAACAGTGAATCAGGGCTTGAGGTAAGGAAGTGAAATGAGAACCAGTTCTGTCAAGTTTTCGTTTCTTCTTTCCTCTGTCTCCTTCCAGTCTAGTCACCCCTCCCCCTCTTTTCTTCCCTTCCTCTTTCCTCCTTCCTTTTTTTTCTCACTCCTCATCTCCCTCCCTTCCATCCTGAGACAGTCCCAGAGCTTGGTTTCTGCTGTACTCTATAAGGAAGGTTTTGATGACTCCTGAAAGATGATTATGTTCTCCCATAGAGAGGATAGGCTTGATGCAATAGTACACACACTTGCAACCAAGAGTGAACAAAGAAATAAAAATTAATATTTGACAATTTAGCAAGGAGAATTTCTCCTTGCAGACCTAGTAGCCTCACTTTCATTGTTTATTGTACCTCTGACTTTGTTACAATCCTTATATATTTTAATTTCCTTTCCTCTCTACACTCAGAAGCTTACATTGCTAAAGAGCTAGATGGATTCTGTAATCTTAAGGCTATTTTCATCTACTTTAAAATGACTATTTCTCCCATTAGGCCATGGGAGGGAAGAGTAAATATAGTACAATCTTAAACCCTTTATGTTCATAGAGATTTATAAACAAATATTTGTATATTTCTTAATTTTGTAGTAATGGCAACAGTGGTGGGGGAGAGTGATTATAAAAACAACATTTTCCCAAAATCATTTTCACTACAGTAAACTATGAATAAAAACCTATACTGCTGTTTCTCATTTTGGAATAGGAAGCCTAATGTGCAGCTAGGGTGAAACTGGAATGTTTTGTTAATGTACAATAAAACATAAAAATGCCCATATTCTAGTAATGAGAAAGATAGCCCTATTTCCCTGAACAATAACGTATCTCTGATCATTTCACATGTATATAGCCACTCAGAATTCTTCCCAGTGGATATGAAATAAATCCATCTGTTTCTCATTGCTATCAAGTCATAATATAAAAATTAATATGAAATTTCAAATTTCATAGAAGTAAGGAAATCAGATAAATGAACTGAAAGTGGTAATTTGGAGATTAAAAAAAAGAGGAAAAACCAAAAAGAAGATGGGTCCATCCAGGTATGGTCTTCTTCAAGGTTTGAGGGGTACTCAAAGTTGCTTAACAAAGAATTAGGCCCAGCTGACAAGAAGAACATAATGCCTAGGGTATCTGAGGAAAAGCCACAGACTTTGAAAATTCCAACACATAGAAGTATGATTGTCTCCTTGGGTTGGGCATGGTGAAGGTGACTCCTATCTCAGGATATTTGGAGAAATCTAAATAGAGCTCCTGTCCACCAGCAATCAGTCATTGGACACTGGTCCTGGGGAAAGGGAAGCCATCTCCCAGAGGCATCCTGGTGCCCTAGAATGATCAAGACAGATTTTAAGTTACCACAGTGATACATAAAGGGAGGGATGAATTTAGGAAAATTCCAGGAAAAGTCTCCTAATTTTTGAATATCTTGTCTGTCACTGAGAGTAGAGATAATATATCTATAGCATATAAATAATGTGGTATCAACTAATATATAATTATATATGTATACACAGTTTATATACTAATCACAACACAACAAAGGAATTTTACATATCATAGCAACAGTACTAACCCTTTATTCACGAAAATAATATTTTAATAGTTTTCCATTTCCTTCTATTAATTTTATCATTTAGCTTTAAAATCACTGTAGGATGTGCATTTAATTAAACATCCTCCGAAAACCATATTAAACTGAAAATATGGGGCTATGGACAACTATTTAAACTCATAAAGCCAAATGAAT
The DNA here is from genome assembly GCF_964237555.1 of Oryctolagus cuniculus. NCBI lineage: Eukaryota > Metazoa > Chordata > Mammalia > Lagomorpha > Leporidae > Oryctolagus > Oryctolagus cuniculus. Next base: position 6,214,200 of record NC_091439.1, on the reverse strand, counting down.
ATGAGAGGGGATAACAATCAATATCAGCAGATTTTCAAAAGGATAGCATTTATCTAGAATCCACTTTGTGCTGGACACATTTTTTTAAAATATTTATTTGAAAATCAGAGTTACAGAGAGAGCAGGAAAGACAGGGAGACAAATCTCCTATCCTCTGGTTCACTCCCTAGAGGGCCACAACGACCGTGGTTGGGCCAGGCGGTAGCCAGCAACCAGGAACTTCTTCCTGGTCTCCTGCATGGGTGCAGGGGCCTAAGAACCTGGGCCATCTTCCACTGTTTTTCCCATGCCATTAACAGAGAGCTGGATTGGAAATGGAGCAGCAGGGACACAAACTGGTGCCCATACGGAGTGTCAGTGTTGCAAGTGCTTCACCACAACCCTGGCTCCATGCTGGACATTTTTATATGTGCTTTAATTATTTTAATAGTCCTATGGGATAGCTAATATTATTAGCCACAACTGTAGATGAGCAAAGCACTGAAAGAGGAAAGAATTTACCCAAGTGATGGAGAAGATTTGATACAATGCAGTTTATCTCTAGCTCCAGATACCTAAACACTGTTTATTATATTGCTATGAGCAGGAAGCCACTAGAAGAATTTAGTAAGTTCTCACCTACCTACCTGTCTAGAGAGAAAACTACAATAAGTCATTAATCATGTTTGAGTCACAGAATCTCAGAAAGACTCAGGAATTGGAAACAAATTTGAAGCCGGTGCGATGGGAGTCTGCAGGAGGTGAGGAGTGGGGGTTGAGCTGAACGCCAGGGGATTGGTTAAATCTACTGATGTGTTGGTACAAGAGGTAATTAATCCTGCAGGCCTGCAGGCACAGCTCAGGGAAGGCTGACATGCTGTGCCAAACACTCAGAATTAGGCGAAGTCTACAAATGGAGTAATGAGATTTCCAGCCTCCTCAGCACATCTCGCATGCAGAATGATGCATCAGGGCAGGAGATTTAGATGAAGAAAGTGGAGAAACAAGAGGAAGGGTAGAGATATATACACACTGGGAAGTGGATTCATCGCCCATTGGTATACCTTAATGATTAAGTCTCACGAATGTAACAAGGCTGCCATTTATTCTTTAAAATGAGTGAACAGGCAATGAAGAATAAGATAACACAGAAAGCAAAGTACACTAATGGTAGAAGTCAAACTAAGGGTGTTGGGGAATGTGGAGTTTTGTGCTAGCTGGTTAGGATGCCAACCTCCCTTACAGACTGCCTGGGTTCTATGCCTGATTCTGGCTTCAGACACCAGCTTCCTGCTAGTGCAGACCCTGGCAGCCAGCAACGATGGATCAAGAAATTGTGTTCCTGGGGTTGGCATTGTGGTGCAGCAGGTTAAGCCACTGTTTATAATGGTGGCATCCCATACTGGAGCATCAGTTCAAGTACCAGATACTCAGCTCCATGCTGATGTACCTGAGAGACAGTGGATGATGGCACAATTACTTGGTCCCCTGCCATTCACAGGGAAGACTAGGATGGAATTCCTGGCTCCTGGCCTCAGCTTGACCCAGTCCTAGATATTGTGGCCACTAGGGAATGAACCAGTGGGTGGAAGATCTCTCTCCCTCTCTCTCCCTGTCTCTCTTTCTCTCAAATAAATAAATATTTAAAAAGAAAAAAAAAAAACAGAAGAAATTCAGTTCCTGCCAGCTCACATGGGATATGTGGATTGAGTTCCCAGTTCCCAGGACTTTCTGAGAGTCAACCAGTGGATGGGAGCACTGCCCTCACTTCCTACTTCTCTCTGCCTCACAAATAAATAAATAAGCTTTTTAAAAAAATCAGGTAGGAAAAACAAAAGGGATAACTTCAAAGGAAAGGCAAGCAATGTGGGGAACAGAAGAAATTTTCAGAATAGCTTTAATTACTCTCAGAAAAGACTGCTTTCAGGACACAAGAACCCAAGGATAGATTGGGTTTTTAAGTAAGAAAAAAAAGAAAAAAGAAAAAAAATAACTTCAGCTGCAAGGAGAGGAATGCTGTGGAGAAGGGAAATGAGGAGGGCCTGAGGAGACAGATTTGGAGAAAGGGTCGACAGTCACTAGTGACAACAGAATTCCACAGCACCAGTAAAGAGATAATTTCTATTCCAAAATCCACCACCTTTTGCAAGAATGCATTCTGTCACAGTATGTACCAACAAGAAGTCAAACTTCTTATGTACTTTTTGTAGTGCTATTTTTGCAAAGAAAAGTAAAGGGAAGGTGCTAATTATCATTTGAAAAACAGAAATATTATGTGTTGGGGTGAATACAGAAATAAAAATTTTAACAGAAGATCATAGAATGTAATCAGAACAGGCTTGGAAAGACAGACGAAATCAGGAATAATACATTGGGCACATCAAGTCTGAGCTGCCAGTTAGAAATCCAAACAGTTATTAAATGCTCAGCTGGATATGTGGGTCTGCAGTTCAAGTGAAAGGACAAGGCTAAGATATAAATTTCAAGTTGTCTGCATATATGCGTAAGTTAAAGCCAGGAGACTGGATGAGATCATTCAAGGAGTAGACAAAAAAAGAAGAGATGCAAAGACTGAGCTCTGCAAATTGCAATGCTACATTTAACTAAATTGATGGAGATAGAGTTAAGGTAAGACAAAATTATGGTAGCTAGTGCTGTGGCGCAGAGGGGTTAAAGCCCCAGCCTGCAGCACTGGCAACCTATATGGCTTCTGGTTTGAGTCTAGGCTGCTCCATTTCCAATCCAGCTCCCTGATAATATGCCTGGAAAAGCACTGCAGGAAAGTACAAGTCTTTGGGCCCCTGCACCCATGTGAAAAACCCGGAAGAAGCTCCTGGCTCCTGCCTTTGGATTGGCTCAGCTCTGGCTGTTACAGCCATTTAAGGAGTACTCTATAGGATACTGTACAGCAGTCAAAAACAATGAAATCTGGTCATTTGCAACAAAATGGAGGAATCTGGAAAACATCATAGCTGAGTGAAATAAGCCAGTCCCAAAGGGAAAATATCATATGTTCTCCCTGATTGGTGACAACTTACAGAGCACCAAAAAGGAAACATGTTGAAGTGAAATGGACACTATGAGAAACAGTGACTTGATCAGCCCTTGTCCTGAGTGTTGATGAGCAACTTACTACTTTAACCCTTTTAGTATTTTTTTGTTCTACTTATACTATTGGTTGAACTCTTTAATTAACACACAAATATTCTTAGGTGTTTAAATTTAACTGAAAAGTGATCTATGTTCAATATAAGAGGGAGGAGATGTACAATTTGAGACATGCTCAATCGGACGTGCCCCAAATGGTGGAGTTAGAAATGTGCCAGGGGATTCCAATTCAATCCCATCAAGGTGGCATGTACCAATGCCATCTCACTAGTCCAAGTGATCAGTTTCAGTTCACAATTGATCATAATGATAGGCTTAAGAGTCAAAGGGATCACATAAACAAGACTAGTGTCTGCTAATACTAACTGATAGAATTAAAAAGAGAGAACGATCCAATATGGGAATTGGGATACACAGCAGACTCATAGAATGGCAGATGTCCTAAATAGCACTCTGGCCTCAGAATCAGCCCTTAAGGCATTTGGATCTGGCTGAAGAGCCCATGAGAGTATTTTAGGCGTAAAATGCCAAGACACTGCAGAAAAAAACAAAAAACAAAAACAAAAACAAAACCCTAAATGAAAGATCTCTGTGAGTGAGATCCCAGTTCAAAGAACGGGCCATAAAAGGAGGAGGTACCTGGCTGGTGCCGTGGCTCAATAGGCTATTCCTCCACCTGCGGCGCTGGCACACGGGTTCTAGTCCTAGTCGGGGTGCCAGATTCTGTCCTGGTTGCCCCTCTTCCAGGCCAGCGTTCTGCTGTGGCCCGGGGGGGGGGGCAGTGGAGGATGGCCCAAGTGCTTGGGCCCTGCACCCCATGGGAGACCAGGAGAAGCACCTGGTTCCTGCCTTCAGATCAGCGTGGTGCACCGGCCACAGCGCCAGCCATGGCGGCCATTGGAGGGTGAACCAACGGCAAAGGAAAACCTTTCTCTCTGTCTCTCTCACTGTCCACTCTGTCTGTCAAAAAAAAAAAAAAAAAAAAAAAAGAAGGAGGTACCTTTTTCTGAAGGGAGGAGAGAACTCCCACTTTGACTATGAGCTTGTCTAAATAAGATCAGAACTGGTGAACTCAAAAGGCTTCCATAGCCTTGGCAACTCATGACAAGAGCCTAGGGTGATTACTGACACCATAAACAAGAGTGTCAATTTGTTAAGTCAACAACAGGAGTTACTGTGCACTTACTCCCCATCTAGAATCTCTGTCCTTAATGTGTTATACAATGTGAATTAATGCTTTAACTAGTACTCAAATAGTACTTTACATTTTGTGTTTCTGTGTGGGTGCAAAGTGTTAAAATCTTTACTTAATTTATACGAAGTTGATCTTCTGTATGTAAAGATAATTGAAAATGAATCTTGATGTGAATGGAGTGGGAGAGGGAGCGGGAGATGTGAGGGTTGCGGGTGGGAGGGAGTTAAAACTCTAATCCAAAAACTGTACTTTGGAAATTTATATTTATTAAATAGAAGTTTTTAAAAAAAGAATGAACCAGTGGATGGAAGACCTCTCTTCTCTCTGTGTGTGTCTTTCTCTGTAACTCTGTCTGTCAAATTAATAAAAAATAAATCTTTGGGAAATAAGTTTAGAAAATAGACAAAGTTATGTAGATCTGGTACCCACACATAAGCACAGAAAACCTAGAATAGGCCTTAGACAAGTTATTTGCCTATGATGAAGGAGTAATTAATATTAACTCATGAATAAATATAACCCGTCTACCAAGAGAAAAATTGAGAAGAGCAAAATCGATAGAGACAGAGAAATGCAATTTTCCTGCCAATTGTTCAGTTCTTATGTAACCCAGCTGTATTTCATGTTCACCGTGTTATGTTGTCTATGTGCCCTTTCAGTTAAACCCGATATTGTGTGAGTGTTTTGTCTTCTACTCCTTATAAACTAATTACTGCCGACAACAAATTACTTTGTTTGCTGTGGTTCAAAATGCTCCCAGCTTAAATTGTCCTACCTACACCTTCTGTGCAGGTGCAAATCTAACACTTCACAGTCTCATTTTATACCCAGGCTACTGCTGGACATCTGACCCATGGGAAATCTCAGACGGGTTAGGAAACACATTCTGTCTGGGGAAATTTTAAATGTGACTTAAGGGTTACAGTTAATGTGACTTATAAACTCATATGAAGCTATGGTTGGAATAAATCAAAGGAAGCCAGAGGCTTATGCAATCAGAAATTATGGAGAACAGAGAAGTCCTTCATGAGAAAAGATATGGGGTGAGCATACAGGTGTTTGTAAATGCACAAGGAGAAACAGGGACTAAAGATTTTGGGACTCCAAAATCTATGACAAAGCAAAGATATGTATTTGGCTTGACCTCTAGCCTCAGGTTCAGAAGGCAGACTTTTCCTTGTATTTTGTCCTTGGATATTCACAAACTTTCTTCACCTTTTTAAAAATATTTGAAATGGCTGCTGTTGCTTTCAGGTATAGTCATATCTAGGCTGAGGAATACTACAAGGAATTGCATGAGCTTAGGCCTGAAGGATAGATTTTTGCTTTTGTTTGAGAGATAATGTTCTGCTTTTGCATTTGGAAGGATGAAAGAACAGATAACAATAAAAAAGTTATCACATATTGAGTACCTGCAATGTGTGTCAAATGTTTATAAAAAAATTCTCTCATTTAATTCTTACCACATCCCCATGGTCTAGGTATTATTGTCCTCATTTATAAATGAGGACAAGAGAAGTTTAATGAATCCCTAGGTCATACAGTCAATAATTACTGAAGCCCAAGAGCCACTTCTAGTCTGTCATACTCCAAAACTTACTTAAACATTCTGCTATAATATTTCCAGTTTGCTAGAATAAAATCAGTAACAACAAATATTAGAACCAGAAATCCCCAAGGCTTATGGGATATCCAGTTAGACAGCTAACTGACTCATGAGAGTGGTTGTCTGTGTCAGGGATCAATGGAAAATAAAGACTTTTATGAATATATCAAGTTTTGTCTTACCATAGGGTACAATAGATGCTGCACATATTGTTTTGCATGGCCATTTTAAGGTATTAAGAAGGTAGCTACATCTATTAAAGACAATTTTCCAAAGTCCAGGATGGTCACAATAAACATATGGCCTTTGAGGCCATGTTTATATTTCCACCTTTGACATTGACTTTTAATTTTAGAATAAATTGAACTTGGCATCACCATTTTAAAATCTAATTGCTATCTTAAATGTAAAATAACAAAAAGAATATAGATTCTTTGACTAAATATGTACCCAACGTTCACCCTATCTTCTCATTCTTAGTTAATATTCCCCTAATCCACCAAGTACCAGAATCCCCAAAACCAGGAATTATACCTGATTCTTCTTTTCCTTTCCTTTCCATCCTCCTTATCCCTGCCAAATCTACCTTCAAATAATTTAGAATCAAGACTTTTCTCTAGCTCTTGCTACCATACTAGCCCAAGCCAAAATGGTCAATTAGACCACTAAACAAACCTCTACAGTGAATATTGGTCCCTTTGCTAAATCACTTTCATATTATCACTTTGTTATAGGTAAAGTATTGGGAATGCAAAACTTCCTTCCTGCTATGGAAGTGAGTATTATAAGATACCCATTTCCAGGACTTTCCTTCTTGCTGAACTTCAGGAAACCAAACACAACTTCCCACAATCTTGACTGCAAAACTTAGTGATTTATAGAAGTAGAGAGACCAGAACATCTACAAGAAGTCAACACCAAGAGTTTGAATAGTGCATGATCTGCAGGTGTTCAGAATTGAAGGAAGCCACAGTTGCAGTCCTATCAACCAGGTAGGGTATGGTACTCTTTCTGTTTTCACCAGTTTCACCAAACTCTCTAAGCGATTCTCTAGGTTAATCAATATCCTGATTAAAAATATCAGTGTCTGCTTAAACAAGCATTAAAGTTTTTCTGCTTATATTCTAACTAATATCCACTCTTCAAAGAGAACCCTAATTGGATGTTTAATTGAATTTTGTCCACCCCAGGCTTAAATCACCCAATGAAATTCCAGAGCATTGGCCAGCGCCGTGGCTCACTAGGCTAATCTTCCACCTTCGGAGCCAGTACTCCAGGTTCTAGTCCCGATTGGGGCGCTGGTTCTGTCCCGGTTGCTCCTCTTCCAGTCCAGCTCTCTGCTGTGGCCTGGGAAGGCGGTGGAGGATGGCCCAAGTGCTTGGGCCCCGCATCCCATGGGAGACCAGGAGGAAGCTCCTCCTGGCTTCGGATCAGCACAGCGCGCTGGCCGTGGCGGCCATTTGAGGGGTGAACCAATGGAAGGAAGACCTTTTTCTCTCTCTCTCAGTGTCTAACTCTGCCTGTCAAGAGAAAGAAAGAAAGAAAGAAAGAAAGAAAGAAAGAAAGAAAGAAAGAAAGAAAGAAAGAAAGAAAGAAAGAAAGAAAGAAAGAAAGAAAGAAATTCCAGCACATCAAGAATCAGGGAACACTCTTTAAGTCCATTCACACAGAATCCATAAGATGAAATATGATGTGACCTGCTTTGGGCCCCTAACCTATTTCTTGATACAATGTCCTTTGTTTCCTTGGTATCATTTGGAATGACTTTCTTTATATTTCTCAGACACGAAGGATGTATTCCTTTAAGGTCTTTTTTTTAAAGATTTATTTATTTATTTGAAATTCAGAGTTACACAGAGAGAGGAGAGGCAGGAGAGAGAGAGGTCTTCCATCCGCTAGTTCACTCCCCAATTGGCCACAACAGCCAGACCTACGGAAGCCAGGAGCCAAGAGCTTCCTCTGGGTCTCCCATGCAGGTGCAGGGGCCCAAGTACTTGGGCCATCTTCCACTGCTTTCCCAGACCACAGTAGAGAGCTGGATGAGAAGTGGAGCATCTGGGTCTTGAATCGGCACTCATATGGGATGCTGGTGCTTCAGGCCAGGGCGTTAAACCGCTGCCCCACAGCCCAGGCCCCAAGGTCTTTTTAAAATGTCCTATTTGTTCTTATTCATCTGAATGGCAGAGCTTCACACACACACACACACACACACACACACAAGGAGAGAGAAAAAGAGGGAGAGGGAGAGGGGAAGGGAGAGGGGGAGGGAATTTACATCACTGGTTCACTCCCCAAATGCCTGAAACAGGAGCTGGGCCAGGCAGAAGCTAGGATCCCAGAACTTCATCCAGGTAGCTCACATGAGTGGCAGAGACCCAAATACTCCAGGCATCATCTTCTCCCTCCCATAGTATGCAGTAGCAGCAAACTGGATCAGAAGTGGAAGCCAAACTCAAACCCAGGCACTCTCACACAGGATCAGGTATCTCTCAAGTTGCAGCTTAACCACTGTGCCGCAATTGTCCATCTATGGGTTTCTTGTACTTGCCCTTCATTTCACATAACTTCTCTTCCCATAGGTGTTTACACTTTCAGCTCCTTTATAACAGTTTTAGCTCACATAAAACTTCCTCAAATGTGGCCAGCGCCACAGCCCAATAGGCTAATCCTCCACCTAGTGGCGCCAGCACACCGGGTTCTAATCCCGATTGGGGCGCTGGATTCTTTCCCGGTTGCCCCTCTTCCAGGCCAGCTCTCTGCTGTTGCCCGGGAAGGCAGTGGAGGATGGCCCAAGTCCTTGGGCCCTACACCCCATGGGAGACCAGGAGAAGCACCTGGCTCCTGCCTTCGGATCAGTGCGGTGCGCCAGCCGTGGCACGCCAGCCGTGGCGGCCATTGGAGGGTGAACCAACGGCAAAAGGAAGACCTTTCTCTCTGTCTCTCTCTCTCTCTCTCTCTCTCTCACTGTCCACTCTGCCTGTCAAAAAAAAAAAAAAAAAAAAAAGCCTTCCTTAACTATCAAATCCTATCACACTCTGGAAAATTTTCCAGGTTTCTTTCTGGTCACTTTTGCCATTAGAAACTGTCTTTCTTTTATTTGTTGAATGAGAATTTTCTGCCCTGACTACCAGCACAGGCATGCTCTTAAAGACTGCATATTTTGTTTACTTCTATATTTCCAGTGCTTAGAACATTGCCTGGTAATTAAATTGATAAAGAGTAAATCTGAAAGAAGTCTTTTCAATTAACAAAATTGATATCTATTTGACCAAAATAAACAAATAAAAATTTACAGTGCTTATAAATATAAAAAGGGTAAGCAACTAGGTAGAATAAAAGGTGCTGCATAGCTTATAACACAGAACTAGAGAGTGTTGGCATTATTTTATAAATGGATATTTTGAAGTCCAATGATTCGCAAATAGTTGGGTTTTATTTGAACATATTCCCTGTCAGAATTCATGGCATCTAAATGAAAGCCATAGGAAAATTGTGAGAAGAATTTTTTAAATGTGTGCAACATGAAGAATTTCAGGTTGCTGAGTAAAGTCAATCAGAGTTGCATATATTTTTACAAGGAGAATTATAGGTATCCAGTTCAATGGGAAGAGCCTGGATCCCTGAAGCAACTCATAAAAGTGAAAAAGTATAAAGTCATACAGTTGAAGGCAGTTCCTTCCTTCCTATTCATACAAAGTGGAATTCTTGAGTTGAATGGACATGCTCATGTACATATGATTAATAACCAAGTAAAATGCTCAACAAAACCTTTATTCTTTTGTGGAGGAAGTAGAAGAGTCAGAGAACATTGTTGCTGCTTTTGTGGCAGGAACCCAGGATTAAAGATCTGAATTTTTCACTCCTCGTTCTCTCTCTCCACTGTAACTTCTTTCCCTGTGCAATACCCTGGCCTCCCTTTAAATATTTGTATCAGAGCTCTAAATTAACAAAAATTTGTTCTCCATGTTCTTTGTATAGCAGAACATATTTTAAACCCTAGAATATAAAATCATGAAGATTCAACTCAACCTAATGGGAAAAAATACAATATTATCTCACTTATGTAAGCAATTTACTTGATAAATCTAAAATATTGCATGCGTTGCAGATGTTCAGCCACTACTGCAGAGATACCATATGTCAGCCACCATTCTGCATTCTTTGGATAATCAAGTATGAAGTAAAGGAATGAAAGCTAGCAGCTAATAAATTAAGCATGACTAGTATCGTATGTCTTCAGACAGATCAAATAATATATCTTAACCATTTAGTATTAAGTGAAAGTAAACAATGAAAATAATTTTAAGAATATGTCACAACAAAATTGTGCCAACTGGTACCCAGATTTAAGAGATGGTTTCTTCTGTCCTTTACTTATGAATCTAATTTCAAATGATTAAGGAATTGTTTGCCAAGAGAGGCACAGGGCTATGAGCCTTGTTCCTGGCATACCATCTGTCCGGAGCAAGTGGAATGAAACAAACTTCATAAAACAGGTCCATCCAGCATATACAACTTTTGACAACAAATCAATATGCATTTTGGATTTAGGTCTGACAAGATAATAGCAAACAAAAGATTATATTTCTCTGAAATAATTCTATACAGCAGTGTAAATGATTTATATCAACTTTATCTTCCTAACCACCTTTTTAAAAAATGCTGACATAATGTGGGTTGATGCTGTGGAACAGTGGGTTAATGCCCTAGCCAGAAGTGCTGATATCTCATAGGGGCACCAGTTCCAGTCCTGGCTGCTCCACTTCCGATCCAGCTCTCTGCTATGGCCTGGAAAAGCAGAAGATGACCCAAGTGCTTGGGCCCCTGCATCCACGTGGGAGACCCAGAAGCTCCTGGTCCTGGCTTCGGATCGGCGCAGTTCTGGCCATCGTGGCCAATTAGGGAGTGAACCAGTGGATGGAAGACCTCTCTCTCTCTGCGCCTCTCCTTCTCTGTGTAACTCTGACTTTCAAACAAATAAATAAATCTTTAAAAAAAAATGCTGACGGAGCTGACGCTGTGGCATAGCCGGTAAGGCTGCTGCCTGCGGTACCGGCATCCCATATGGGTGCTGGTTTGAGCCCTGGCTGCTCCACTTGTGATCCAGCTCTCTGCTGTGGCTTGGGAGAGCAGTACAAGATGGCCCAAGTCCTTGGGCCCCTGTGCTTATGTGGGAGACCTGGAGGAGGCTCCTGGTTCCAGATCAGTGCAGCTCTGCCCATTGGGGCCAACTGGGGAGTGAACCAGCAGATGCAAGACCTCTCTCTCTCTGCCTCTAATTCTCTCTCTATGTAACTCTGACTTTCAAGTAAAATAAATAAGTCTAAAAAAATGTTGACATGTTGCAAGTGTTTTCTGATATAATCTCTACATGTTCCAAAATGACTTAAATTTACTTGTGATATTACATCAAAACGGAGCCATGCGCCTGTAGAAAGCTCTACATGGAATTTCAGAAGCTAAAATGGATTTTTAAAGATTCTTGCTTTAGATTTCTTTTACATACTTCATATTTGCAAGAATAGCATTCAAAAATTCAGGCACATAATTATATTTAATGTAGGATTTTTCTAGATTCCACTATACTCAGAGAAATTGATGATACCTGCCAAAAAGATGCATTTTTAACTAAATTATTGTAGGCATATAGCAACTGGAAATGCATCAATGGAACCAGCATTCTGTTTCCTTTTCTACCAGTGCATGTGAGGTGGAAGTTGGAAAAAACTCTTAAGTATGAAGGGAAATGTGCCATTTGTTGCAATTTAAAGTCCTATGGTATGTAGTACCAAATGTCACAAAATAACTTGCTCTCTAAGATCCCTCTTCAATTTGGAAATCCAAAAGTAAAATAAGTAAGTTTTCTGTGTTCTGTTACATAACCTACACGACAGAGTCAGTCTGCTACTGCTCAGCCTTGCGAATGAATAAAGCGCATATGGTGGAGCTGCTGCAGAGAGGGAAAGGTAGGAAAATAAATAGAAATTGTTCAATTGAAAATACTTTTGAAACTCAGCATTCATTATGCTGTGGACCTCTATTACACCCTACAGGCCTTAAAAAGTAGTTATGGACATTTATAGTGGACCATCAAATCATTCATATATTCAGAGTTGGCCTTAACACAAGACTTCTACTTCTTTCTCAGAGAATACTATAAAAATTGTACATTTTGTTTAGAAAAAAATTTTTTTACAGGCAGAGTTAGACAGTGAGAGAGAGAGAGAGACAGAGAGAAAAGTCTTCCTTTCGCCGTTGGTTCACCCCCCAAGTGGCCGCTACAGCAGGTGCATTGTGCCAATCCGAAGCCAGGAGCCAGGTGCTTCCTCCTGGTTTCCCATGCGGGTGCAGGGCCCAAGGACTTGGGCCATCCTCCACTGCACTCCCGGGCCACAGCAGAGGGCTGGCCTGGAAGAGGAGCAACCGGGACAGAATCCGGCACCCCAACCGGGACTAGAACCCGGTGTATCTGCGCCTCAGGTGGAGGATTAGCCTAGTGAGCCAAGGTGCCAGCCTAGAAAAATTCTTAACATAGTTACTGGGCGGCCGGCGCCGCAGCTCACTAGGCTAATCCTCCGCCTGAGGTGCCGGCACACCGGGTTCTACTCCCAGTCGGGGCGCCGGATTCTGTCCTGGTTGCCCCTCTTCCAGGCCAGCTCTCTGCTATGGCCAGGGAGTGCAGTGGAGGATGGCCCAAGTGCTTGGGCCCTGCACCCCATGGGAGACCAGGAGAAGCACCTGGCTCCTGCCTTCAGATCAGCGTGGTGCGCCGGCCTTGGCGGCCATTGGAGGGTGAACCAACGGCAAAGGAAGACCTTTCTCTCTGTCTCTCTCACTGTCCACTCTGCCTGTCAATAACTAAAAAATTAAAAAATGAATAAATAAATAGTTACTGGGAAAATCAGCAGCTGGTTGGAGTTCTCATAACCAATGTCAGTTTGCCTGGGTTTGAATCTTGGTTCCACTTCTAATTCCAGCTTCCTGCTAAAGTGTACCCTGAGGCAGCAGGTAATGATCCAATTAATTGGGTGCCTGGCACTCACATGGGGGACCAGCTTTGAGTTACTGGCTTGGGCTTTGACCTGGCTCAGCTTTAGCTAAAGTAGATATTTGGAGAGTGAACCAGAGGATGGAAGATCTCACTGTCTGTTTCTTCTCTCTCTCTCTTTTTCTCTCTCTTTCTGTGTCCTAACAAAATACCAAAAATAAATGAATGAATAAATAAATAAATAAATAAGGTACTGAACAAGTACAATGATTTAATATTTACTTTTCAAAACAAAATTAAACTGGTACTATAAAATAAAAAGCCATCCTTTTACAATAATCCATATAGGACAGAACTCTAGGAAACTTATAATATGTAGGAGTTATTCTATTCTCTAGTATAGTCAATTGCAATGGCACATATTTCTGGAGTTACAATGTAGGGACTCCTAATGCTTGGCTAACCACTTACCACTCACCAGAGGCCAGTTTTCAGTGATGCATCTTGTGGTTCCTTTTTCTAATGCCCTACTTGCTCCCACCACATTTCTTTCAAACACCTCATCCATACCTGATCCACATCAAGAGTCATCTCTTGTGGGTTCAAATGTTGAAAGGCTGTGAAAAGATTTGGTCCCTCTCTCCACAGAGTCCAGTCAAATGAGAGAGGAGACACCCAAAGTGGTAAATGATTTACTGTGATGTCTCCCAAACTCTCTGAGTACTCTCCATGATAAAATATGCACAGTGTTTCAGTTGAGGAGATTTTGGAGGATATGGTTCACAAGACAATATCTGCTATTTTAACACATGGTATACTTTGACATTTTCTGCTTTATGTTTTCTGTTTCTGATTTCATGCTGACCAAGATCTACCAAAGTGTTTTCATGACCCGTTATGCTAAAACTTAAAGTTTGAAAAATATAGCTATAGAATTCCAAAGGGTAGAGTAACAGTATTTTTATACTTACTGTGATAACCTCGGATGCTGAGCAAAATCTATAGCATAGATTAGGTACCAACCTTAGTCTATTGTACTGCTGATGGAAGGGTGAGTGGATAAATTGATAGGATGGATGAATGGAACAATGTAAAATGTGTTTTAATTTATCCTGTACTCTTCACAGTTAATTGGAAAAACTTTACTTAAAATGGAAGGCTTCAGCTAAGTTGTGAAAAATTAGCAATAATTTTTCAGAAAAATGTATTCTCTAACTATAGGAAAAGAACTATCATTGAATATTTTAACTATAATAAGCAAATCAGAATGGATATCATGTTCTACAATGGGGATGAACTCTTTAGGCCCCATAACTTAACATATTAGTCATATACTGATGATGCCAAAACTTATATATTTATTCCTCTTTGCCATTAGTACCAAATATTCATTGTAAACTATCCACTTGAAGTTTCCCTTGAATATTCAGTGCATAAGGCAAATTTAAATTTCCCATACAGAATCCATCTATTTCCCAATTTCCCAACTTACTTCTCACCCACCTGACATTTCCCATCTTAGATAATGCCATTATCATCCACACATTCAATTAACCAATATCAGAAGTCTTCCTTTATAGTCTGATTTCATAATCTGCACTTCTCAATAATCAATTAATGGTTTGTCTCTATCTTCAATATAAATTTGAATTCAAGTAATTCTCATAAACTCACTAGCTACCACTTAGTCTGAAAAATGATCATCCTTGCCTATCTGACTGTAGTAGCTTTTAACTGACCTTTATGCTTCCGTTTTGCAAGCATCATCTCTCAAACACACAAGCATCTTTTATATAGTGGACAAAGGGATCTTTTAAAGGGTAATAAATTCATATTGTGCTTTGGGTGCAGCTGTTTAGACAGTACTTGGGATGCCAGCATCTCATATGGAAGTGTGAATTTGAGTCCTCACTCTGCTCCTGATTTTTTTTTCTGCTCCTGATTACAGCTTCCTGTTACTTCACACCCCAGGAGGTATCAGGTGATAGCTCACTACGTGGGTCCCAGGGCCAGTGTTGTGGCATAATGGATAAAGCTGCCACTGCCTATGATGCTGGCATACATATGTGAGCTGGTTTGAGTCCTAGAGTCCTGGGTGCTCCACTTGTGGTCCAGCTCCTTGCTAATAGTCTGGGAAAGCAGTGGAAGATGGCTCAAAAACTGGGGCCCATGCCACCCACTTGGATGACATAGGTCTTGTGTTTCTGGCTTTGGACTCTCTCTCCTGCCTTTCAAATGCATGAAAAAGCAAAGGAATAAATATTTTAAAGGATAAATATTTTCTTATCTTCCTTGCTTAACACTTTGCATTAGCTTTGCTTTACAATTAGAAGAAATTAAAATACTTATTCAGTCTGAATGACAACTGAATCACATCACAGGGCCTGAAAAAGTTCATGAAAAATAGAATTAAAAGTTGGTTGCAAAAGTGTTGAAATACAAAATAATTCTTCATAATACACATTTTCCATGAACTTTTAGAAGGCCTTGATAGATTCTAAAGACAGATTTCCTGGATTAGTACCAGATTTCACTCCCCACTTGTTATAAATTTTACTGTGTAATCTTGGAGAAGGCATTTTGTAAAATAGTTGTTAATGATAGTACCTGTGTTATGGAAATATGGATAGGATTAGATGAATGAATGCTTATTTGAAATAATTTCTATTATATTGTGAACTTTACATGCTATACTCATTGCTACTGTTTTTCTAGCTAAGAGAATGGTTATTACCACAGCCTATATGGTCATGTGAATTTTTCAATTTTACTTTCCACCAGTCTTCCCTACCCACTCCCAGCTATGTTTAGCCACTCTGGCCCATTTTCTGTTTGGGGAATTTTTATGCATGTGTTCTCTTCCTGGACTTCCTTTGCCCCTAGTGTCTATATAAATGGAATGATTCAGGGTTAGTTCAGACCTCACTTCCTCTGGAACACTTTTCTTTTCTTTTCTTTCTTTCTTTCTTTCTTTCTTTCTTTCTTTCTTTCTTTCTTTCTTTCTTTCTTTCTTTCTTTCTTTCTTTCTTTCTTTCTTTCTTTCTCTTGACAGGCAGAGTTAGACCGAGAAAGAGAGAGAGACAGAGAGAAAGGTCTTCCTTTTTCCGTTGGTTCACCCCACTAATGGCCGCTATGGCTGGCACGCTGCAGCCTGTGCTCTGCGCCGATCCAAAGCCAGGAGCCAGGTGCTTCCTCCTGTTCTCCCATGCGGGTGCAGGGCCCAAGCACTTGGGCCATCCTCCACTGCACTCCCAGGCCACAGCAGAGAGCTGGACTGGAAGAGGAGCAACCGGGACAAAACCGGCGCCCTAAACGGGACTAGAATGTGGGGTGCCAGCGCCGCAGGCGGAGGATTAGCCAAGTGAGCCACAGCGCTGGCCATCTCTTTCTTTTCTTTTTTTTTTTTTTAAGATTTATTTATTTATTTGAAAGGCAGAGTTACAGTGAGAGAGAAAGAGCGAGGAAGAGCAAGACAGAGAGAGAAATCTCCCATCTGCTGGTTTACTCCCCAAATGGTCGCAATGGCTGGAGCTGGGCCAATCAGACACCTGTAGCCAGGAGCTTCCTCTGAGTTTCCCATGTGGGTGCAGGGGCCCAAGCACTTGGGCCATCCTTGGCTTCTTTCACAGGTGCATTAGCAGGGAACTGGATCAGAAGTGGAACAACTGGGTCATGAACCAGTGCCTATATGGGATGCTGGAGCCGTAGCTGCTAAGCAACAGTGTCTGAACTGGTAGACTTTTCTTTGTCTTCCTACTTGATATAGAGTTTCTTCCATATTTACACTTTATTCACTCTATCCCATAATCTGTTTATTTTCTTCTGTACATATCACCATCTTCATTTAATTTACAGGGTTCGGGTTTTTAGTACTGCTGTCACTGTTTATCCATCTCTGACTATGAAAATATAAGTTCCTTTAGTGAAAAATACAATAGATGCTTTGTACTTATAAAATGATTGCATGTGTATGCATGCATGTATATATATTCATATGTATCCATATATTCACATATGCATTATGTGGATGTTAAATATATACCTGCATATATATGTATGGTTTTTATTTATATTATATACACAATCAAAATTCAATTTAAGTCATGACATTGAGAGTGGCAAAAATCATGGTGAGAGCTAGACAGGTTTTTATTGCTTTTGAAAGTGGATTTCATTTTATTCTGTAAGTGTTGCAGTGCCATTGAAGAAATTAAAGCACTAAAGTAACCTATAAGATTTTTAAGTTATGAAGATTACTCTGGCAGCAGAGTGGAGGATGGTTTGGAATAAACTAGATTGAAGGACCTTATATGAGTTTAGATACCTTTGAAAAAAAATTCATTTTGAGATAAGTGTGTCTGAAGTATAGCAAAGGCAGTAGATTAAAACAGAGCAAGTATAAGAGATGAAATTTCTATATCCTGTTTCATACTTGCCAGTTAGTACAAATGTGTGGTATTTATAATATCCCAAATCTAAAAGCTTTTGTAACCAATTCATTGACTCATAAGAAATAATACAACCTATTCAAATCTGACACAAAGGTCAGTAGGAGTACATATAGCAATTAAGTATGTAAGTTAACTGTGGCCTGTTAATTTATAATCCTACGTAGGTGTCACATTCCCTTTTTTTTTTTTTTTTTTTTTTTTTTTGACAGGCAGAGTGGACAGTGAGAGAGAGACAGAGAGAAAGGTCTTCCTTTGCCGTTGGTTCACCCTCTAATGGGCGCCGCGGCCGGCGCACTGTGGCCGGCACACCGCGCTGATCCGATGGCAGGAGCCAGGTGCTTCTCCTGGTCTCCCATGAGGTGCAGGGCCCAAGCACTTGGGCCATCCTCCACTGCACTCCCAGGCCACAGCAGAGAGCTGGCCTGGAAGAGGGGCAACCGGGAAAGAATCTGGCGCCCTGCTGGGAGGAGAACCCGGTGTGCTGGCGCCTTTAGGTGGAGGATTAGCCTAGTGAGCCGCCTCACATTCCCTTTGAAGACTCAAGGATGAGGGCATCCCAATTAAGCTCAAGTCTGTCTTTTGCTGTCACTTCCTTCAGCATTCTTGAACACAACTGTGACTCTACTGTCTACACTCCACCTCCTATGAAGAGTGAGAGTAGACTGAACATGGGTTATATTGACTCATTATATCTGATATCATGATCCTTTCAACATTCATACCCTGCCTCTCACTATATCCCAGATTACCAAGGTCTCACTTCATAGTAAATTTCTTTCAATTACTCTTATATTTCCCTTCAATTCAAGTAGACCTGACACTCAGAGTATGCCATGTTCACATTCTTCTACATTGGATTATGATTTCCAAGTAGCAATGAATGAGTAAGTTCATATTGTGTTTTACTTTTCGTCCCAGTTAAGATACAAAATTTAAATGCTTGGTTGATACAGAACAGTGTGAGCATCTACAGGGAAACAATGTGACCTAATTCCACATGCTGGCCTTGACAAAATACTTCTAAACTGGATTTAAAAAGTGGATAGGAATTAGGTAGAATTCTCATAATTTTGGTAAATGACTAGGGAAATGGTAGAGACATTCACCAAGAGATAATAAAGGCACATATAGTATAGCAGGGTTTTTAATTTTCTTTGGAGGGTGGATATTATCCTTGTAATTTATCTGTAGAAAAACATATCTCATTTTTTAAAGATAGATTTACAGACAAGTAATTTGCCATTTACAAAACCCTGTGGCAAAGGCTACAAAGCTATTATGTATAATTACTACATTGGAAGGAGGAAGAAATCCAAACAAAATGTTAACAAGTTATTGAGGGTAGGCTTTAAGTCAGAAGTTAAATTTTTTGCTACTATTGTACCACGCTGCCCACACCTAACCTCACATATATAACTTCTACATATTCTTATTTGCTTATTCAACAATAGAATTAAATTTCTTATACCAAGATTTCATTAATCAAGAAGATAAAGTATGCAAGATTAGGAGAAAAAGTAGAGGAGAACACAGGTGAGAATATGTAATTCCCTTGAAATTTATAAGTTTTTTAGACTGTCTCTTGGTTTCAGTAAATATGACAAATTATAAATTATTTATAATCCTATATTCTAAACACCACATTCCTTATCTCTACACTCATAATTCTTTTGCTATAGTAAATTTCTGGAAAAAATGGATAATGCAATGAGCTCTTAAGAGTTCTATACGTATTTTGATATCTTTAGGCAAAATTGTAATCATGGAACACAGGTGGAAATAAAAAGGCCGATGAGCTTCATTCATGAGACAACATATTTGGAAATACAGACATTTCCTGTACAATTCCTAATACAGATTTGGAAGCCTTATGGTAAAGCTGCCATTTGTCTCGCACCTTCCTCAGGCAGTTGCTGCTTCAGGGATGATCTGACTCTTAGCTGTTCCTGGAAACCATCAAACACAGAAACTGGCAGAGAAAGAGACAGGGCACTCATACCTGACAGAACGGGGAAGCAGCAGAGAGGAGCCTATAAATACTATCTTACCTCTCTGTCTAGACTAGCAAAATTAGGGTCAGGATAGACAAATTTTGACTATCTGAAAACTTTTGCCAAGACATCTGGAAACTGAATACAAGTTCCAAAAGCCTTTAACAAAATATGACCCATATAACTACAAAAAGGCTACTGTGACCATTTCTAAGGGGATAAGAGAGGGAAGAGATGTACAATTTGGGACATGCTCAAGCTGACTTGCCCCAAATGGTAGAGTTAGAAACATACCAGGGGACTCCAATTTAATCCCATCAAGGTGGCATGTACCAATGCCATCTCACTAGTCCAACTGAACAATTTCAGTTCACAATTGATCATAATGAAAGGACTAAGAGTCAAAGGGAGCACATAAACAAGTCTAGTACCTGCTAATACTAACTGATATAATAAATAAAGGGGAGAGTGATCCAACATGGGAAGCGAGATACTCAGCAGACTCATAGAATGGCGGATGTCCTAAACAGCACTCTGGCCTCAGAATCAGCCCTAAAGGCATTCGGATCTGGCTGAAAAGCCCATGAGAGTATTTCAGGCATGGAAAGCCAAGACACTCTGGCAAAAAACAAACAAACAAACAAACCTAAATGAAAGATCTCTGTGAGTGAGATCCCAGTGGAAAGAACAGGTCTTCAAAGAAGGAGGTACTTTTCTCTGAAGGGAGGAGAGAACCTCCACTTTGACTATGACCTTGTCTAAACAAGATAAGAGTCGGAGAACTCAAGGGGCTTCCATAGCCTTGGAAACTCATGACTGGTGCATAGGGAGATTACTGATGCCATAAACAAGAGTGTCAATTGGTAAAGTCAACAACAGGAGTCACTGTGCACTTACTCCTCATGTAGGATCTCTGTCCTTAATGTGCGGTATATTGAGGCTTAATGCTATAACGAGTACTCAAACAGTATATTTCACTTTGTGTTTCTGTGGGGATGCAAACTGTTGAAAGCTTTACTTAATGTATACTAAACTGATCTTCTGTTAAAAAAAAAAAAAAGAAGAAACTATCAATTCCCAACTTGACTCTCACTGGGATTAAACATGACAATAGGTCTGATCTGATTTCATCATCATTTAAAAAATCATCTATTATTTTTCACTTTATGTTTCTGTGTGGGAGCAAACTGTTGAAATCTTTACTTAATGTATGCTAAACTGATCTTCTGTATATAAAGAGAATCGAAAATGAATCCTCATGTGAATGGAAGGGGAGAGGGAGTGGGAAAGGGGAGGGTAGTGGGTGGGAGGGACGTTATGGGGGGGAAGCCATTGTAATCCATAAGCCGTACTTTGGAAATTTATATTCATTAAATAAAAGTTAAAAAAAATGATGAATTAGGCAGATATTGGAGGGAAACCAATTGGGATTGGTTCTTCCTTGTTTCTTTTTCTTTCTTTTTTTAATGGTTATTTGTATATTTGAAAGTCAGAATTACAGAAGAAAAGAGAGAGAGGAAAAGACACAGAGAGAAAAATCTATCCAATGGTTCACTCCCCCAATGCTCCCAATGGCCTGGGGCTAGACTAGGCCTAAATCAGAAGCCAGGAACTTCCTCCAGGTCTCCCATATGATTGCAGGGGGCCAATCCTCTGATCATTCTCCGCTGACTTCCCAGATACGTTATCAGAGAGCTGGATTGGAAACTGAACAGTCAGGAAATGAACAGGCATCCATATGGGATGCCAAAATCGTAGGAGGTGGCTTTACTCACTCCACCACAAAACTGATCCTGCTTTTTTCTTTGGAGCTGTTCATTTTTACTTTACAATGTCTGACTGCTACTTTCTCCTTCAAGCTTCAGATAAGGACATTGCATACTGCTTCACCAAATTTAAATCAAAGAAAAATGAAACAATATACATAGATCTGAACTCATGAAAATGTATACATTAAATATGTGCAGTTCTGATATCAATAGTATCTCAATAAAGTTACAAGATAAAAAAAGTAAAGGAAATATTCTCAAATTTGCCTCTGATTACATTTTTATTCACATGATACAGACTAATGTTCACTTTTTGATTTTAGCAACACCGAATGTGATGTTGATAACTTATTTTAGGAATGATTAATCAATTTTATTTCTGTATAATAAAAACAAAAACTAAAGTAGAATACTACAATATTTACCACACTTAAATCTCTATGGTAGAAAATGCTAACTCCCAAGTCCACGCTTCTGATTTTCAGTGCATGCACTGGACTGGAATCTCTAAATTACACAAGTGGGCATGAGCATATGAAATTGTTTAGGAACACGTCAATAAATATAGCAAAGCCAAATGTGTTTTTTCTGTAATAGAATATAGTATTGACTAAGTTCAGATGTGGTAAGCATGATTTTGTGCCCAAACCATGGTCAAAGAAACAAAGTGTTTAAAAGGATATACAATTTAAATTATCCCAAATGATAATTTATATTGAGTAATCCTCTGTGTTGAACATTAAAGTTATCATTACACTCATTCTCCTGACATAGAATCTGAATTCTAGTAGTCAAATTTTCCAAGGTTAACCTGAGAGTATGTAGAAATGCAAAAGATTATCACCAACATATAAGGGGGCTACAGTCTTCTGTGGCATAGTCACACATTCCTGAGAAAATAATCTCAGACACTACATCAACTTTGCTATAATTTTAATTCAATATTTTTAATTTTAATGGAGATATATTCCCTGCTCATTGATTGGAAGCATCAAATGTCTATACTACCTAAAGTAATCTATATGTTCAATGTAATCCCTATGAAAATACCAACGGTGTTCTTTACAGAATAAGAAAAAAACAATCCCAAAATTCCCTAGAATCACAAAGGACCAGAACAGCCAAGGCAATCCTAAGTAAGAGAAGCCGAGCTAGAGGCATCACAATACTTGATTTCAAAGCACACTATAAGGCTGCAGTAATTAAGACAACATGGTTCTGGAATGCTCAACATCACTAGACATCAGAGAAATGAAAATCAAAACCACATTGAGATGTCACCTCACTCCTGTCAGAGTTGCTAAATCCCAAAGACAAAGAAGAACAAATGCTGGCAAGGATGTGGATAAAGGGAACACTTATACACTGATTGTGGGAATGTACATGAGTGCAGCTACAGTGGAAAACAGTATGGAGATGCCTTTAAAAACTATAACAGACTTGCAGTATGATCCAGCAATCCCACTACTGCCTTTATACCCATAAGAGATGAACACGTTGTATCAAAGAGATACTCACACCACCAACTTCATATGAGCACTGTTTAAAATATTTCATCAGATGGGTGGTTGCCGCGGCTCACTAGGCTAATCCTCCGCCTTGCGGCGCCAGCACTCTGGGTTCTAGTCCTGGTCAGGGTGCCGGATTCTGTCCCGGTTGCCCCTCTTCCAGGCCAGCTCTTTGCTGTGGCCAGGGAGTGCAGTGGAGGATGGCCCAAGTGCTTGGGCCCTGCACCCACATGGGAGACCAGGAGGAAACACCTGGCTCCTGCGGCCATTGGAGGATGAACCAATGGTAAAAGGAAGACTTCTCTCTGTCTCTCTCTCTTTCACTGTCCACTCTGCCTGTCAAAAAAAAAAAAAAAAGTTTCATCAGATGAATGGATGAAGAAAATATGGTATACATATCCAATGAAATATAATTCAGCTATTAAAAAAAGAAAAATTCTATTTGCATCAAAATGGATGCAAGTGGATGACATCACATTGAGTGAAATAAGACACAGAAAGACAAATACCACATGTTCTCCCTTATATGTGAGAGCTAAAATTTTTTAAAAAGAAAAAAAAAAGTGAAACCCCAAAGCTAAAGAAATGAATCCATGTGTATCAGATTGTTCTAAATAAAGTTTGGCAAAACTTTGTTTTATACTTTTGTCAAACTAATGGTTAAGACATTTATAGTACTACGGCTTTAATTATCTGCAATTACCTTAAAACACACTGTATGAGTGAAATAATTAATTTTCCATTAAATTATTGTTTACATTTGTCTGTATTTCCATTGAACTAGGGTCTTTTTTATTGTTAAACTTCTTATTTGATGAAGTATTAAGCCTTTTAACTGTAATGTAATTTTAAAATCTGTTATCTTAAACCCTAAAAAAAGAAAGAAAGGGAGACAGAGGGAGGAAAGAAAAAAGAGAGTATCATTATACTCTTAGAACTTTATCTATGAACTACATGAATCTGTTAACAACTTATTAAAAATAAAATTTTAAATGGATTTGAAATATTTTAATTTTATCCATATAAGTGGGTGCAAAATATTATATTTTAATTTTCATTTGCATTTTCTTACTGCAGTCATAAATTTTATTTTTATGGATCTTAGCACCCCAAAATTCATGGTTACTAGTTTTTGCCTTTGATAATCAACTATCTTTAGGAGCTTATAATAATAATAATGCATGCTTTTATGTTCATCATTATTTTAGTGTTTGTGTACATCTATATTTCTATGTTTGTCAATTGTTAATTAGGCAGTAATTCACTTTCACATTTCTTATAGGAAGATATGGAAATTCTCTGAAAAACTCCCTTTAAAAATATATATATATTTATAAGTATATATAAATATATATATATACTTTAATTTTTGGAAGCTATTTTCACTGTGTATTTCTGAATTAACAAGATTATTCCCAATATTTACTGACAGCTATTAAATATTGAAAATATTGAATCATTTCTTTCTAGCTTGAATAGTTTCTGATGGGGAATCTGCTATGATATTTGAATCTCTGTAGTAATGTATCATTTTGTTTTGGCTACTTTTAAGATGTATCTTTCTCATTTGCTTTCAAATATGGCTCACTATTTTATTTGTACTTATCTTGTTAAGAATTCACTGAGTCTTCTGCTTTAGTAGAGTTGTAGTTTTCATCAAATTTGGAAATTGCTGCTTATTTTTTTCAAATAATTTTTTCCACTTCTCCTGGAACTCAAATTACATTTATGTTATACTGCTCGATATTTTCACAAAAGGGCCTGAGGCTCTGTTAATTTATTTTCAGCCTTTATATTGTTCTGTCTTTTTCATTCCGTATGGTTTCTATTATTGTGTCTTTATGCTAACAAATGTTTTCTCCTGGAATGTTCTACTAGCTATTAAATCCATCCAGTAGAATTTTTATTTCAGATATTAATTATTTTTATATTTTCACTCATCTTCTCACTGACTTTTGGGGGATAGTACTGAAAGCCCCATGTATCCAACATGTCCCTCAAGTTTGGGCGGTAGAAACAGGAATATTTCTTGTTGTGAGAGCTCCAGATAAGTGTATTATGGAGATTCCTAGTAGTTTTTCTATTTACTGAATGACTGTATCTCTCATATTAAAGAAAAAAGAATCCATAAGAATTGACAATATACTTATTATGTTAACAATGACTAAGAGATGACTTGGAGAAACAAATTTTAGTGATCAAAGAAAACTTTAACATTCACCTATAATGTTTTGATACTTATAAATAGAATATATTTTTGTATTATTCCTACAAAATAGAAAATGGAATTAAAACTTAATAATATTTGTTTTATACTCCTGGCATATTAAGGGTCTTCAGAAAGTTCATGGCAATACATATGAAAAAAACTATATGTGGATTTGATTTTTTTTTTTACCGAAAGAAACTTACCTTTCCATTCTCTTTCCACAAGCTTTTTGAGGCACCCTTGTGTAGCTCAAGATGCTTCAGAAAGAAAAAAAAAATCAATAAATTTCTTCTACTTTAGTTACTTCCAGCTGGTTACTGAGCCTTCTGGCTCATCTTTCTTGCTCACACATCTAGACTCTGTTTCCCAGGCTCTTCACCGAGTAGCTGTAGTCATAGCACTAAGTTCTAAGTTAGTGAAATTTGGGAAATGTTCCAAGCTCGACTTCTGAGGATGGCCAATGAAAACATCCTAGATGTATTCTTCTCTGACCATGATCTTTTATTTCTTCCACTAGAAACATGTTTCTTAGAGTGGCTTTAGATGCATGCAGGACACTGGAGGCTCATCTTCATTCTGGGTTTGAGGGAGTGGACAACCTGACAGATTTGTCCTCCTAAATATTTATTTTTTGAAAATGGTTTGCAAGCCAAGAGAGAAATCTTTGGCAATTTGACTATGAATAATTCTCTTTTAAATTATTCACTTCATTTATTTTCCTGAAACATATGAAAAACATATTTTTTAAATTTAGTTTCCCCCCAAAGAAAACTTTTACTTAAGGAATACAGACTTCGTGCATTTCATAAGTACAAATTTAGGAATATAGTGATTCTTCCCACCCTACCTGCCCTACCACCCACTCTCCTACCCCTCCCCCTCCTCCCTCTCCCATTCCCAGTCCCATTCTCCACTGAGATTCATTTTCAATTAACTTTATACACAGAAGGTCAATTCTATGCTAAGCAAAGAGTTCAATAATTTGCACAGAAAAAAACAAACAAACAAAAAGAAAGTGTTACGTAGGAAGTTAGATATGAGCTCATGTGTGTGTAACAGGCCTAAAGAGAAGACATCTATGTCCAGCATGTGCATCTACATCTCAAAGCCATCCCGATAATGTTTCAGGGGCAACTTGGTACTGGTATCCTGACCTGCTCCCTTCTACCTGATAATCTGCCAGGTGGAGGTCCCCACCCCTTTTGCCTGACAAATCTTCCACAATCTCCCAGATGCAGCCCAGTATCTGCATTTCAAACATCCTGCTTTAGATCCCCAATTTCTAGGGGGTCCTGCTCACCCTTCCTCTGAACCCAGGATGGTGCCTGCTAGGCTTCAAGGGAAAACTCAGATAGGAGCTTCTTAATATTTACATCCAAAAAATGCTTTGTTTCAGGAGGAAATGTGTGAAGACCTATTTCCTTAAAAACCCCGGCCTCAACCGGACTGTGTGCTCAGTCCTCTGCCTCTCTGCTGAGTCACCCGCCTGCCTGGCCAGGTGTAATCTCTCAACTCAACCATGTAACCTTTCTCCACCCCCCACCCCCACCCTCACCCCCCCACCCCACCCTACCCCCGTCCATCCCTACCCTAATAAACTTTGTTACTTTTTACTTTCCATTACTCTGTCTCACACCTGCCATTCTCCGGTAACAAAAGAACAGGTCATCAAAGAAGGAGGTACCTTTCTCTGAAGGGAGGAGAGAACCTCCACTTTGACTATGACCTTGTCTAAATATGATCAGAGTCAGAAAACTGAAAAAGCCTCCATAGCCTTGGAAACTCATGACTGGTGCATAGGGAGATTACTGATGCCATAGACAGGAGTGTCAATTGGTAAAGTCAACAACAGGAGTCACTGTGCACTTACTCCTCATGTGGGATCTCTGTCCTTAATGTGCTGTGCATTGAGATTTAATGCTATAACGAGTACTCAAACAATACATTTCACTTTGTGTTTCTATGGGGGTGCAAACTGTTGAAAGCTTTACTTAATGCATACTAAACTGATCTTCTGTAAAAAAAAAAAAAGAAGAAATTATCAATTCCCAACTTGACTCTCACTGGGATTAAACATGACAATAGGTCTGATCTGATTTCATCATCATTTAAAAAAAAAATTAAATCTGTTCTCAAATAAAAATGTTGTGTGAAAAAAAAACAAAAGCAAAACAAACAAACAAAAAAACTGTTTGTCAACAGTAGAGATAATGACTTTTCAAAGTCATTGCATCTTGAAGTTAATTTCACTTCTTTTTTAGAAACTTAATTAACTTTAAAGAACTCAAGAATTATGCATCTTTTGGGAGCACTTGGACATAATTATAATACAACTCTTGAGGACAGGGGTCCTGCATTAGAGCACAGTGACTTTTATTGTTATTTTAACAATATGTGTGCTGTCAGTGATCACTCAAGGCTCTTGACATGAGCTGCCTAGGCTATGGAAGCCTTTTAAATCCACAAAGTCCATCAGTATTTAGACAAGGCCATAAGCAAAGTGAAAGTTCTCTCCTCCCTTCAGAGAAAAGTACATCCTTCTTTGATGACGACTTCTTTCCACAGAGGTCTCACTGAGGTCCTTCATGTAGGACATATTTTTGCCACAGTGTCTTGGCTTTCCATGTCTGATATGCTCTCGTGGACTTTTCAGCCAAAAGAGAATGCTTTAAGGGCTGATTCTGAGATCACAGTGCTACTTAAAGCAAATGTCATTCTGAGTCTGCTATGTGGACTGCTTCCCATGTTGGAGCATTCACTCCTTTTTAATTCTATCTATTATTATTACCAGACCCTTCATCCTATCCATATAATCATTTTAACTCTTTAGATGATATTTTTAACGCCCAGCTTAAGGGGATTTGGCATCCAATGGCAATTTTTTAAACTATACCCTTAGAATAAGTACATAGGAATATATAAAGAGCTATACAGCTTTTTGTAATAAGCTTCATACACATCATAATTACAACTTTAGGAACGTGGTGATTCTTCCCACCATACCTGCCCTCCCACTCATACTCCCAACCCCTCTTCCTCCTCCCTTTCTTATTCCCACTCTTATTTTTTACTGAGATCTATTTCAATTGACTTTATACACATTTGTTTAAATCAATGTTAAACAAAGAGTTCAACAAATAGTACATTAAAAAGAAACTGTTCTTCAATAGTCAATTCAAGTCATTGCTTCTCAAAGTGTCAATTTCGCTTTTACAGATTGCCTTTTAGGTGCTCTATTAGTTATCATAGGTCAGGGAGAACATGAGGCATTTGCCCTTTGGGACTGGCTTATTTCACTAAGTATGATGTTTTCCAGATTCATCTATTTTGTTGGGGAAACTCTTGAAAGACATTGGCATAGGCAACAACTTCTTGGAAAAGACCCCGGAGGCACAAGCAATCAAAGCCAAAATTCACAAGTGAGATTACATCAAACTTAGAAGTTTCTGTACTGAAAAGAAACACTCAGGAAAGTGAAGAGGTAACCAATAGAATGAAAGAAATTATTTGCTAACTGTTCAACTGATAAAAGATTAATAACCAGAATATAAAAAGACATCAAGAAACTCAACAACAACAAAACAAACAACCTAGTGAAGAAATGGGCAAGGGTCTTAAACAGACATTTTTCAAAAGAGGAAATCCAAATGGCCAAGAGACACATGAAAAAATGCTCAGGATCACTAGCTGTCAGGGAAATGCAAATCAAAACCACAATGAGGCTTCACCTTATCCCAGTTAATATGGGTTTCATACAGAAATCAACAAACAACAAATGCTGGCAAGGATGTGAGGGAAAAGGTACCCTAATCTACTGTTGGTGGGAATGCAAACTTGTAAAGCCACTGTGAAAAACAGTATAGCAATACCTCAGAAATTTGAATATAGACTTCCCATATGACCCAGCCATCCCACTCCTGGGAATTTACCAAAGAGAAATCAAATCAGTATATGAAAGAGTTATCTGCACTCCCATGTTTATTGCAGCTCAATTCACAATAGCTAAGACATAGAATCAAGCCAAATGCCTGGTAAACGAAGACTGGGTAAAGAAATTATGGGATATGTACTCTATGGAATAGTACACAACAGTAAAAAATGAAATCTGGTCATTTACAACAAAATGAAAAGCTTATTTTTATGGCAGAACACGTCTGATAAAGTGTTATTTCTTGTCATGAGATGAGAAATTGCTATATTATATGGTCAGCACCTAAGGAAGTGTCTACAAGGACAAGATATCATAGAAGGTTTTGTAATATTGGATAGAAGATAACACATGAAAATTAATCTCTAATTCTATGAGTGAAGAGTCTGGTCATTCACAGTCTCTGAATTCCAATGATTGGACTTATGATTTTTCAGTCTTACCATGGTGTGAAAATACTGTGCACTGAATAGATACTGTACTTCTAATTTTGAATTTTGATCTTTCCCCAGAATACTCTCCCGGGATGTTAGACAGTGACAGCAGCTCAGCTCCCAGCTAGCTAGGCACATTCGAGGGTAAAAATCAGCTGCTCTACAATAACTGCACTTGTCGCTC
Organism: Oryctolagus cuniculus; assembly: GCF_964237555.1. Lineage (NCBI taxonomy): Eukaryota > Metazoa > Chordata > Mammalia > Lagomorpha > Leporidae > Oryctolagus > Oryctolagus cuniculus. The sequence goes on along the minus strand of NC_091439.1, from coordinate 6,184,850 downwards.
CTCCGCGAAGAGGGGGAGCAACATAATGGTGCCGTGACTCGGATATGAAGCCTAGGCAGGGTTTAGTGTCGTTCCTCCATGAAGAGGGGGAGCGACATAATGGTGCCGTGACTCGGATAGGGAACCTAGGAGGGAAGAAATGGGAAAAAGTGGGAAAATACCGGAGAGAGAGACTAGCAAAGAGCCTAGGGAAAAGCCGGACGGAAAAGGTGCCGGAAGAAGCTATCGAAAGCCTAGGCATAGACTCGGACACGGACTGTGGGAAAGAAGTTAGGATTGAAAGCTAGGATTGAAAGTGAAAGTGAAAGCAAGAAGAAACTTAGACTCGGATGCGGACTATGGCGGGGAAGCTAGGAGATTAAAAGCGAAAGTGAAAGCTAGAAGAAACTTACACTCGGATACGGACTGTGGGGAGAAGCCAGGAGAAATGAGAGGGGAATATTGTTGGAAGAAAAGTTAGGAAACATACCGGGTAGAGAAAAATGTTAGGGAGGATGAAGCTGCGGGGGCAGGCTGAGGCGGAGACGTAAGTCAGCCCGGGGAGCAAAAGGCGAAAAGCTAAAACCAGAGGCAGAGATGCGTCAGCTAGGTTGGAATCTGTCAGATTAGCCCGGGGAGCAAAAGACAGGAAGCCAAACCGAAAGGCGCAGACGTGAGCTAGGTTGAATTCGCCAGGTTAGCCCGGGGAACTTAGACTGAATACCGGTGGCGGAAACGTGAGCTAGGCTGTGTGACTCGCGGAAGCTGCCGCGGGGCACAAATGGGGAGAGCGCACGGGGCGCGAGTAGGAAACACGGGCTAGTGCGAAGGCCGTGGTGCGGGCTCAAAGGGCGCGGAGACCGCGGAGCGCACGAAGCCGGGAAGCCGCGCAGATGAGAGAAGCGCGGGCTGAAGCCACGCAGAGCTGGGAAGCCGCCGCGGGGCGAGGCACCAAGAAGCAGCCTCAGGGTGGGTGCCAGGAAGCTGCAGGGATAAGAGAAACAGAAGTTTAGAAGTAAAATGAGAGAAATAGGAATGCTGGCAGATAGAAGTAAAATGGGAGAAATAGGAAAGCCCGGAGATAGAGAAATAGAGAAAAATAAGGCCTCCCCACAACATGGCAATGAGAAAGCTTGGATTCGGTCTGCCTGATTAGTAAGATGATAAGCACCTGTGGGCGGCTGCAGGTCACCGAAGACAGGCACGTTATCAACACCAATAAGTCTCCCCACAAGACGGCAATGAGAGGGCTTGGATTCGGTTTGCCTGATTGGTAGGGCTTGTAAGCACCTGCAGGCAGTTCTAGCAGAGCAGAGCGTGCGCTGCAGGGCACCGAACACAGGCACGCATCAGCGCCTAAAAACCTCCTCACAACATGGCGAAGAGAGGACCGGATTCAGTTTGCCTGATTGGTAGGGCTTGTAAGCACCTGTGGGCAACTCTAGCAAGCAGAGCAGAGTGTGTGCCGTGGGACACCGAAGACAGGCGCATATCAACGCCAAAAATAAAAAGAAAGGGGGATCTGTGGGGAGCAACTCGGACTAGACTGTTACTGGAATTAAGACTTATTCTATGCATCTGCTCTCCCACAATATGGCGCTGGGAGAGGAGGAAACAGCTTCTACACAGCTGCCTCCAGTTCAACCAATAAACAGCAGGACCTGCTCCTGATTGGAGGAGGGCAGCGTACTCGGCGTGTGGGTAGCAGAGTTGGGATTGGTGGAAGAGGACTATAAAGGAGGAGAGAGACAACATGCACCAGGAACATCTAAGGGGAACATCTATCTGAAGGAACACCTGTGCAGCCCCCGAGAGAGCCGGCCGGCGGTGTGCCGCTCCCCCGCGGAAGTGGGGAAAGTGGCAGGGGGAACCGCCCTTCCACGGAGGTGGAAGGGTCGGTAGCCAACCCAGGAAGAACCAGCAGCAAACCTGGGAAGGGCCGAGCAGACGAAAGAACAGCGCAGGGTCCTGTGTCGTTCCTCCACGAAGAGGGGGAGCGACATAATGGTGCCGTGACTCGGATATGAAGCCTAGGCAGGGTTTAGTGTCATTCCTCCATGAAGAGGGGGAGCGACATGCGCTGATTTGTTAAGCTATGAAATTTGCTGGGTGAGGCATATATGATGCATTTTCACCTCTGATATTGTCAACTTAAAACATCTTTTTCAGAACATGTCCCTATCATAAGTTGAAGAATATTTGTAACTAGAAAATCAATATTCTAAATAAAAATTGAGAGTAGGTGATATCTATTTTACCCAGAGCAAATTAAAACAATTTGATTTTTAGGTGACACTGTGGGTGTATAAGAGTGCAGACCACTTCCTGTGCTCTTTATGCTTCCCAGGAGTAAAATATGGATGGAGCTTCAAACATCACAACGCAAACAGGAGAATAAAGACTTGGGCTTTGGACCATCATACCTAAGCATCTACCATCACTATTACAGTTTCCTTTGACAACATGACAAACCTCCCCAGGCCTTATTCTCTCATTTCAAAAACATATAATAACACATTCTTCCACATTTTAAAGATGATTTATAATTCATAGCATGCTGGGTAACTGAAAGCTAAGCATCCTTATATGGAGAGAAAACAAAATTCATGGTATTCTATGCATATTTCAAATGACCTATAACTTGGAAAAGCCCACTGTCTCCTACAAGACTTGCCTACATACTGCTTTCAATGTACTTGACAAAAAATCTAATTCAAGAACATATATTTTTCTAACGGAAAAATAAGCCTAAGGCAATGTTTGGTGACTTAAAATGAAAACGGAGCTCCACGTAAAGTCACAGCCCTGTCTGGCAGATCCTGTTAATGAAGACTTCATTTGAAAAAAAAAATGTCATTGGCTCCAAATTCTGAGTTATGCTACTACTCCCATCAGGCTGCTAAAACTCTAAAAACAAGAACAGCTTTGTTCTAATGTTCTTTATCCTCTTGGTATTTGGCAAAATGTCAAGGACATTAGAAGTATTCGTGTTGTCTTCATACTGTTGTTTTTATTTCCCCACCCACAGTTTTTACTGAAAATGATATATTTAGAGGATTATTCTGTTGTCATTCCCCCTTGTGTTTAAATCGTAAGTCCTTAAATTCAGCAATGCTCACAAGGTAGCTTGCTGAAAATCTCAACTGCCTGCAAATTTCAATCGCATACATTTTTCATTTTATTTTTGACACAAGCTCAATAACTCTATAAGTACGTCCTTTACTAACACAACAAAATATCTGTCAGCCAGCAATTATTCTTGTACAATTAGAGATGAATAAGGAGAGTAGCATATAAATAATGAAGATTAAAATGATAAAAATCAAAATTATTTTTCATGTGTACATACAAATAATGCATTTCCCTTTTGAATCTCTCAATCAGTGATTTGACTAACAATGAGATAAGGAGTTTAGTATCCAAAAGGAAAGTTTTATCACAAATTTTATAAGTATGCAAAATAAAACTAAACAATGGATTTAAAGCATTCAAAACAGGAGGATTATCGGAGGATCAAGGGAGAAAAAAAAGGAAATTTGCTTTCCTTATTTGTGTTTTAGAATTTTGAAACAGATGTTCTTGCTTCAAACATGATTTGCAATTTTGCTAGCATTTAAAAATTTAATCAGGCTAAAAGAATTAACACATTATGAAGTCAAATCTTTGTGCATTTGGGAAGAGATTTCATTAAAGAAAAGAAAAATTATGGGCTAAGAAAGAAATCCAAAATTTCATTCACACAAATATTGCTGAAAACTAAATCATGGTATGTTTTGGTGTTCTGAAACACCTAAAAATCATGATAGCCAGTGTGCCCATGATAACCATTGTAAATGGAAATTCATAGTTGCTAAGTATTTTCATATTCAGAGACTCCTTGATATCTATTTTAAAAGCTGCCATTATAAAATTAATCTGAAGCTTGATTCTGTCTTGAAATAAATGCATGTACCCAGCTACTCTCAGAATAATTATATACAAAATTTATTAGGAAATATACTGGGTAACTCCATGTTGCTTATTTACTATTTTGAGTGCAAAACAGAGTTTATTTTGGATAAATTTTTTCAAGCAGATGTGTAACAACAAATGAGCATAATTATTCCAATAATTTATTATGAATTTAATGTTATAGCAGAAAGCCATGAAATATACATGGGAGATACTCTAATTGGTTGTGTTTTGTTTATTTCACTTGAAAATTGAGTAGTAATAAAGGACCTCTAAAAAGATAATGTTGGTCTCATATATTTTTGCCCACAGTTTATTTTAGGGTGTATTTCAGTCTACTGAGTATGTATTCACATCTATGACTTCCCTTCTATGATATATGGTAGAGAGTTGTTTGCTTGCTTGCAAACGAGTTTCCAAACAAGGAACTAAATTCCCCAGCATCTCCTGATCTATGAACTCTCACTTGTGATTTGTTGTTGCCCATGGAATTTTTCTTCCAAAGTTTGAAAAAAAAAAAAAGTATTCTTACTTCACTTGCTCTTTCTTTTTCTGCTGAAACAGGGTGTGCAGAAAAGTGAATCATGAGATGAAAGCAGCCTCTCCCTGTCTCTAAACCACAAAATGTCATTTACTAACAATGGATACCTACTTAAGACTGCTACATGACTAATAAATATTGTGTAATGTCTATTTTCCATCTAGTATGAAAGAGCACCTTAAGGAAGACATATAATGAAATGAGAGATCAATTTGTCCCTAAAATTTGTCTCTCTCTCTTTTTAAATTAAGATTTATTCATTTATTTGAAAGATAGAGTTAAAAAGAGGCAGAGGCAGAGAGAGAGAGAGAGAGAGAGAGAGGTCTTCCATCTGCTGGTTCACTCCCCAAATGGCTGCAACGTCCTTAAATGGGCCAATGGAAGCCAGGGGCCAGGAGATTCTTCCGGGTCTCCCAGATGGGTGTAGAGGCCCAAAGACTTGTGCCATATTCTCCTGCCCCCTTAACATTTGTCAGTAGATAACTCCCAGAGTTGATTTGACTGCTCTGTCTACCCAGGTGCACATCTCTCCCTGCACGTATCCTCACTACTCTGAACTTTTCCTCCACAAGCAACCTCTGTTGAAGAGCTTTCTTAATAAGGAAAATAGTTCTTTGGTGAGGAATAAAAATCAGCTAAGTTTTCTTGTTAGAACGTCTAAGCTACAAAGCATATGAAATAATAATATAAAATGGGGAGAAACAATTGCTTTTAAAAGCATCTTTTTTGGGGCCGGCGCTATGCAGTAGCAGGTAAAGCAGCCGCCTGCAGTGCCAGCATCCCATATGGGGCCAGTTCCAGTCCCGGCTGCTCCACGTCCAGTCCAGCTCTCTGCTAAGGCCTGGGAAAGCAGTGAAAGATGACTCAAGTCCTTAGGTCCCTTTACCCTCGTGGGAGACCCCGAAGAAGCTCCTGGCTCCTGGCTTTGGCTCAACTTAGCTTGGGCCATTGCAGCCATCTGGGGAGTGAACCAGCGGTTGGAAGATTTTCTCTCTCTTTCTCTCTCTCTCTGGCTCTACCTCTCTCTGTGACTCTTTCAAATAAATAAAATAAATCTTAAAAAAAGAAAATTACCTCTTTTTCATTTCTCATTTTATTTGAAAAGCAGGGAGAGAGAGAGAGAGTCAGAAACAGACAGCAAAGGATCTCCCATCTGCTGGATCACTCTTCAAATGGCCATAAAAGTCAGGGCTAGGCCAGACCGAAGCCAGGAACCTGGAACTTAATCCACATTTCCCACATGGGTGGCAGAGGTCAGAGTAGCTGAGTTATTAATATGGCTTTCCATACTAATAGGATGCAATCTGTAGGAAAATGAAATTGGAAGGAGAGCAAGACTAGAACCCATATACTATAATACGGGATGCTGGCTTATCAAGCAGACTCAACTGCTTCACCAAACCCTGCTACCAGAAAACGATTCTGTTAAGTAGATTTGGATTTCCGCGTATAAATCTCAAATGTGCTTTCATAGGCAAAACAGCTATTATTTTCTCACGAGCTAGATGTCAAAACTAACACGGCAGCTCAAAGAAGACGGGAAACGCCACATCACCTTCTTTCCTCCTACTCTGCCTTCTTTGTGATTGTCATGAGATTGTCCCACCTTCAAATATCAAGACATTCCAAAGACGGAAGATGAAATGTGAAGGTCAGAAGATATCTCCTACTGTTTTGATACCTTTATTATGAAGAAAGCATTAACTTTTCTGGAATCTTACCCAGAAGACTTTGCTTATCTCATATTAGACAGGTCTGCTTTGCGTGGCTATTTCTATCTGCAAGAGGTGACTACAGCATACAGAGCAATGGCCCAAATGACAATGTCACATTTTCACACTTACAAGAAGTGGGATTTTAATATACAAGTTTCAGCTGGTGTATACGAATTTCTATATACTTTATAAGCTAAAATAATTTTTAAAGTGTAGACAAGAATGGGTGAGAATAATGTTAAATAATAATATAAATCTAGTTTGTGATAGGAATCCTGTAAGACATTTTAATATGCACACTGATGATTAATAAATGGATTCTAGAATGTAAAAGATGCATCACGTGCTGGGTCCAGCATGGCAGGGTGTCAGGTTCACCTGCAAGCAGAATCCGTCACACAGATTAAGGAAGCAGTCTCAGACTGAAGATTTTAATGTGGGGAAACCAGGGGCCACTCTGTCCACTGCCAAGGTGGAGGCAGAAGCCCAAATACTGGCTACTCCAAGTATTTACTATGGATGGCGATGTGATCAATTAATCATCAAAACTGAGCAGCTTTGTGAAAACAGGATTTCGTGAGGAAAGAGTTTCAACATGGTGAAACAGGGAACAATGGAGTTTCGAACTTTATAGGAAGGACTTGCTTGCTCGGAAGCTGGGATTTAGAGAACAATCACAGTGTGGAAGAGTCTTGAGGGGGACTCTTTATTGACTGGGGAGAACCCCACTTGCTGTGGGCTGGAGCCCACGGCATTTCCTTAGCTGCCTCAGCATCCTATCAAACGACCTTTGCCATTGACAGAACTCAACCGAGCACCGTTGCTATCTGGAAAAGCATGCCTTCAACAGAATTCAGGCCATGCAGTCGTCTCTGAAATTGAGGCCTTTAACAGAATTCAGGTTATGTGGTGGTCCCCAACAATCATGTATATTGCTGGTGCCACCAAATTCCATGCTATTGCCTTAACAAATATTTTTTTCTTTTAAAAATAAAAAAGCTGTTGTTTAACATCACCACAAAATTTGGAACAGAATGAGACACATCAAATAGTTTATATCCTATCATGATAGCTTGTTACATGCACTCATATACATATATACATATGTGTATATATAACCCTTTACCATGACTTAAAAACATATTGATTGGATTATAAGATATAATATATTTGCATTTATCCTATTTAAGAAAACTTTACTTACATAAAACTTTGCCTTAGCAATAGATTACTGATACTTATGGGATAATAACTGTATTTCTAAAAAAAATGTATTTATTTATTTGAAAGGCAGTTACAAAGAGGCATAGAAAGAGAAAGAAAGAGAGGTCTTGCATTCCCTAATTCCCTTCCCAAATGAATCAGCGGCAGGAACTGGGCTGATCAAGGCCAGGGTCCAGGAGCTTCCTCCTAGTCTCCCACAAGGATGCAGGGGCCCAAGGACTTGGGCTATCCACCACTGCGTTCCCAGGCCACAGCAGAGAGCTGGATGGGATGTGGAGTAGCTGGAACTCGATCCGGCACCCTTATGGGATGTCAGCACTGCAGGTGACAGCTTTACCTGCTTTGCCACCACACTGGCCCCCACAAGTGTATTTTTTACCTCCACATTACTATACTGAACAAAATCTGTTCTATTTTACTAAGTAGGAGCAAAGAGATATAGACTACATAACTGCTAATGTGGATGCAGAAACTAACTGAAGCCTTATGCTTTATAAAACTCTGGGGCATTTATAATTATTTAAGATAGATTATTCCAACATGTTGTGAATTCTTTTGCCATAAGTACAGCTTTCAAATTGTGGAGCTTAATTAGTGTGTCAACAGGAAACTCTAAAGTCCTCGCAAGTGACAAGGTGTTTCATTTACAGTGATTCAGCTGGTTAGCCATGCCAACTGTAAGAACTATGAACTTTAACTATTTTAAGTTCACCTGCCTCCTAGTCCCAATAACATGAATTGGACACAAGGGATAGCACAGCCAGAAACTGTAACTCAGTGTCTTAGAAACCAGTTTAGTGTTTATTCATTCCTTGTTTTAATTAGCATCAAACTTGTAAGTCAGACTGGTAATTATAACCAACTTTATTGTCAACTACTCTTTGATTTTCTTTTGATTTTGATTTTATTGTCAACTAATCTTTGATTTTCATGAGGATCATGTAATCTTGGGGTGGACATTTGATAGAATAGCTAAGACATCACTGGGGACTCCCACACCCCCATATCAGAAGGCTTGGATTTGATTCCTGGGCTCTAATACGGCCACCACTTCCAATCCAGCTCCCTGCTCATGGAAGTGGGAAGGCTTCAGATGGTGCCGTCCCTGTGAGAGACCTGGATGGAGTTCCTGGATCCTGGCTGTGGCCTGGATCAGCCCAGGCTGTGCAGGTGTGTGGGAAGTCAACCAGTGAGTGTGAGATCTCTATGTCTTCTATGGCTTTCATATATAAATAAATACATAATAAATAATTTAAAGAATTTCACAATCTATTCTTATTCATGTCATATATTTAAAAAGGAAGTTTCATTACCATAGTTCCCAGGAGCTCTTTCGAAGTTGAGACAGCAGGCAAACCTTGTTCCTGCTCTCAGATTCTAAGGGATCTTAAAGATGATATAATCTAGCCAGTGCCGCAGCTCACTAGGCTAATCCTCCGCCTTGCGGCGCCGGCACACCGGGTTCTAGTCCCGGTCGGGGTGCCGGGTTCTGTCCCAGTTGCTCCTCTTCCAGGCCAGCTCTCTGCTGTGGCCAGGGAGTGCAGTGGAGGATGGCCCAAGTGCTTGGGCCCTGCACCTGATGGGAGACCAGGAGAAGTACCTGGCTCCTGCCATCGGATCAGCGCGGTGCGCTGGCCGCAGTGCGCCGGTCGTGGCGGCCATTGGAGGGTGAACCAATGGCAAAGGAAGACCTTTCTCCCTGTCTCTCTCTCTCACTGTCCACTCTGCCTGTAAAAAAAAAAAAAAAAAAAAAAAAAAAAATGATACAATCTGCCTTTCCTTCACACATAGGCTGGGAGAAGTTAGGAGGCAAGTGAGGCAAGGAGAAGTGGCACATGGCAGGGAAGCTAATCCTATGTGAGATTAGCTTAGAAAGTGCTGATACCAGGGACCTCCTAGTGTTGACCTGATGGGGTGCTGCTTTCCCTGCCTCCCTGTGTTGGCTTCCCTGAGCTGAATCTAGAAGAGCAGAGTTTTCAGAGGGTGTAGAAAGAAAAGGAAAAAGAGTTGTATGTCCCTTCTGTGTGAGAAAAGAGAAAGAAAAAACAAAACAGAAAAATAAATGGCAACATTTTCACCTCCACCAGAAGGTGGGCTTGAATGGATAGTTTGATAAAGCATGGCAGCAGTGAGAATGTCTAGTACCAATAACTGTTTAATATCTATCCTCAACTGGACATTTTTCAATTTTGTTTATTCTCTTTGAATAAATGAAGATTTAGACTTTGTAATTATAGTGCCCTTAAATGTAGTACTATATCTAAATTGAAAATATTGTAAGAATTTTTATTCTGAAACTTAGAAAATAGCCAGACCTCTAATTAAATATTACATAAATAAAAACACACCCATCTAAAAGATTAAAGCTTGCAATTATATGCTCCCTCTTTCATAAAATCATCTAGCTACTAATAGCTCTAGTGTTTAGACATATATCTGTTTCCGTTTCACTATATATGATGACTTTTGCTTAAATTCAGATGTAATAATTTTAAACTGATCATCAGGAAAAATTTTGAGAACTCATTTGAAGGGCTTATCTGAGGGAATTCTATATATTTCATAACTTACCAAGTAATGAATATGTATATGCAGATGCTGAATTTCTCTAATTTATTTTCTATTTTTATAGTTTATATAGTTAATATATGGTGTTTCACAATATAGTAAAAGGTATTTTTTGTTTCCTGAAATTTTTTTAAAGATTCATTTATTTATTTGAATGGAAGAGTTACAGAGAGGCAGAGGCAGAGAGAGAGAGAGAGAGAGAGAGAGAGGTCTTCCATCCAATGGTTCACTTCCCAGATGGCTGCAACAGTCGAGCTGAGCCGATCAGAAACCAGGAGCCAGGAGCACCCTCTCACGTAGATGCAGGGGCTCAAGGAGTTGGGCCATCTTCTATTGCTTTCCCAGGCCACAGTAGAGAGCTGGATTGGAAGGTGAGCAGCCGGGATTTAAACTAGTGCCCATATGGGGCACCAGTACTGCAGGCGGTAGCTCTACCTGCTACGCCACAGTGCTTCCCCCTTGTTTCCTGAATTTAAAATTTTGGATTAGTAGTATCATCAGAGAGCAGTGATGCACAACTGCACAGTGTCGGGTTTGGTCCTATAAAGTTCTTTGTAGTAACTGCATAAGTTAAAAGGAGAATCTTTAGGGTCCAGTGTTGTGGCCCGGATGCTCTTCTTATGATCCAGCTCTCTGCTTACGGCCTGAGGAAGCAGTAGAAGACGGCCCGAGTGTATGGGAGACCAGGAAGAAGCTCTTGGCTTCTGGCTATGGATTGACCCAGCTCCAGCCATTGCAGCAGTGGATGGAAAACCTTTCTATCTGTCTCTTTCTCTGTCTGTAACTATACTTCTCAAATAAATGAATAAAATATTTTAAAAAACAGTTTAGACTGAATTGTATTGAATCTGTCAAAATTTCATAAGCCTTGTATCCTTTTATATTTATTAAAGAATGAACGTAAGATTTATACAGATGTGACACTGCCAAAGAAAGTATAAATACATGAGACAGAAATATACAGGTGCTGTATTTTGAAAATATCATTTGATGTGCAGTCATATACATTTTAGACTTTGTTTAGTAAGAACATGAAGGCAGTTTTGTTTTTGTTTTTAATATATAATAAACTTAAATAGAAAAAAATGCTGTCAGCAATTATGGTGGCTAACTTCTAAATGGAAAAACTGAGACCTACACAATAACCTTAAGATATTGATGCCATGAGGGGCTGGAAATTAAATCGACCAACTAGTTTGATTTGTAGAAAAGAAACTGAGCCACTATCTAATCAATCCCTCCCAAAAGGCTTAAATGTAACACAGTATATTATACATGTTAACTTTAAAAAATTTGAACTATAATATAAGTCTCTTGACTCCTTATGGAAAAATTAGTTTTCAGTCATGTTATCAAATATTCTATGAATATACCGGCAAGACATGGAGTTAGAAGTTTCACTTCTATTCATGCATTATGGGATTAGTGTTAGTTTTGCTTAAAAAAGATAGTGAAATCCTTGAATTCCATTCTAGAAATAAATGTTTCTCTAAGGTGGAAAAGGAAAAAAGTATCATTAATGCTGAGTTGATATAGAACTGGGCCATATCGCCCTTGAATTGTACAAATCCTCCCTCCTATTTTAATAATAGGAAAAATTTATCTTCACTATACTTAAAAAATTGCATCTTGGGTTGATTTTAACAAAAGGTTCATTTCAGGGGATAATAATGCCCTATTTCTAAAAGCAGTTTACACCTAAATATAATGTTTAGCTACTGTTGAGCTATGAATTACATTCAATTTTACTGCTTTTGGGGAGAAATAGGATATGTTATCCTTGCCAACCATGTACTGCTTCCATGACTGTGATCAGCTTTCCCAAAGAATACGTGACTTACAAGAGCTTAGGGTGATTCCCCAAAGTTAGGAGCGTTGTCAAAAAGGGGAACAAGGAAACTGGATGTCTGAGACAAAACCAGTAGATGTCTACTAAAAAAAAAAACACTTTTACCCAGACATTTATCTCAAAATAAAATTATGAGTCAATTCCTATGAAAAGCCTAAGTGGGAGTCAATTTTCCATAATTCATAACTTAAATAGAGCATTATAACTCCTAATATGACAATAACACCTAAATCCTTAAACATGTCTAAAATAGAAACAATAAAACCACATGTATGTAACTATCATGTTAAGATGTAAAATGCATAAGGCATGGATTTCTAATTCTATTCATCAACAAAATGTTGCATATTATTATACAGCATTTTTTGGTAACACACTGTATGTTTTGTAAAAATCTATATGTGAGTCTATCATTTTACCAATTGTATTTGGAAGCTAATTCAACAGTTCTCCCAAACATGATTTTATTAGAAATTCTGAAATACCTTTTGGGGATATAAATATAAACTTTGCTATGTTAAAAAATAATCAAATAAAAGCACTGATAAACTTAGTTCCTGAAGTTTTATCCCTTCACAGTTTTTTATTTATAGAGTTTGATTTGTTGGAAATATTAAATAACTTTTTAGAAACTTTCAGAGGTACAGGTAAATAAAGCAATAAAGAAGGTAAAAAAAGATATAAGCTCTTTTATAGACAACACTTTTCATGCAAAATATTATTTGCAAAATATTTTTGAAAATATACTATTTCTGAAAATATGTAATTCTATGGGTATTTTCCTCAGTGACTAAGTCTATATGGTCAATCACTTTAAAGATAAAACGGGAGTGGGGGTGGGGCTTAACATAGACACCACTTGGGACGCCCATACCTCTACTACAACTCTGCAGTTGGGTCCAAATTCTGACTCTGTTCCTGATTCTGGCTTCCTGCTAATGCAGACTGTGGAGACAGCAGTGATAGCTCAAGTATTTGGGTCACTGTTATCCACGGAGGAGACCAAACTTAGACCTGACCCAACCCTGACTATTGCTGGCATTTGGGAGTGAACCAGCAGATAAGTTAACCAGAAAATATGATATCTCTCCCTGTCTCTGTCTCTCCCCTTACCTCTCTCTCTCCCTGACAAATACAGTAATAAGTATTTTTAAAAGTTTTTTTAAAAATAAAATACAAAAAAACAGAGATTCATCAGTGATTTCTTGGATAAGATGTCAAAGACATAGGCAACAAAAGAAAAAAAAACAAATTAAATCTTATGAAAATTAAGGTTTTATTTACTGTGCCTACACTATCAACAGTAAAAAACAAACCACAGAATCAATAAAATATGAGCAAATCATATATTTGATAAAAGATTAATATCTAGTGTACAAATTGTTGTGGGGTAAACAGGATTTGATTCCCCAAACTCATGCAGACATGCAAATAATAATGCCTTCCCCAATGCTAAGGGTTGCAACATTAGGGTGGAGACTTGCTAAAATTATGGTGGCCCTGGGGGAAGGCCTTTGGGCCTTGCTCTTGGAAGGTGGTACTTATGACAGCTTTGGTTATTTAAGCCAAATTTGGCCTAGGTTCTCTCTGTGCCTCCTGGCTAGCCAGGTGATTATTCTGCTACACAGAGTGTGCCACCACCAGCCTCCTTCTAATGCCAGATTAATGGAGACAGTCAATCTTGAACTAGAAACCTCCAAACTGTACACTTATTTCAAGTATTCTACAGTAATGTAAAGAGTAATACACTAATGTACACATGAGTTTTCTATATAAAATTAAAAACTAACAAAAAATAAATAACTGAAACCAAGTACAATGAAGGTCATGATTAGGCATTACTCTAAAGAAAACATACAGATGGCCAATAAGCACATGAAAATATGTTAAACATCACCAATCATTAAGAAATATAAATCATAAATATACTAAGATCCCAATTCACATCCATTAGGATGGTTGCTACCAAGTAAATAAATAGGAAAATATGAAGTATCAGAAAAAGAGATGGAGAAAATGGAAGCCTTGTGAATTGTTGGTACGACTTTGAGAGGGTAGAGCTGATATGGAAAAATATATTACTCACAAAATCACCATGTTATCCAGCAATTGCACCTTTGGCTATATTCCCCAAAGAACAGAAAGTGGGTCTTAAGGAGGAATTTGTATATCCAGGTTCATAACAGCATTATTCACAATAAATTAAATGTGGAATCACACAATGTCCATGAGTGAATGAATGGATAAATAAAATATAACACATATATACAATGGAATATTATTCAGCTTCCCCCTTTTCTACATCCTAACACTTGCTATATAAGCCCTAGTAAACAGCTTCTTAAGGAGGCACTTTCTTTAAGGAACTATACCCTCCCACTGTCTTCTTTATTTGTCACAAGAAAAGAAAGCTTTTTTCCAGGCAGCTTCCACTTGAGGCTAATATTTGGCAATACCTTGAAATTGCCCCCTTGTGTCTGCTAACAATGATTAAAAAGAAAAGTCAAAGTTACATACACATAAGGAATACTAAAATATATTTATACAAGGATGCAAAACTGGCAAAATTGGTCCATTCTCCCAGGGCTAAAAGGGATTACATTCCATCAGGCAAAATTTGCATTTCAATGGATAGAAATAATTTGCATTGCTCTCCATTTTCTACAAATTGACATCAATCTGTATGGGGTTATACAACAGCCTAGGCAAAAAACAAAGGCACAGATCATCCAGATGGAAGAGTTGTCAGGACACCCAGGACATTTCAGTCTTTCACATTTTTTCCTCACAATGTACAAATACAAATAACTGAATCTAAAGAGGACAGAGAGCCTTTCGGTGCTACCCGGCAAGGGGTCCATACGGCGTTGTTCTTGATTCAAGGTATAACCTAATGGGAAGCTGTCACAATGTCTGGAGCCCTTGATGTCCTACAAATGAAGGAGGAGGACGTCCTCAAGTTCCTTGCAGCTGGAACCCACCTAGGTGGCACCAACCTTGACTTCCAGATGGAACAGTACAGATACAAAAGGAAAAGTGATGGCATCTACATCATCAATCTGAAGAAGACGTGGGAGAAGCTTCTGTTGGCAGCTTGTGCTATTGTGGCCATTGAAAACCCTGCTGTTGTCAGTGTGATATCCTCCAGGAACACTGGCCAGAGAGCTGTGCTGAAGTTTGCTGCTGCCACTGGAGCTACTCCCATTGCTGGCCGCTTCACACCTGGTACCTTCACTAACCAGATGCAGGCAGCCTTCCAGGAACCACGGCTTCTGGTGGTTACTGATCCTTGGGCTGACCACCAGCCTCTCACAGAGGCATCTTAAGTGAACCTGCCTACCATTCAGAATCTTCTCTGTGCAACATGGACATTGACAACCTGTGCAACAACAAGGGAGCCTGCTCAGTGGGTCTGATGTGGTGGATGCTGGCCTGGAGGATCTGTGCATGCGTGGTACCATCTCCCGTAAACACCCCTGGGAGTTCATGCCTGATCTCTGCTTCTACAGAGATCCTGAAGAGATTGAAAAAGAAGAGCAGGCCGCCGCTGAAAAAGTTGTGACCAAGGAGGGGTTTCAGGGTGAATGGAGGCCCCAGTGCCTGAGTTCACTGCTACTCAGCCTGAGGTTGCTGACTGGTCCAAAGGTGTGCAGGTGCCCTCTGTGCCTATACAGCAGTTCCCCCACTGAAGACTGGAGTGCTCAGCCTGCCACTGAAGACTGGTCTGCAGCGCTCACTGCTCAGGCCACCGTGTGGGGGGGAGCAACCACTGAGTGGTCTTAAACTGCTTGTCATGGTCTCTGAAGCAAACATGGAAATGAGGTTGATGGAAAATAAACACCAGTTTCTACAGACAAAAAAAAAAAAGGAGGACAGAGATAGCACAATTTTAATAAAATAATGTAGTGGAAATTCCAATAATCCCATAGAATAACAATATGGAACCATTCAAAATCAAATGATTGGAGATTTGGGAACTGGATATACGAGCTGTCCAAATTTCTCTACAAGATGAAGGGCAAGAACACAGAGAGATATAGTGATCATACTCACCCCCCAATTTAAATATGCAGAATTGGTAGTGAACAGGAATAGAATGAGGCATACTGCTTGAGAAAATACAAGCATTTTGGAGGGACAGTTATCTCTACTTTTCCAAATAACAGCAAAGAAATTTATTTTGGATAGTGAGACTAAAGGAAGGAATCTCAGAATAACACAGGCTAATGATCATTCTAATGTATTTACCATGATACTCGGACCAACATGTAGCCATATTCTTAACAGTAATCAGTCCTAACTTACTAATCAATTGTGTTCAGACCCAATGAGTTTGTCTTAAAGTATTTACAGTGAGATGAGGATCTCTTTCATTGAGTCTTACTTGGCTCTTTGGTCCCAATATTAAAAAAAATATTCTGACATAAGGAAAATGAATAAAGGATGATTTTCATATCATGACTTAATGTTGTTTATCCTGTGCTTACAATTCATATCTAGTGGTATCCTGATAATTCTAGGAGTAAGGCATCAGGATGTGAGACAAATTAGGGCATAGAAAGACTAAAAAGACAGAGCTTATTGTTCATAACTATGAAATTTTGTTTTTTAATTTCACAGGTAGAGTTATAGACAGTGAGTGAGAGAGACAGAGAGAAAGATCTTCCTTCCATTGGTTCACTCCCCAAATGGCCGCTATGGCTGGGGCTGTGCTTATCCGAAGCCAGCAGCCAGGTGCTTCCTCCTGGTCTCCCATGTGGGTGCAGGGCCCAAACACTTGGGCCATCCTCCACTGCCCTCCCAGGCCACAGCAGAGAGCTGGACTGGAAGAGGAGCAACCGGAACTAGAACCTGGCACCCATATGGGATGCCGTTGCTGCAGGCAGAGGATTAACCAAGTGAGCCACGGTGCTGCCCCTATAACTGTGAAATTTAAGGGGAAAATGTCTAAGAGAAATCTAAGGGTACAAACTGGTGTCAAGCTTGCAGATCATGCCAAATTTGTATCTTTTGGATTATAGCTTCTTTTGTCTAAAAGATGACAGTATCCAGTGCTGTGGCATTTAACATCAGGAAATGAGGCTTGGTCACAGATGGGTTTTCATGCTTCAAGGGAACAAATTCTTAAATTTAAATAACTATGAGAATAATTACATAGTTTGTTGCAAGTTACAAGGAATACATCAGATTCTTTCAAACTGAGCTTTTTCTCTCCTATAATTATACCTTATAGAGAGAGCTGCAGAAAATAGTGAGGCATATCTTCCTAAATCAGCATTATCACCATAAACATTGAAGTATATTTATTAACGCTCTTTTGCATGCTTCTGTAAGGGGTACTATGCAAAGCCATTCAAATAGGAGATCTCAATGTTTAAAATGTTTCATACAATTATAAAACTTGATGTTTAAATTTTCAAGCAATGGGAAAGAATGTAATTTATAAATACAAGGATATATCATGTATACTTCACGTGTGAATTGTGTGTACCTAACAATACACATTAACTCTAGTAGTTTTATAGCTTGATTTCATCAGAAAGACAGGGTCAGTGTGGGTGTTTATTTTCCCTGGGAAAACATGGAAGAGTGTGAAGGGTCACCAGCATTCTTAAACACTGCATGCCATTTTGCTTCTAAACAGCAAAACAGAGAAATACTAGGATCTGAACAACATTTGGTTCTTGACCTCATTTAGGTGTTTAATCCCCAAAGTCATAAGTTAGTGATGCTAAGAGAGTGGGTTTTAGGAGGTAGGCCTAGTGGGAGGTCCTCAGGCTATTGTGGTTGTGCCCTTGGAAGGCAGTTCTCAGGTGAGGGTTGGTTGTCATTGAATTTGGCCTACACCACTCTTTGCATCTGGATCACAATTATCTAAAACACAAACTCTACTACTGTCATCCTCTAGCCTTCCAGATACTAATCAGACCTGCTTCATCTTTTTTTTTTTTTTTTTTTTTTTTTTTTTTTTTGACAGGCGGAGTGGACAGTGAGAGAGAGAGACAGAGAGAAAGGTCTTCCTTTGCCGTTGGTTCACCCTCCAATGGCCGCCACGGCTGGCGCACTGCAGCCGGCGCACCGCCCTGATCAGATGGCAGGAGCCAGGTACTTATCCTGGTCTCCCATGGGGTGCAGGGCCCAAGCACTTGGGCCATCCTCCACTGCACTCCCTGGCCACAGCAGAGAGCTGGCCTGGAAGAGGGGCAACCAAGACAGAATCCGGCGCCCCGACCGGGACTAGAACCCGGTGTGCCAGCACTGCAAGGCGGAGGATTAACCTAGTGAGCTGCGGTGCCGGCAGCCCTGCTTCATCTTGAACTGTGAACCTTCAAAACCACCAGCCAAATACAAAACACACTTCCTGTATTCATACGTAGCTTCTCTCAGGCATTTGTCATGGTGACAAAAAGCTAATACAAGCACATCTTCTGAAGATGAGAAACTGGAATATTTTTCTCACCATAGTTTTCTATTTGGTCTCCATCCAATAGGAGATTATATAAAATAACTCCTAAAGTGTTTTTTTCCTAGTTTATAATAATTCTATTTTAAAGAAAACATCTCACTGTCAATCCTCCTAAAGGACAAAGAAGAGTGAGGGCTATTATCCTAGGGGTGGGACCTACCAAGACTCTGGAAATTGACTGTCAGGGAGGAAATCCCAAGATCCAGAACCGGAGCATGGTCTGAAGGTATGCGGATGAACTGCTAAAATACACAGGCAGCAAGATCAGCTCATTTTTTAATGATGAGGAAAATAATGCACTTAGATCTGGATATGTTAAAAGGTAGCTGAGGAAATTCTATGAACCTGAATAGTTAGATGCACATTGAGTTCATGAAACAGCTTTATTCACTGGAGTGAAATGCTGCAAGGCAAACAGTAGAACACAGAGGCAGAGGGTCAAGGTGACTATCCAGACTGAATTGGAAGGTAGGAGGTAAATGAATTCTGGAGCACTGAGCCCAAGTCTAGGAGTAGACAGGATGGGCAGCATGCACAGTCTTTCTAAAGTAGCCTTGGAAAGGGGGAATGTCTGTGTGCGACTGGCCAAAGATCTGCAAACCTGCAGGTCAAGTGTCAACACATGTAGTAGTATTTAGGGTTTATACTCGTTTTTTTCTCCCTCTCCCACTCCCTTCCCTCCCTCCCTCCCTTCCTTTTCTCTCTTTCTCTCTTTTCATTCTTTCAATATGCCACACTTTATTGATAGTTAGGGGGCAAACCCATACTCAAGCTATTATGAGCATTCATGAAGTCTGCATAGAAATATGCTTTGATTTCTATTGCATAATTACCTAGAAATGGAATGGTTGGCACATGCGGTAGGTGTATATTTAACTTCTTAAGAAACTGTAGGGGTTGGCACTGTGGCATAGCAGGTAAAGTCTGTAACACCAACATCCCATATGGGTGCCAGTTCGAGTCCAGGCTGCTCTGCTTCTGATAGAGCTCCCTGCTAATGGCCTGGGAAAAGCAGTGGAAGATGGCCCAAGTGCTTGGGCTCTTGACACCCACATGGGAGACCTAGAAGGTGCACCTGGCTTTGGTCTGGCCCAGCACTGGCTGTTGCAGCCACCTGGGGAGTGAACAAGCAGATGGAAGACCTCTCTCTCTTTCTTTGTGACACTCTTTTAAATAAATAAATAAATCTTAAGAAAGAAGAAACTGCCAAACTATTTTCCAAGATAATGGTACCATTTTATATTCCCATGACCAGTGTGTGAGAGTTACAGTTGATCTGCATACTCATTAACACACGGTATTATCAGTCTTTTTCTATTTGAGGTAAAACTAGTAATATTTCATTGTGATTTTATTTTGCAGTTCCAGAACAAATAACAGAATTTTTAGTAGTTAGTAGAAAACTGGCAAACCACAAGATATTGTAATACTATATATTTTCTAAAATCAGTTACATTATTTGCTGCATAGAAGAAATCCAAACTAAGTAACTAATAGTTGTCAGATTTTATTGATATCTCTTGTGAACTTTGAAGTTGTTTTCTTTGAAGCAGGCATTTGGCAGGACAGTTAACATGCCACTTGTGATGCTCCCAGGCCCTTGGATTGTGCAGAGTGAGTCTTAGTTCCATTTCTGATTATATTTTCCAGTCAATGCTCATCCTGAGATGCAGCTGGTAAAGTCTTGAGTACTTGGATCCCTGCCACTCATATGGGAGACCTGGATTGGTTCAAGGCTCCTGGCTTCAGCCTGGCCTAACCCCAGTTATTGAAGACATCTGAGTCAGTAATTGGTGTATGAAAGACAACTTCTTCTGTGTCCCTGCCTTTCCCATAAAAATTAAATAAATAAATAAATAAATAAATAAACAAATAAAGAATTCTTCAAATTTTTATTAAAATACCTAAAATAATACTCTGACTCTAAGAAATTGTTAAAAGAAAGGGAGTGATAAAATGCATTCAAGAAAGACGATGCCATTTGATGGGCAAATGAACTAATACTAAGTGCTCAGGTTTTTGTTTTATTTTTAGTACAAGTGAATTGGTTAAAGGAATGCCTAAAACTGTGTGCTCTCCATATGAAGGATTTCCTGGGAGTTACTTTGAGGGGGAACTAGCAGCCAACCATAAGCAAAAACATATCTATAATAATTTGCAGGGCTGGTATTGTGGCATAGAGGGTTGGGACCCCGCCTGCAATGCCAGCATCCCATATGGGCACTGCTTCATGTTGCAGCTGCTCCACTTCCATTCCAGCTTTTTGCTAATGCACCTCTGAAAACCAACAGAAGATGACCCACAAATGTGGGCCTCTGCACCCACGTGCAGATCTGAGTGAAGTCCTGGCTCCTGGCTCCTGGCTCCTGGTTACGGGCTTCTATCTGGCCCAGTCCTGGCCATTGTGACCTTCCCTCTCTGTAACTCTGCCTTTCAAATAAATAAATAAATCTTTTAAAAAAACAACAGCAAAGTGGTCTTTCAAATAAATAAATAAATGATTTGATAGATGGGGCAAATTGGATTATGTATTATTACTGTAGATATGAATAGATTTGAATGTGAGGCTTTCTAAATGCCTCATCAGTCTTCTATACTCTATGCATATTTCTGTATTAAAAGCAGAAAAGAATGATAAATCATTCTAAGAAACTCCAAGAATACAATGAATTTAATTTCATTCATGTACCCTGGATCAAGCTGACTTATGAGCTAGTCTCATAAATACCAGGCAATTTTCAGTTGTAAAGAATTTTGAAATCAGCTGAAGAGTTTTTCACTTAGCTCATTTTGACAATTCAGAAAAAGATATTATCTCATCTACCATCTCAAATTCATTTAGGTGACTACACACATCTGATGATTACAAAATTTCACATGAAGTTCTATTACCCAAAAAGTTGATTTAATCCTCTGAACCTTATTAACAGTTGTTTGCGATCTGGATTCCTGTGTATTTGAAGATTAGATAATAAATCAAATATTCTTCAATTTCTGCTCTTGATGACACACAGTTGGAGGGAATTTCCACACATTTTTAATATGTTGGGGGAAAATTCCTTATCTCCTCATCTCTTGTGTTTCTGTCTGCTCCCTGAAGATAAACTATTTGGAACCAAATGCAATATTATCAATGCCTCCTTAACACATCCCTTAACACATTCTCTTCTCCACTAGCTTGAAGACTCAGCTGTTCCCTCATTTCTCTCACTTCTTAAATAGCTTCTCTGTCCACTGCTTCCCCCAATTTGGTTATATTGGGTGATGTGAACTTTTAGGTATGTTACTAAAATGTTTCTACACTAAGTTACTTTAAATTGAGGAATGAAATAACTAAAAAATTCCATTAAATGTAATAATGTAGATGGCAATCCAAACATGCACCAAATTACATGGTTAATATGGTATATGAAATGGTAAAGCAAATATTCTTATATTTTTGCATCCAAAATAATAAAAATATGTAGCCTTGACACTTAACTGAGAAATATAGAGTGTAATGTAATAATGTACACAAGAAAGTAATGAGTTGAGATCAGAAAGTAAGAAAAAAGTTATAAATTAATGTATTATAATACTTTCAGTCCTTCTGTTAGTGAGTAGAACAAAACCAAAATAAGTAATTGTATATTAAAATATTTAATATCAGATTTTTTGACTTATAGTACTCACATAGAAAACAGAATAATCTCTAATAAAAAAGATTTACAATATGTGCTCCATTGACTCTCCTCCAAGTTTGCTATACAAAATTAACATCATTTTGATGTTTTTGAGCCGCATTTGGCATGTTTCATTATTTGGATGAAGACTTCAGTAAATAACTCAAAACACTATTTTGAGTGTGTTTGTATTTCTGTAACATTGTAAAAATTTCTATACATTAGTTAATATCTCATAATACAAAGTGATTCACATATTTCTTTTTTTTAAACTTTTATTTAATGAATATAAATTTCCAAAGTACGGCTTATGGATTACAATGGCTTCCCCCACATAACGTCCCTCCCACCCACAACCCTCACCTTTCCCATTCCCTCTCCCCTTCCATTCACATGAGGATTCATTTTCGATTCTCTTTACATACAGAAGATCAGTTTAGCATACATTAAGTAAAGATTTCAACAGTTTGCTCCCAGACAGAAACATAAAGTGAAAAATAATAGATGATTTTTAAAATGATGATGAAATCAGATCAGACCTATTGTCACGTTTAATCCCAGTGAGAGTCAAGTTGGGAATTGCTAATTTCTTCTTCTTCTTTTTTTTTTTTTTTTTTTTTTTTTTTTTACAGAAGATCAGTTTAGTATACATTAAGTAAAGATTTCAACAGTTTGCACCCCCGTAGAAACACAAAGTGAAATATATTGTTTGAGTACTCGTTATAGCATTAAGCCTCAATGTACAGCACATTAAGGACAGAGATCCTACATGAGGAGTAAGTGCACAGTGACTCCTGTTGTTGACTTTACCAATTGACACTCCTGTTTATGGCATCAGTAATCTCCCTATGCTCCAGTCATGAGCTTCCAAGGCTATGGAAGCCCTCTGAGTTCTCTGACTCTTATCTTGTTTAGACAAGGTCATAGTCAAAGTGGAGGTTCTCTCCTCCCTTCAGAGAAAGGTACCTCCTTCTTTGAAGACCTGTTCTTTCCACTGGGATCTCACTCACAGAGATATTTCATTTAGGTGGTGTTTTTTTGATTTTTTTTTTTTTTTTTTTTTTTTTTTGCCAGAGTGTCTTGGCTTTCCATGCCTGAAATACTCTCATGGGCTTTTCAGCCAGATCGGAATGCCTTTAGGGCTGATTCTGAGGCCAGAGTGCTGTTTAGGACATCCACCATTCTATGAGTCTGCCGAGTATCTCGCTTCCCATGTTGGATCACTCTCCCCTTTATTTATTCTATCGGTTAGTATTAGCAGGTACTAGACTTGTTTATGTGCTCCCTTTGACTCTTGTTAAGGTTTTTATTTAATGAATACAACTTTTATATGTACTGCTTTTTAGAAAACAGTGGTTCTTCCACCTATATCCACTCCTCATCCCCACCCCCATCCCACCTCCTACTCCCTCTCACATTCTATTTTTCATTAAGTTTGTTATTAATTGACTTTATATACAGAAGATCAACTCTACACTAAGTAAAGATTTCAACTGTTTGCACCCCACAGACATACAAAGTATAAAGTACAGTTTGAAGATAAATTTTACCATTATTTCTCATAGTAAACCTCATTGAAGACAGAAGTCCAACACACAGTGAATTCCGTTGTTGATTTAACAATTAACACTCTTATTTTTGATATCAGTGAATGCCCAAGGCTCTTGACATAAGCTGCCAAGGCTACAGAGGCCTTTTGAGTCCACAAACTCTGTAGACATTTAGACAGAGCCATATGCAAAGTGGAAGATCTCTTCTCCCTTCAGAGAAAAGTACATCCTTATTTGATGGCCCCTTTTTCCACTGGCTTCTCACTCACAGAGATCTTTCATGCAGAACAGTTTTTGCCACTATGTCTTGGCTTTCCATGCCTGAAATGCTCTCATGGGCTTTTCGGCCAGATCCAAATGCCTTAGGAGCTGGTTCTGAGGTCAGAGTGCTGTTATTCTGTGAGTATGCTGTGGGGTCAGCTTCTCATCTTGGAACTTTCTCTCCTTCATAATTCTATCTATTGTTATTGATTCTTCTGGTCCATGAACATGGACTTTTTTTCCATTTTTTGTATCTTTTTCTATTTCTTTCTTTAAAGTTTTGTAATTCTCATCATAGAGATATTTGACCTCCTTGGTTAACTTTATTCTAGGGTATTTGATTTTTTTTGTAGCTATTGTGAATTGGATTGATCTTAGAAGTTCTTTCTCAGCCATGGCATTGTCTGTGTATACAAAGGCTGTTGTTTTGTGTGTGTTGATTTTATATCCTGCTATTTTACCAAACTCTTCTATGAATTCTAGTAGTCTTATAGTTGAGTCTTTTGGGTCTCCTATACATATATAAACATATCATCTGCAAATAAAGATAGTTTGACTTCATCCTTACTGATCGGAATCCCTTTCATTTCTTTGTCTTGCTTGATGGCTCTGGCTGAAACTTCCAATAATATATTGAATAGCAGTGGTGAAAATGGGCATCCTTTCTGGGAATCTTTCTGGGAATGTTTCCAGATTTTTCCCATACAACAGGATGCTGACCATGGCTTTGTCATAAGTTGCCTTGATTGTGTTGAGGAACGTTCCTTCTAGACACAATTTTCTTAGAATTTTCATCAGGAAAGGGTGGTTTATTTTATCAAATATTTCTCTGCATCTACTGAGCTAATAATATGGTATTTGTTCTTTAATTTGTTAATGGGATGTATCACATTTATTAATTTGCGAGTGTTGAACCATCCCTGCATACCAGGGATCAATCCCACTTGGTTCAAGTGAATGATCTTCCTGATGTGTTGTTGAATTCAACTGGCCAGAATTTTGTTGAGGATTTTTGTGCCTATGTGCATCAGGGAATTTGGTCTGTAGTTTTCTTTCCCTGTTGCGTCTTTTTTGAGATTTAGGGATTAAGGTGATGCTGGCTTGATAGAAGGAATTTGGGAGTATTCCCTCCCTTGCAATCACTTTGAATAGCTTGAGAAGAATTGGAGTTAGTTCTTTAAATGTTTGGTAGAATTCAGCAGTGAAGCCAACTGGTCCTGGGCTTTTCTTTATTCAGATGGCCTTTGTTACTGAATCAATTTCTCTCTCAGTTATGGGTCTGTTTAGTTTTTCCATGTCTTCATTTCTCAATTTAGGTATGTTGTATATCTCCAGGAATCTATTTCTTCTAGATTTCCCAGTTTTTGGAATAAAGCTCTCTGTAGTAATTTCTGACGATTCTTTTTTATTTTTGTGGTGTCTACTACATTTCCTTTTTCATATCTAATTTTATTACTTTGGACCTTCTCTCTCCTTTGGTTAGTTGGACCAATGGTGTGTAAATTTTATTTTTTCAAAAAAAGTAGCTCTTTTTGCTGGTCTTTTGCATTTTTTTGTTTCAATTTTGTTGATTTCTTCTCTAATTTTAATTATTTTTTTCCTTCTACTGGCTTTGGGTTAGGTTTGCTGTTGTTTTTCTAGATCCATGAGGTACATAAATAGTTCATTTAATTGGTGCCTTTCCAGTTGCTTGATGTAGGCACAAATTGTTAGAAACTTTCCTCTTAACACTGCTTTAGCTATATTCCACAAATTTGAGTATGTTGTATTGTCATCTTTGTTTGTTTCTGGAAATTTTTTAAATTCTCTTTTGATTTCTCCTATGATCCACCGTTCATTCAGTAACATGTTGTTCATTCTCCATGTGTTTGCATATGATGTAAGGATTCTTGAGTTGTTGATTTCCAGCTTCATTGCATTGTGTTGTGAGAAGATTCATGGTATGATTTTGATTTTTTTTTTGAATTTTCTGATACATGCTTTATGGTCTAGCATGTGGTCAATCCTAGAGAAAGTTCCATGTACCAGAAAGAAATATGTGTTCTCTTTGGCTGTTTAGTGGAAGGTTCTGTAGCTATCTGCTAGGTCTATTTGGTCTATCATATCGATTAACTATTGTTTGCTTGCTGATTTTCTGTTTTGTTGATCTGTCCATCACTGAAAATGGGGGTATTGAACTCCCCCGTTACTATTGTATTTAGGTCTATATCACCCTTTAAATTTTTAACATTTCTTTTAAATAGTCAGCTGTCCTGTAGTTGGGTGCATATACATTTATAATGGTCACATCTTCCTGTTGAATTGATCCCTTGAGCCACACCAGCTCTTTTTCGGTTTCTGTTACCATTGATTATCTTTTTCCATGCTTTCACTTTCTGTCTGTGAGCATCTTTGTTGGTAAGATGTGTTTCCTGTAGGCAGTAAATAGATAGGTTTTGTTTTTATGAGACTGACGCGCTGCCTACTGTGCTAAGGAGGCAACCTTAAGGTTTTGTTTTTTAATACATCCAGCCAGTCTGTGTTTTTTAATTGGGGAGTTGAGACCATTTATATTCAGTGTTACTATTGTTAAGTACCAACTTTGGCCTGCCACATTTCTGTAAATAGTTTTATTTATGTATTTTGGATTTCATTTTTTCTTCTGTTGGGTAATTATTTACTTTTGTAATGATGTTCCTGTTTCTGTTTCTGTGTGTAGCACATCTTTGAGCATGATTCCTAGGGCTGGGCAAGTACTTACAAAACTCTCAATTTCCATTTGTTTTGGAAGATCTTTATTTCTCCTTCATTCATAAATGAGAATTTCGCAGGGTACAGTAATCTGAGTTGACAGTTTTTTCTCTTAGGACTTGGAGTATCTCTCACCATTCTCTCCTTGCTGTAGGGCTTGTGATGAGAAGTCCGGAGTTAATTTAGTCAGGTTTCCTCTGAACGTGATTTGTTGTTTCTCTTGTGCATGCTTTAGGATTTTTATGTGTTACTGAGGAGAGCTTTGCCAATATGTGTCTAGGTTAGGATCTTTTCAGGTCATATCTATTAGGAGTTCTGTATACTTCCTGAACTTGCATGTATCTTTCTTTCTCCAGAAGGGAGAAGTTCTCTGCTATTATTTCATTAAGAAGGCCTTCTAATCCTTTCTCTTTTTCACTGCCATCTGGAATTCCTAGGATCCCTATGTTGCATAATTTGATAGAATCTTGCAGATCTCTAACCATGTTTTTCAATTTTCTGATTCCTTCTTCTTGTATTTGGTCTGACTATATTAGTTCTAGAAATTTGTCTTCTAGTTCTGATATTCATTCTTCTGTTTCTTTATTATATTATTGAGATTTTCCACTGTATTTTTGCTTCATTCTATTGAATTCTTCATATCTTGTATTTCCTTCTGACTTCTCTTCAGTATCTCACTTTCTTGGGTACACTTTTCATTTAGATCGTGAATTTGTTTCTGATTGCTTCTAAGTAATCTACTAATTATCTGAATTCTGTTTCTGGGATATCCTCAATCTCTTCTTCTTCCACTTCTATTATTAAAGAGGAGATGTAATGTTCCTTTCTGGGGCTAATACTCTCTTCCTCACTCTTATTAAAAATTTTCCCCTTTTTTCTGCATTTTTTGTTCCTTTTATCTTTAATATGTGTCTTGATGCTTGTGGTGAGATTTCCCTCTGCTATGAGCTGCCAGTGGAAACATGCAGTCTCACCACTGGAAGTCCTGTTCACCTCTGGATGGTGATGAGGGCAGATAAGAGAGCTCTGGTGCCCTGTGCCCTGCCTACATGGGCTGGGCTCTGTTGTGTGAAACAAGCTAGGGATTTAGAACAACTCCCCACTGTACAGCTTTGTGGTGGTTGGAGGAAATTACTCTGAAATGTTGTGATCCTTGTTCCCAGGTGTGGATGTGTGTATGTATGTGGTGAAGTGGCCCCTACAGTTGATAGGCATGTTCATGGGAGGCAAATGCGGTAGCACTCTGTTCACATTCGGAGATGTAAGCAGACAATATGGCTTCTCCCAGCCACCTGCAGGTCCAGTTTGGGGTAGGTATAGACGTAGATGGGGAGTGTGTGCCCAAGTTCTCCATCTATTCCCCTATTCTTCCTGCTTGGAATTTCAAACACAGTTTGCCCAGCTCTCCTGCCCACTTCTAACTGCAGCTCCCTGGACTCTCGACTTTGTGTCTCACTTTGTCTGCCCGGGATGCGGGGAGGCTGTGGTATCAGTTGCCCCATTAGGCTTCGCCAACACACCTCTGCCATGTCTCTGTGACCCTTTACTCCCTCTGCATGGATCTGCTCAGTCTCTACTGTACTCCTGGGATTCTTGGATAGAAACTCTCATGGCTCTTTTGCCAGCCCAGACCCCCTTTCCTTATTAACTATTTGCCCCCTGTGACTCAGTCATCCTGTTGCTATACTGCCATCGTGGCTCCACTTTCACACAATTCTGATTCACAGTTTCAAAGGAGCTTTAGAAACAGGAAGCAGTGTGCACTTATACAATGTGAAGTAGAAGTCATTTTTAAGTATTATTAAAGATAAAATCTTTAAATTAAAATTTATCTACTAAAGCATATATGAATCATTCAGTCTTTCTAATCAAAAAGACACTCACATGGGGCTGGCATTGTGACTCAGTGGGTTAAGCTGCTGCTTGTGAGGAGAGTATCTGAGTGCTGGTTTGAGCTCTTGCTGTGCCACTTCCAATCCAGTTTTTTGCTAATGTGTCAGGGTAGGTACCACTAGTCCCTGGCAAGAGAACCCAAATCTATCTCTCTCTACTTCCCTCCTTCCCTCTCTGCCTCTTTGTTGCTCTTTCAAAACATCTTTACAAAAAACAAGATACTCATATTTATGGATCTCTATTCTCCAATTAATTTTAACTACAATCCCTCAACTGAAAAATAATTGTACTTTGACCCTAGGATCTTTATGAAAATACAAAAATTTAATTAACATAATATATATGGTAATATTTGATATTTATCATGAATTAACTAAATATGCTGAAATAAATCTTAATTTTGTTTCCCAAACATGTTTCTTTCACCCCTCCTTTCATTTGTTTCTTCAAAGATATGGCTTTTTCTTCCAAACCACCTAAACTTAAAACATTCATGCTATTCTTAAGTTGAAAAAGGCATTGTAACTCTCCTTCCTTTATTACAACTATTTAACTGGAATAAATTGGCCTAAACCAGCTACTATCTCTGAATAATTAGTTGGCCCAAAGGGGCTTTCATATATAATGGACTACAACCTAGCTGATGTGCAAATAGGTTTTAACCTAAGGTTACCTTAGCAACTGAGCCTCAGGCAAATTATAGCCTGGGATCTCTCAGTGAAATTATGTTCAAGTAAACACCAGACTGTAACAATTAGCATTCTGTGAATGTCATTTCCTGGTCCTTTTGTGTTTTTTTTTTTAAATTTTTATTTTATTTTTTTATTTTTATTTATTTGACAGTAGAGTTATAGACAGTGAGAGAGAGAGAGAGAGAGAGAGGGAGACAGAGAGAGAGAGATAAAGGGCTTCCTTCCATTGGTTCACTCCCCAAATGGCTGCTATGGCCAGCACTGCTCGGATCCAAAGCCAGGAGCCAGGCACTTCTTCCCGATGTCCCATGCGGGTGCAGGGGTCCAAGCATTTGGACCATCCTCCACTGCCCTCCTGGGCCACAGCAGAGAGCTGAACTGGAAGAGGAGCAACTGGAACCAGAACCCAGCACCCATATAGGATGCCAGCACTGCAGGCAGAGGATTAACCAAGTGAGCCACAGTGCCATCCCCAGTCCTATGGTTTTAAAAGAAATTCCATGGCATGCTTTCAGAACTATCTGTGGTGTGAAATGCTACCTTGTTCAAAACTTTTTTTTTTTTTTGCTCAAATAAACTTTTAACAATGAGGTTGATCATTTTTTTTTTCTTTTAAACACAACCATACTAAGCCACAGTATTTTGCAGCACATGGCTGGCAAGTACAGGTGTGGCCTCAACTAAGAACTGGATATACATTTGCTGATCTGTCAGCTAAATATGTTGTGAAATAGGAAGATTTAGTTACTCACTGTGTTGATGTATATATATAAATATATATTTACAATACATCATATATATACACACATATATACACATCTTATATAAACATATATATAAATATATATTACTTATTGATTTGAAAGGCAGAAATACAAAGAGAGGGTGAGGAACAGAGGAGAAAGTGAAAGAGAGAGACAGAGAGAGAGAGAGAGAGAAATATCTTCCTTCAGCTGGTTCACTCTCAAAATGGCTACAACAGGTCCAGGGCTGGGCCAGGCCAAAGTCAGGAGCCAGAAGCTTCTTCCTTTTCTCCTACATGGTTGAAGGGGCCCAAACACTTGAAACATCTTCTGTTGTTTCCCCAGACACATTAGCAATGGAGCAGCTGGGACTCAAACCAGCGCCAATATGGGATACCAGAAGCACAGGCAGCATAATAGCCTACCACGCCAGGATGCTGGCACCACCAATCTTTCTTTTAAAAAAAAAAAAAAAGTTTAGCACACTATATTTCTTTTTTTTTTTTTTTTTTTTTTTTTTTTGACAGGCAAAGTTAAGACAGTGAGAGAGAGAGAGACAGAGAGAAAGGTTTCCCTTTTCCGTTGGTTCACCCCCCAGATGGCCACTACAGCCGGAGCTACACCAATCCGAAACCAGGAGCCAGGTGCTTCCCCCTGGTCTCCCATGCGGGTGCAGGGCCCAAGCACTTGGGCCATCCTCCACTGGCATCCCGGGCCACAGCAGAGAGCTGGACTGGAAGAGGAGCAACTGGGACAGAATACAGTGCCCCAACCGGGACTAGAACCCTGGGTGCTGGTGCCACAGGCAGAGGATTAGCAAGGTGAGCCATGGCACTGGTCAGCACACTATTATTTCTAAGTGTTTTCTTTGTCCAGTATGCTAAAATGTGGGTATAATGTTATGAAAAATAGATACATATAAAGCACCATTTAAAAAGAGATTTTGACATCCAGTTCTATATAGCAACTTCACATCCATATTTTTTAATTCAAGATTTATATTATTTATTTGAAATGCTGAGTGATAGACAGACAGAGTTCTTCCCTCTGCTAGTTCACTCCCCAAAAGGCCACGATGGCTGGGGCTGAGCCAGGCCAACATCAGGAATCTAGAACACAGTCCAGATCTCCTGTGTGAGGACCATCTTCCTCTGCCTTACAGAACTCAAGACAGTTTTCAGGTTGATCCATTGCCAGTTAATATGTGATTAGTTTTAAGAGTCCACTGTATTTGACTGACCTCCTAGGGACACTTCCATTCATTGCATGTACTATAGGTTGTAACTTTTCACTTCCTGGAACCTCCTGCGAAGGTCCCTCCTGAAGTAGTATGTTTTCCTATTTCTTTGCATTTTTTGTCATCTTTGAAGTGGTGAACTTGTCACATTTTTCTAACATGTTCTGCAATGTAATTTCTACTGACAAAAGGAAAGACAGTACAGGAAAGTCTGAAATCTTCTCACACACCCTTCCAAACAAATGTGCTTTCTGTGCTCCCCCCCACTTCATTCAAGAATTGATGACTGTCTTTTAAAGTCTAGGGATAGAATACCAAACTCATTCCTTAAATTATTTATTTGTTTATTTAATTGAAAGGTAGAAAGAGACAAAACTCCCATTTGCTGGTTCACTTGTCAAATGCCTATAATGGCTTGCGCTGAGCCAGTTTAAGGACAGGAGCAAGGAACCCAAACCAGTTCTTTCATGTGGGTATCATGGACCCACCCACTTGAGTCATCATTGCTACATACAAAGATCTGCATCTCTGCTGTGGGTCATGGACACCTGAAGCAGTATCTCAGCCACTAGGCTGCTAACATCCCATCACCTCATACTCCCTCCAATGTCTCACCAAAGAGATGCTTTAAATCATGGTGTTAATTGCAGCACAAGTCTTGTTAAAGAGGCTTTTGAGAGTCCTCCAAAATGTTCACAGATTTGAAAAAAAAAAAATGTACCAAGATAAACTTATCTTTAATTCTGTTTTTCTGTGGATGTCTATAAAGAAAATAGTTTCCAACTTACAGCATCTTTGCCTTTATGGTTAATATCTTGATGGAAAGAAAAGAGTATATTCCAAGACCTACATGGACATGTCTTGGAAACCAGAGAAGATTAGAAAGTTGGAGATTTCATTTTATACCTTGGGGGAAAAATTATTAACACTCAAGATAGCTAGTCACAATGAAGATTTCCCCATAATTTTTAATTCACAAAGCATATTTTCATAGAGGAATATCATGTAAAGTCTAATATCATGTGCTGTCAGGACACATAATGAAATTGGAAGGCTCATTGCCCGACTGGTGAGACTTTTCACACTGTACTCCCTTGGATCAACTCCACCAAATAACTCTCCTTTTCAGGGAGACCAAGTGCTCCTTCTGCTTTTGACAGGATTGTGTTGAATTTCCTGTGGGATTATTCAGGCTATCGAATCACATCGCTCTGGATCTGACAAAGCTTGTCTCCCACTGCCTTGATTGTGCACTCTGTTCACAAATGCAACCCTGAGTGACACTGCATAGTGTGCAGCATCTTTCTCTCCCGGACTGTAGAGTATACGTGACTAATAATTCACATCAACCTCATATCCATCCAGGTTCAGATGTCAAGTACTTGATTCACATCCTTGCAACACTATGGTAGGAATCCTCTCACCAAATGGGTGAATAGGAAGGAGCTGTTAATAATGACAACAAAAAAACAAGGATACATTAAGAATGGCTTCAGCAAACTGGCATGTATATTCAATCTGGTTAGAATATTTGTCTCTAGGAACTTAGAGAAAGAAGAAGAAAAGTAGAGGGAGAATGAATTGATAATACAAGGGACCAGAGACTAGTGAGAAACAATTTATTATTTCATTCAGACTGCATCTTCAAATACACTTTCCCCCTAACTGTTGATTCATATACTTACATTTTATTTTACTAATTTACCATTCCCAAAAATTATGCATTGATAATACATTCAATTCTAGACACATGACGAAAAACTGCAAATATAGAAATGAAATTATAGTTCTTTCCCTTAAAGAACTGAACTAAATCAAATAAACAAGTTCTCACCAATGGAAAATAGAATCCTAGCATACCTTATAACAATACAATTTATAGATGATGGCAAAGTCTAGAACAGTTCTGTCCAATGGAAATGCATGCAAATTATATACATAATTTTGCATTTTCTGGTATGTAGGTTAAAATGGGAAAACAAATTAGAGAAAATAATTATGAATATATTGTATTAAATCTAATGTTTCTAGACTATAACATTAATATGTAATTTATACCAAATTATTAATGAGATGTTTACATCTTATATCTCATAAAATATCCAGAATGTGGCAAAAATTTAAATTTAAGCACTTTATTTGAATGCAAGTTTTTATTGAAACTTCTTGATTTGCATTTAGATTTCCTAAAATTTACAGTTAAAAAATTGATTTAGATTTCCAACACATTTCAAATATATGTAAAAGTAACACTGTCAAACTGATTTGTCTCTTTTAGAAGAATTGATTTAACTAAAGTAAAAATAGCATCAGTTTCAAAACTATGTCTGTCTAAGTGAATTAAATAATTCTGTGTCAACTCGATATTGTTAACATAAATTCAAATGGGAATTTCCTAATTTGAAAAGCAACTCTAAGTGGATTAATATGAAAAACTCCTTCAAGTGTTTTTTGTAGTGTTCTGCAAATTTACATAACAGCATCTGTTACATTTCAAATCCTCCACAGATTGACTCAAGTTAGAAAAACGTTTTATATGGTTATAAATGATTTCTGTAACAGAAAGCTTCAATTTCAACTGAAGCTTAAAATTTGTCAGGCAAAATAACAAGTAAGCTTTTCCTCTGGAGTTTCAAACTTGGCCTATTCCAGTGCATAGTATACAGGTGAATAATTTAAAATCTCATCCTCATGTTGTCTTTGACTATTGAATATTTTTCATGAATCCCTTTGTATAGGAAAATTATGAACAGGAGTTATAGTGTTACCAAAACATGGTTGGGTTGCTTGATGCTCAAAAGCCAAAATTGAAAAGACAAGAGATGATGCAAGGGCATTAGGTTTATTCAAGATGCCAGCAATCTTGAGAGATGGAGGATGTTAACTATTGCTGGCACCATCTCAGATTCTTGGGTTAGCAGGAGCACTTTTGAAGAAAGCATTAAGAAGGAGGTATGGAGGGGTGGCAAGTAAAAGAACAAAGAAACAATAGATCCAAGATCCAGCTGCATTTTGGAATCTGGTCAAGCAACATGGGCTATTTTGTTATTTTTGGAGGGAGCTTACATTTTTTAAAAATTTGTGCTTTTGTCCAAAATAATAAATGGCAATTTAGTTATATACCTGGTTTTACCAAAAAAAAAAAAAAAAAAAAAAAAGAGAGAGAGAGAGAGAGATGCAGTTTGTGTTACTACTAAAATTGTTTTTGGGTGGCAGTCATGGTCACAGGTCAGTCCATAGCAGATAACCAAGCAGAACCTGTAAGATTTTATTTATTTGCACTATAAACATATGTACTTCTGTGAGTGTATGTGAGTGTGTGTGTGTATATATGCATGTCCTAAAAGCCCTTAATGACATGGGATAATTTGGATCAGTAATTGAGTCACTAAATTAAAACAAATATTGTTTCCTACTTCTTCCTGTCCACATAAATATCTATCTGTTTTAGTCACTTAGCACTAGGAATGATGAGATTCTAATTTCTAGAATCAGGAATAGAATCTAAAATAATGTAGGATATCTAGAGTCTATTGTTCACAACTTAAAACCTTGTATAAGAACAGATGCCTCGGTAGTTTGTTTTTAACCAAGTAAAAGTGTGGAAAAGTTGGGTCCCAGATTTGAATCTTTTCCAAGATTAGATTCTATTGGAATTATATTCATCTTACTTGGGGGAGGGGTAGTTTCTCCTCCCACACTGATTTATGTCGTTGAAAATAGAGGCAATGTAAATAACTACTAGTATTGTACCCACAAAAACTTCTCTTTAGGTAATTAAACTTCTCAACATTACCTATAAACTGGGCCAGTGCCGCGGCTCAATAGGCTAATCCTCTGCCTAGCGGCGCTGGCATACCAGGTTCTAGTCCAGGTCGGGGCACTGGATTCTGTCCCGGTTGCCCCTCTTCCAGGCCAGCTCTCTGCTATGGCCCGGGAAGGTAGTGGAGGATGGCCCAAGTGCTTGGGCCCTGCACCCCATGGAAGACCAGGATAAGCACCTGGCTCCTGCCTTCGGATCAGTGTGGTGTGCCGCCTGCGGCAGCCATTGGAGGATGAACCAACGGCAAAGGAAGACCTTTCTCTCTGTCTCTCTCTCTCTCACTGTCTACTCTGCCTGTAAAAAAAATTACCTATAAACCAATTTCAATAGTAAATACTTGAAAGTCTCAATTTTCATTTTCAATAGGTGGATTTCTTTCTCCCTTGCATTTAACCATATGTTGATTGTTAAATATTGATAAATAATTTTTGCCATTAGACCCCACCTCATAGAGAAAGTTACAAAAGGTAGAAAAATCATTTTAAAATACTTTAATTGCAATTCATGTTTGCTAGTTTCTATACCAAGGTATGTAAGCTTCCTTTTATTTAAATTTTGCTTATTTATTTATTTATTCATTTATTTCACAAGCCAGAGTGACGGAGGAAACAGTGACAGAGGGTCTACTGGTTCACTCCCCAAAGGTCTAAAAACAGGGCTAGTACAGGTCAAAGCCAAGAGCCAGGAATTCCATCTAAATCCCTCACATATGTGGCAGGGACTCACGTACTTTGGCCATCATCCGCTGTCTCCCAGATACTCTAGCAGGGAGATAGGTTAGACATAGAGGCGGAACTCGATCTCCAGGGAACTGCTATATGGGATGGCCTAACCCACTGTGTCATAATACCTGCCACCCACCCCTTGAGAAGTACATACATAATTTTCAATTTCAACGGCTGATTTTATTTCTTCCTTGCATGTCACTATACGTTCAGAAATAAACAACAATGAGATAGCAACTCACTCCTGTTAAAATGTTTATTATCAAAAAGACAGAAAGTAGCAAATCCTGGTGAGGATGTGGAAAAAGGAGAACTCTTAAAAACTGTTGGTAGGCCAGCGCCGCGGCTCACTAGGCTAATCCTCCACCTTGCAGCGCCGGCACACCGGGTTCTAGTCCCGGTTGGGTCGCCGGATTCTGTCCCAGTTGCCCCTCTTCCAGACGAGCTCTCTGCTGTGGCCAGGGAGTGCAGTGGAGGATGGCCCAGGTGCTTGGGCCCTGCACCCCATGGGAGACCAGGAGAAGCACCTGGCTCCTGGCTTTGGATCAGCGCGGTGCGCCGGCCGCAGCGCGCCAACCGTGGTGGCCATTGGAGGGTGAACCAACAGCAAAGGAAGACCTTTCTCTCTGTCTCTCTCTCTCACTAGCCACTCCGCCTGTCACAAAAAAAAAAAAAAAAAAAAAAAAAAAACTGTTGGTGGTAAAATTAATTAGTACATCTACTCTGGCAAACAGTATGGAGATTTCTTAATATTTAATCATTAGAAAACATGGTATCACTTCTTAGAGAAATTTATGAAATGTACAAAAATAATTTTCCAAATAATTTAATTATTCTTTTTAGTTTTTATACCAAGGCAAATCAGCTTACTTTTCTTTAAATTTTGGTAGTGGTGATCTTTTAATGTCCAGGTCACTGATTTGTACCTCATTGCTCTTAATTAAATATAAAACTCTCTGTGATCTAGGGCTTTGGCTTGAGTTGGTCCATTGCTTTCAGATACATAACACCAGCAGTACTTGCAGGCTCATTTCAAGAACAAGATAATGCCCAAGGCATGAGTGAATTACATATGGTTTATATAATCACATTTTTCATTAAGCTTTAGAATTCCTTATTTGTGTTAAGGGATGGAAATAAGCAAGAAGTGATAATCTAAAAGCAAACAAACTGGAGAGATAACCCACACTTCAATATATCATAGAGGTGTCAAATCAGGTAGACCCTAACCTAATTCTAAAAACAATGCTATGAAAAAGGACCAAAAAATGAAATATAAATACTTCTTTTATACAGAGAATTCTGATGTGATGGTTTCTAAAGCTTTCAAATTAAATATTTTTGTAGCATTTGACCTATAGTTGTTTTAGAATATGATAAGAAATAAATTCTAATGACTTTAGAAGAAGTTGCAACAAAAATAACACATTTCCAAAAGAGAATGTGGTCATC
Source organism: Oryctolagus cuniculus (assembly GCF_964237555.1). Classification (NCBI taxonomy): domain Eukaryota; kingdom Metazoa; phylum Chordata; class Mammalia; order Lagomorpha; family Leporidae; genus Oryctolagus; species Oryctolagus cuniculus. The sequence goes on along the minus strand of NC_091439.1, from coordinate 6,147,789 downwards.
AGAGGAAGTGATAAAAGTCAGCATCTAAGTTACGCCAGGATTTAGCAAATACAGCACATGAGAACCCTCTAAACACACTGTGGTTTTTTCATGGCTTATGAACCACAAATTAATTTTACCTTTGTAAGTATTTTTGAGAAAAAATGTTATATTTTGTGTCATAGGAAAATTACATGAGTTCAAGTTGTAGTATCCCAAAACAAAGTTTTACTGGAACACATCCACATCTATTCATTCCCGTAATGTCTATGACTATTGTCGAGCTTCAAGGACAAGAACTGTATGGCATATGAAGTATAAAATATTTACTTTCTGGACCTTAAAAAAAACACTCTGGGGGCTGGCGCCATGGCTCACTTGGTTAATCCTCCTCCTGTGGTTCCGGCATCCCATATGGGTGCCGGGTTCTAGGCCCGGATGCTCCTCTTCCAGTCCAGCTCTCTGCTGCGGCCCGAGAGGGCAGTGGAGGATGGCCCAAGTGCTTGGGCCCCTGCACCCGTATGGGAGACCAGGAGGAAGCACCTGGCTCCTGGCTTCGGATTGGTGTAGCTCCAGCTGTTAGTGGCCATTGGGGGGGTGAACCAACAGAAGGAAGACCTTTCTGTCTCTCTCTCTCTCTCTCTCACTGTCTAACTCTACCTATTAAAAAAGAAAGATTCATGGTCAAAATAAAAAAAAAAAATAAAAAATAAAACCATTCCGTTGACCCAAAAGTAAGGTAACTTCACAGATAGAAATATTAGTCCCCACATTTAGAAAAAAATGCATCCGATTCAATATGAAAAAAAATCATGCTTCATAATATTACGGGTACATTTTCTTCTCAGTCTTAATCAAACATGATTATTTACCTGGATACCTGCCAAAGATTCAATTAACTTTCTTGTTAGTGGATCCAACCAAATTATTTATGACAAAACGTATTTAGCACCTTGTGCCACAGATGATGTCACAATATATTGAATAAACTATTTAATTATTCAAATTTTCCATTTAAAGAAATGCCAGTCAGCTTGCAATTAAACAGAGGTGTTTACAAAGGACCCATCCCAGCTTAGACCTTTAAAGGCAATATAAACAAAATTAATGTTTTTGTAAAGTTTTCAATGTTTGACCATTTAAATATTGTTTAAAAAGTTCTACTTATTTATTTGAAGGGCAGAGTTAGAGAGAGGGAGAGAGAGAGCGAGAGTGAGAGAGAGAGAGGGAGAGATCTTCAATCTTTGGTCCCCTGGTTCACTCTCTAGATGACCACAGTGGACCTCAGTGATTGAAACGCTATTGAAAAACCCTCTGTCCCACAGTGGAGTATCTGCTTTCAACACCTATCTCTGACTCCTGACTACAGCTTTCTGTTAACGCAGACTATAGAACGCCATGGTGATGGTTCAAGTGTTTTGGCTCCTGCCTCTGAGAGACCTGGATTATGTCCCTGCCTCTGAGTTTTGGCCCTACTCAGTCCCAGCTGTTGTGTTGTGTTGTGGGCATTTGGAAAGTGAATCAGGAGATGGAAACATCCCAACCATCCTTTCTTTTCTTTCTTTCCTCTCTTCCTCCCTTCCTTCTTTCCTTTAAATTTTGAGGTAACATTTAAAGTTTACATTATAGTCAGAGGCATAATACTTCACTAAATAGAGTTCAACAAGTAAAAACAAAAAGGCCACAGTTCAAAAAGAATATAGGCCAGGAATATAAACAGTAATCAAGTGAAAAAAATGTCCATTTCATTCATATAGTGTAAATTTTAAAATAATCACATATCATCAAAACTATAGTAGCATATCACAGAAAAACAAATACTGCATGTTTACCCTTATGTGTGGTAGTTAAAAATAAAAAAAAAGGAAAAAGGAAGAAAGAAATTCCTGTATCAATGTTGCTACATATATAGTTTTGTTAAACTTTATTTTATATCTGTCAAACCAGTGGTTAGCAGTAATTATATACAACTATATAATTGAGCACTACTTAAAAAATAAATTGGCCTATTTATGGGATATATGGCATAGACAGACAATAGCATATAATGTTCTCATGATCAAAACTAAAAGTAAACAATCTGAATTGTAAATATAAGAATTAACTGGGCATTTATTTTGAGGACAGAGAAACAGCTTTAGACGAAAACCCAATTTACCTACTTTCTTCTATTTTTTATAACAAGACTAGATAATGTCAAGACAATTCACAATATCTTCTATAATTCTAAAAATATATTTTTAAAAATTATTTTCACAAGTTAGGTCTATGAAAAATCAAATTGATATAGAAAAAGATTTTTTATTGGATAAGACACAAAAAGTGCAGGCAAAATACTGCAAAGCTAGAAAAGCAGTATTATGCAAACCCAGAGCTTCTAGACAGAAGGGAAAACAATCAATAGAGTTAGGAGACATAACAAAATGGCAGAACATATTTTCAGGCATCTATCTGACGTGAGATTAGTATCTAAAACATAATACCAGGACTCAGAAAGCTCAGTAACAAAACATCCAGTTCATTTAAGAGATGGGCAAAGGACCTAAACAGACAGTGTCAAAAGATGAAATACAAATGGTGAACAAATATTTGAAAAATGCTCAATATCACTAGCCATCAGACAAACACAAATTAAAACCAAATGAGATATCACCTCACACTTTTTAGAATGGCTACTATCAAAAAAGATAAATGGTAACAAATGCAAGAGAAAGGAAAATCATACGCTCTTGGTGGGAATGTAAATTAGTAGTCACTCTGGAAAAGAGTATGATTTCTTAAAAAAACAAGAACTGTAACTGCCATTATGATCCAGCCATGTCACTACTGGATATACATGAAAAGACATGAAATTATTTTATTAAAGAAATACCTGTTCCACCATAATTACTGCGGTGTTATGCAAAATAGCCAAGATACACAATCAAGCAAGGTGTCTATCATCAGATGAATGGATAAAGATAATGTAGTATCTATATAGAACAGAATATGACAACCATAAAAACATAATGAAATCCTCCATTTGCAGCAAAATGGATGGGAATTGAAGACATGAGGTTAAGTGTAAAAAGCCCAGCACAGAAAGAAAAATACCACATGCTATCTCTGATCTGTGGAAGCTTTAAAAAGCACCATTATAAACACAAAATAGAAAATGACTAGAGGCTGGAGAGGGAAGAGGGCATAAATGAAGTTTGGATAATGCATACCAAATCAACGTTAGATCAAAGAAGTAAGTTGTTAGTGTTACACAGAATAGCATGGGGACTAGAGTTCAGAATGACCTAGTAAATGTTTCATGAACAAATGGAAAAAGGAAGCTCCAAGCTTCCTATCAAAATTAATGTCAAAGTAAGGGAAATGTTCATTACTTTTGTTTGATCAGTACACACCGCATACATGTTTTGAAGTGTCACAATGTAGTAGATAAAGTACACTTTTTTGCAATAAAAACAAAAATCAATAAAATTAACAAAATAGACTTTTTTGAAATAATACTATATTCAGTCATTTGTAAAAACTTAGTTCAGTTAAGCAAATGTATATTCAGTGGGATGTTCTTGGCCTGATTTATATTCTCAAATATTTAGGCCATTTACAAAGTGTGTATGTGGAGATTGAGTTAGTACATATGGCTTTGATTCTAGAGAGACTGGTTTGCTTTCATTTATCATCTGCATCTATACATGTATGTGGAAGAAGTTGCATTACATAGTTTAAGGATCTATGCCTAAAGCAATACAGTTAGTAAAGAACAGACAAGTTTGAATAGTGCGTTTCATTAAGAATATCTTGATATTGTAGCCAAAAATAAGAATTCTCTTGATATACCAACTAAATTCATTTTGTTAACAACCATGACATATTTTACATAACCTTCTGGTAGTTTCTTATCTTTTGGAAACAGATATGCAGAACATTAATGTAACCAAATTGCACAAATAGTTCATCATTTTGAAAAATCAGGTTGTCATAATCAGCTTATTGTCAAATATTAACTACATATTAATGTACAAGTATACTTTAGGTGAAAAAATCATACTTAAGTAACATTAACATGAGTTTTATGATAACTTTTCTTTTCTACCTTGATTGATATTTAATTGGTATTTGAAGATGAGAGTGGCAAAACCGTATTTTTTATTTTTTAAAATTTTTATTTCAATTTTAATTAGTTTTTAACAAATTCAATGTGCTTTGTAGATACAATTCTAAGAACATAGTGACATTCCCTTCCTCTCTCCCTTCCTCCCTTTCTCTACTCCCTCCCACCTTCCTTTCTTTTCCCCTTTCCTTATTTAGTTTTGAGATAATATTTTAAATTTATACCACAGTAAGAAGGCTTAATGCTTCAGCAAGTAATAAGTTTAACAAGTAAAAAACAGAGATTCCAAGACGGTGTAATAGTGACAGGGTAGTCTGCACTAGGCTAAGGGAAAATAATGAGAAAAAAAGAAAGTGGAGAAGGTGCATTCTCCGGGAGAGTCAGAGGGAAAAATGCAGTGGAGATTCTGTGGAAGGAGGAGAGTCGCCATGAATCTGTGTGGAAGGTGCAGACGCACAGCAACAAGCATGGACACAAAACACGACCCGGCAGCACTGAGCCTGCGAAAGCTCCAGTGTTGGAGATCAAGGTGAAATCAGATTGCTGAGGCGCATGTCACTGGCATTGCACTGGAGGGAGAACCTGGCAGACCACACTATCTTTGAGACCAGCCCAGAGTACTGAGGGGAACAGGATGCACACTCACCCAGAGAAAAAGCAAAGGGGCACATCTCTCCGTATTTCCCTGACAATGGCACCCAGCAACTTGTTGAGAGGGGGCAGGCATCATTTTGGACATAAGCAGGTAGCAGCTACAGTAGGTTTTGTTTGCACACCCAGCAACTGGTCGGGACAATGGTCATCAAGTCAGCAGAGGCACACCAGCAGCTCCTGTGCACAAACCCGGAATTGGGTGGGAAGAAGGAGCCACTCTGACACTATCACCAGCTACAGAGACTCTCATACATGCTCAGCACGCCTGTGAATGAGTAGGGCTGCAGCCAGAGGGTCGTGTGCATACCTGTGATCCAGAGATTTTACCAGAAGGAAAAATCCATGCTCCCCACTGACTTTGAGACTGGCTGGGAGACTGACAGGGCACTGGGCACCCACATACAATTGTGAGGTGCCACCAGCCTCTGAAAATATCAAGGCTCCAGAACTCCAGGGCTCAAACTGCCTAGGTGGGGTGCTCACAGGCAGCTGGCTCTGGGACCGGCTCAGCTTCTCTGTGGACAGGACAGGCTAGTGGGGCAGAGTGGATCCTCTGCACCCTATGACTGTGGAACCCGAGAGTGCTGACCCTGTGGGGATTCTGTGAGTGTGTGAGAGGGTTCAGGGTATAGCTGGATCTCTGGGCAATCACTGTGTCCTGCTCCACATGCTCAGAGCTCCCTCATTGCCTGTGCTGGGTTGTTGCAGAGGATGCGTGCTCACACTGAAGCCTGAACAGATCATTTGTCCTGTTCAGGTAGAAGCACAGAGGAATGTTGCAACTACTGAGGGCTAGCACCCCGGTATATAACACGCTGGAAGAGAGTAGGTGAGGGTGGGATTATCCCAACAGAGAGTTGACCATTCCTCTTTTTTGTTAAGACATCTACCATGCTTAACTTGGGTATCACCCTGGATACTCACCCCAACCTGGTGCACTGACCAGAGGTCCCTGGCCCCACCCAGCATACACCTCTGGGTATTCATTGAAAGAGCAGACACTCTACTAAGCCACAGAGGCCTAGTTTAAAAATAAAAGCCATCAAAGGAAAAATGAATGAATATCACCACAGATGCCTAAAAATACATACAAAAATTCTAGAAACAAGAATAAGGAAGACAACATGACCCCTGCTAAAAGAAAAACAAATACTTCAATATTAGAATGTGGGGGCTGGCACTATGGTGTAGCAGGTAAAGCCACTGCCTGCAGTGCCAACATCCCATTCGGGTGTCAGTTCGAGTCCTGGCTGCTCCTGGCTGCTCTCTGGTATGGCCTGAGAATGAAGTAGAATATGGCCCAAATCCTTGGGCCCTTGCACCTGCGTGAGAGACCTGGAAGAAGCTCCAGACTCCTGCTTTGGATCAGAACATCTCTGGCTGTTGCAGCCATTTGGGTAGTGAACCAGAAGATGGAAGATCTCTCTCTATCTCTCTCTGCCTTTCATTTTCTCTGCATAAATCTTTCAAATGAATAATTTTTTAAAAAACATTAGAATGTGAAGATAAAGAGATTGATGAAATGCTTGAACATGAATTCAAAAGATTAATCTTATGCTTACTCAGATGCAATCAGGCAGATTCACAAATTAAAGAAATCCATACATGAAATGAATAAAATTTTTTCCTATGAAATTGAGATTTTGAAGATTTTAAAGAGAAATCAGAATGAAATCTTAGAAATGAAGATTTCAATTGATCAAATAAAAATACAATGGAAAACATTAACAAAAGACTCGGTGAGGCTGAAGAAGGAATATACAAGCTAGAAGACAAACTTTGGGAAATTATTTAGTCAGACTCCATTCCCACCAATAAAAGAAGAAATCAGAAAAATTAAAAAAAAAAGTGTTGGAGATTTATGAGACACTATCAATCAACTCAGCATACAGATCTTGGGAGTTCCTGAAGGCATGGAAAGAGAATGGCTTAGAAGGTCTATTTAGTGAAATAATTACAGAAAACTCCCCCAATTTGGAGAAAGAAAAGATATCCAAGTATAGGAAGCACATAGGACTACTAGACATGACCAAAAAAGATCTTCACCATGACACATTGTAGTCATTTTCCACAGTAAAACATAAAGCGAAGATTCTAAAATGTGCATGAGAAAAACTCCAGATTACTTTCAGAGGATCTCCAATCAGACTCACAGCTGATTTCTCATCAGAAACTCTATAGGATAGGATAGAATGGAGACAAATAGTACAAGTCTTAAGAGAATAAAGCCTCTGCCTTTCAAATAAATAAATCTTAAAAAAAGAGCAGATGTATCCATCATAATACCAAACAAAATAAGCTTTAACACAAAAACTGCTAAAAGAGACTAAGAAGGGAGTTATGTAATGATTAAGAGATCAATTCAATAGGAAGAAATGACTATAACAAATGTATAACCACCAGTTACATAGTGCCTGGCTATTTAAAAGTGGATCTAAAAGGATTTAAAGGCTCCAATACAACAGTAATGGGGACTTCAACATCCCATTTTCATTAACAGACAGATCAACTAGAGAGAAAAATCAACAAAGAAACAACAGAGCTAATCTACACTATGGGGCAAATGTACATAACTGATATCTACAGAACCTTTCACCTCATAGTGGCAGAATACACATTCTTTCCATCAGTCTATGGAATTTTCTCTAGGATAGACCATATGATAGGCCATAAAGCAAATCTCAGCAAATCAAAATCATATCATACCAGGCATCTTCTCTGACCACTATAGAATGAAGCTGGCAATCAATAACTCAAGAATCTCTAGAATATATGCAAACACATGGAGACTGAATAATTTAAACATGAAATAAAACAACAACATGAAATAGAAGAAATCAAGAGAGAAATAAAAAAAAATCTGGAAGTGAATGAAAACAATACAACATAAAAAACTTATGGGATACAGCAAAAGAAGTGTTAAGAGCAAAGTTCACAGCAATTGATGCCTACATCAAGAAATTGGAAAGGTTCCAAACAAATGAGCTATCAATGCATCTCAAGGACTAAGAAAAACAATAACAAAACAAACGCAAAATGAGTAGAAAGACATAATTAAAGAATAATTAAAGAAATAAGCAACATTTAAACAACAAATTATAAAATACAATGACATGAAGAGTTGGTTTTCGAAAAAAATAAACAGAATTCATACACCAATGTCCCACATAACAAAAAATAAAGGGGTGGGGGAGAAGACTCAAATAAATAAAATAAAAAATGAAAAAGGAATAATAAAGAATATAAATAAAAAGATTAATCAGAAATTACTACAAAGAGCTTTATGTCAACAAATTCGGAAACCTAGAAGAAATGGATATATTCCTAGACATGTAGAATCTACCAAAATTGAGTCATGAAGACATAGAAAACCTAAACAGACCAATAACCAAGCTGGAGATTGAATCAGTAATAAAGACCCTTCCAAAAAAGAAAGCCCAGGACCAGATGGCTTCCCTGATGAATTCTACCAGACATTTACGGAAGAACTAGTTCCGACTGTTCTCAAGCTATTCAAAACATCTGAAAGGGAGGGAATTCTCCCAAACTCCTTCTATGAAGGCAGCATCACCCTAACTCCTTAACCAGAAAAAGATACAACAATGGAACAGAATAGAAATGCCAGAAATCAACAAACACATCTACAACTAACTTATCTTTGACAAAGGAGCTAAAATCAATCTTGGAGAAAGGATAGTCTCTTCTATAAATGGTGCTTGGAAAATTGGATTTCCATGTGCAGAAGTATGAAACAAGACTCCTAAAGTACACCTCACACAAACATCCACTAAAAATGGATCAAGGACATAAATTTATGACCTGATACCATCAAATTACTACAGAACATTGGGAAACTCTGCAAGACATTGGCATAGGTACAGACTTCTTGGAAAAGACAACAGAAGCACAATCAAAGGCAAAAGTGACAAATGGGATGACTTCAAGCTGAGAAGCTTCTGCACTGTCAGCAATGTGAAAAGGCAACTGATAGAATGGGAGAAAATATTTGCAAACTATGCAACTGACAAAGGATAATATCCGGAGATCAACAAATTCAACAACAGCAAAACAATCCAGTTAAAAATAGGCAAAGGATTTTAACAGGCATTTTCTTTTCTTTCTTTTTTTTTTTTTTAAGATTTATTTATTTGAAAATCAGAGTAACACAGAGAGAGGAGGAAAGGCAGAGAGAGACAGAGATCCTCCATCTGCTGGTTCACTCCCCAGTTGACCCCGATCCGAAGCCAGGAGCCAGAAGCTTCTTTTGGGTCTCTCAAGTGGGTGCAGGGGCCCAAGGACCTGGACCATCTTCTAATGCTTTCCCAGGCCATAACAGAGAGCTGGATTGGAAGTGGAGTGGCGTGGACTTGAACCATATGGGATGCAGGCACTGCAGGCAGTAGCTTTACCCACTAATCCACAGAGCTGCCCCAGGCACTTTTCAAAAGAGGAAATTGGAATGGCCAACAGACACTTGAAAAAGTGCTCAGGATCACTAACATCAGAGAAACGCAAATTAAAACCACAATGAGGTTTCACCTCACCCCAGTTAGAAAGGCTACCCCACAGAAACCAACAAACAACTTAAGCTGATTAAGATGTGGAGGAATAGGTACCCTAATCTGAATACCCAAGTGATCCTGAAAAATAAAAATAAAGCTGGAGGCATCAGCATACCTGACTTCAAAGCTCAATTCATAAGAGTTAATACGTGGAATCGACCTGATGTCCATCAGCTGATTACTAGATAAGGAAATTTCTTGAAGGTTTTCCAGCATATTAGCATATAGTTCTTCCTGGAAGTTTTTAAAAATCTTTTGTATTTCAGTGGTATCAATTGTAACTTTTTTCATCTTTAGTTTTATTTATTTGGGCTTTTTCTCTTTTTTCATCTTTAATTTTATTTATTTGGGCTTTTTCTTTTTTTTCTAGTCTGTCTAGAGGTTTATCTATTTTTTATATGCTCAAAAAAAAAAAAACCCACAAAATCTTGTTTTGTTGACCTCTTGTATTTTTTTAGTTTAATTTCATTTATTTCTGCTCTGACCCTTATTATTTCTCATCTTATATTGATTTGGGGTTTGGTTTGTTTTGTTTCTCTGAGTCTTTAAGAGACATCATTAGATCTTTATTTTGAGACATTTGTCTTATTTTACTAAGCACTTACCGCTACAAACTTCCCTGTTAATACTGCTTCTGCTATATTTCACAGGTTTTGATATATCTTGTTTTCATTTTGATTTTAATTTATTTTGAGAAATTTTTGATTCCCTCTTTAATTTATTCAATAACCAACTGATCATTCAGTAGCATGTTGTTTAGTTTCCAAGTATTGAGAGTAGTAAAATATTATTAAAACTCAGATGCTTCTTACGCAATTAAATAGCTTTTGGGTTTAAAACTTTTCTGAAGGGGTAAGTTATATTTGTTGCTTCATACTGATTCCTAGAGGGTACTTCAAAGTTTAAGCCAAAGTGTGAGAATTGTGAGATACAAAGAGACACAAAAAGAGCCAAGCTGCAAGGCTTACAAAGGACTGGCTTAACACTGCAGCCGTGCTGTATGGCGGAGGCGGACACGTTCAGAGTTGCGGAGAAATGGTTATTGCTTCTCTTGGTCTATTGTATACTGCTATGAAATACAAGCTCTGCCACAGGCTGGGTAACTTGTAAACAATGTAAGCTTAGTTTGCTAATGGTTCTGGATTCTGGGAAGTCTCATCTGTTGATGGTCCTCTTGCTACATAACATGGTGGAAGGGAAAGTGAATACACACAAAACTGAGCAGTAAAAGCACGAAAAACATATAGAGAGCGTGTATTTATATATGTAAAAAGTCACTTCTGTGACAATGGCATTTATTCCTTTAAGAGGGTAGAGCTCTTATGACCAAACCACCTTCTAGAAGTCTGGGTTCCAATGCCTTCACAGTAGTGATTAAACATGAATTTTGAAGGAAAATTCAAACCACAGCAGTGGTAATTCAAATACGGTAGAGTATTTGTCTGAGTAGTTGTTAAAAAATAAAGGTATTTCACAATAATAGTGTGACACTAATCATTTACTGGTAAAATGCCTGAGTTTACATCAAAAAATAAAAAAAAAAAACTCAAGGAGTAGTATAGACTACAATTTCCCAACAGGAATGGGTAGAACAAAGACAGAAGTCCCACTAAAATTATTAATATAACTTATAGCAGCCCTGTGTTATAATCAAACAATTCACTTCTGTTTGCTGAAAATGATACTTATTGATATGAACTAAGTCAATAAAACAACATACTAATTTGTGTTTCATACACACTTCTTAAAACTCATCACATAAAATATAAATATTTTATATTTATATTTGTATAATATAATATATATTATATATCTATATATTATATATTATAATAAATATATTATAACATATAATATATTTATAATATTTATAATAAATATAATATAATATATATGATATATATTTATATCATATTATATATGCCTAACTTCAATGAAAATGTTTCCTTGAAACAATAATATTTAAATTCTTTCTGCTAGTAATTTTATAGGGACCATTCCCTGTCATGTATAACTGCATTAAGTTATACATTAACATTAAGTATACATTAACTATACAAAAGTTTTTTTGTCATATTTAAATATACTTGCTTCTGAAAATACATGTTTTTCAAGAAGACTCCTTGATGCTCTATATCTTTATCGTTTGCTTTTCACAAAGTGGTTTTATTTGTTGGTTTTTTTTTTTTTTTTTTTTTTTTTTGACAGGCAGAGTGGACAGTGAGAGAGAGACAGAGAAAAAGGTCTTCCTTTGCTGTTGGTTCACCCTCCAATGGCCGCCACAGCTGGCACGCTGCGGCTGGCGCACCGCGCTGATCCGAAGGCAGGAGCCAGGTGCTTCTCCTGGTCTCCCACGTGGTGCAGGGCCCAAGCACTTGGGCCATCCTCCACTGCACTCCCGGGCCACAGCAGAGAGCTGGAATGGAAGAGGGGCAACCAGGACAGAATCCGGCGCCCCGACCGGGACTAGAACCCGGTGTGCCGGCGCCGCTAAATTGGAGGATTAGCCTAGTGAGCCGCGGCGCTGGCCACACAGTGGTTTTAAAAGCCTATTATCTATTTACAGCATGCTTAATTTTATCAGGCCCAACACATTGAAGCACACATAAAAACAAAACTATCTTAAAGTTGCATTAATTAAGATTAGTTTCAGCTGTAAATAACAGGGAATTCACACACCGTAGTTTAAGTTAGAAGCTTAGTTCCATCTCTGGAGTTTTACAATTTCAGCAAAAGGCAGCATCTAGAGTCCTTTGTCATCCTCCAAACCTGACTAGGAGCTCTGAAGAAACCTTGAAGCTCCACATGCCTTGTGATTTTCTGCTGTGTTATGGCTAGGGTATTGCATCACAATCATTGCCCAAGGTGCAGCTCCTACCATCATGTTTTAGGGCACGGAATGGCATGGGGCAGATTAAAAGGAGTAAGCTTTGCGCCAGCTGTTTCTGAAGGGATGCTCCTAGATGCTGCTACAGCTGTTGGAAAACAGCTTTTATTTATTGATTTTTTAATTTTTTTATTATTTGAGAGATAGGTTGAGAAGCAGAAACACAGAGAAGATGATAGCCCCAATCCATTGGTGAACTCTCCAAATTCCTACAGCAGCTGAAGCTGGGCCAAGCTGAAGCAAGGAGCTGGTAAACAATCTGGGTTTCTCATATGAGTAGCAGTCACTGAATTATGTGGGCCAAACCTGTGCCCCATCACCTATTGTCCCTCAGGTTTGAATTAACAGGATTCTGGAAATGGAAGCAGAGCTGGAATTGGACCCCAGGAACTCCAATATGGGATGTGACCATCCTCACTGGAATCTATGCCTCTAGATTCTTGGTTTTTATTGTTGAAGGTTACATGCACTACTAAGTTTCTCTTTCTGTGAAAGAGGCAGGAGATACTGAAGGGCAAATAGTATAGAATGGCTTTTCCTATATTTCCTAATGGATGCTTTGTCCTTTTCACAAGATCATTATTCCCTCACTCTGAAATGTAGACTTATGTAGGAATATGGACATCAGATTGCTGAGATGGACAAAGAAGTAGTATAAGGAAAGAAAACAGATGAAATTAGCTTGGCATCCAGCTTTAAAACAAAACAGCTCAACTGAAAATTTTTGCCTGGGGAAATATGGACACTCTTTCATCTGTGGAAAACTTGGCCTTCACTTAAGGCATGGATCTTGCATCTTTTAACAAATTTTGAAACCATATTCCACCATTCCATTAAATCTGGTAAATGCTACAGTCAGAGAACAGCATTAAGCTGAGCCTAGGAAGAGGATTTTCAAGTGTGGAGGTTGAAGGTAAGAACCTTGTACATCACTGTAGATGTCATGCTAAGGTTAAGGACTACTGTGCAAACCACTTCAACTGAGCAATTGTATCAGCTATTTTTAAACTAAGTTACATTATCAAGGGCCAAAGTTCATACCTTTCAGTTAGTTATCAAAAATTATTCAGCATTTCTCTCTCTTCATAACATATACCAGGTCTTTACCAATCATGTTCGAAGCAAAGTTCAAATAATAGGGAAAACTTCCCTTATTTAATGTGATAAATAATTTTCCACAACTTGGTTCCAAGGCTGCATTAATGCTTTTCTCAGTTTATGGTTTAATTTCGTTATATCTCAGTAATGATTCCATTAAAGTATCCCTATTTGGCAACAAGACCACTAATGTTTAGTGACCTCCACATAGAGGATAAGGTGGAAGAATATATTTGTAGGACTTTTCTTCTGTCCTTCACCTTCTGCCATGGGAACACGGCTAGGGCGGCTATTTTCTTCATTACTTTCCCACTGTAACTATGAGCCAAGCAACAGGATGTGCAATTTGAATTTAAAACTATTCAATTCTGTAGTAGGCATTTGGCCAATAGTTAAGATATCAGTTGGGACACCTGCAGCCCATATCAGAGTGTCTGGGTTTCATTATCAGTCCCATGTCTGATTCTAGCTTCCTGTTAATGTGGGCACTGAGAGGGAGCAGATGCTGGCTGAAGTAGCTGAGTCCCTGCCACCCACATGGGAAACCTGGACTGAGGTTCTGGCTTCTGGCACTAGACTGGCCCAGTCTAGGCTATTGTGGTCATTTGTGCAGTGAGCTGGAAGATGGGAGCTCTTTATCTGTTTATCTGTCTCTCTTAATTTCTTGGTGTGTCTCTCCATCTCTAAAATAACTAATATTAAAATAGTCAACTTAATTTATTTAGTGTATCCAAGGAAAGCTTCATCGAAAGCCAGTGCACAGGACAGGGATGGATTATCTAGCAATACAGAATCTGGATGAAATTCAAAAAGGTGCTGATAGCAGCATTGATTTGTTACAGTTTTAGGGCACCGAAGCAAGGAGACCATGGAGCTTTGTGATGAGACTAATTGTATTGTCTACAATGCCAGTAGTGGGCTTTGAGTGCGGCAAAAAGTGGAAGAAAAGAGCCAATCTGCATTTGGCCTGTGCTAACGGCCATCTACAAGTGGTAACTCTCCTTCCTGGTAGAGAGAAAATGCCTGCTTATGTCACAATGTCATAATGATATAAATGACATAAATGTTATAATGCCTATGACAATAGAAAATAGTTGGTTCTGATTAATAGCAAGGAAAGGAATGTGCAACCATATCTGCTGAAACATGGGACCAATCCAAATCTTTTATGCGACTGTGAAAACACTGCCCTCCACTATGCTCTCTTTAGTCAGAATCTAGCAATAGCAGCAAAACTGCTTTCAAACAATGCAAATATTGAGGGAAGAAAGAATCCTGGCCTCACACAGCTTTTATTTGCTTAAAAAAAGAAAATATTAGTAAAGAAAAACAAATATACATGGACTTGATATAGCAAACTATGAACCAAAAAAGACAGACACCTTCTCCTTCAGCTAGGGGTTAATATCTTTCTCAAAATGTCACTGGTAGACTGCAGAGTGACATGCGTCTATCATCGTTTTAGTATCAATTGCCAAGTATTTTCTGAATATGCATAAGGCAAGAGATGTAACATATCTTAAAATAGCAATCAAGCACAGGCTCTAAAGATACAAAAATGATGTCTACAGACATTTGCCACAAGTAATGGGTAGGGTTGAAATTAATCATGTAGTACTAAACAGAACTGGCTAGACAATCTTGCTCTAAGAGGGCATAAGAATACTAAAACTGTGAAAGATGCCTATTCCCAACTAAGCATAGCAAAGCCACAGATTGCTTCACAAGGTAATTCAGGAAAAACTTCTAAGCAAAACAAAACACTATGAAAGTGCAGATTCAAGAATGTATCTTGTTTAACAACATTAATTCAGATTTTCAAAGTGGAGATATGGTTAAACGTTTCCTCAAAAATGAACCAAAGTCCTGAGTTTTTCTCACCCCACCATACCATCACCTGAGTTTCTTCTAAAATACAATACTGCCTCACGTTTATATCAATCCCAGGTCTTAAGGAGCAAAAAAGACAGCAATTAGAAACATGATACTGATATTATTGAAAGCACTCAACAAGAGCAAACAAATAATGAAAAATTTTCTTGTGTTGATGGAATGCACAATAATAACAGAATGGATATAGTTTCTGCTGTGGGAGTAAGAGAAGAGGAAGGTATTGGATCATCTTGGGATTTTAGCTTTGTACAATAGCAAGTGTATAATAACAACACTCTCAGTAACAGGATAAAAATTATTAGGATAGTATTCTGATCAGTAATTTGACAAAAAGAAGACATAAATGACTCAAAAGAAAGTAAACTGAGAGATGTGAAAATGAAAATTTTAATTAAATGTTACAATCCAAAAGCAGAAGCAAAATGGAATAGCTTCAAATCTATTTTGTCTAAGTTTGATTAAGGGAAATCTTGACAATTTCAAGAGAGAAGTAAAATGAGGATAAAAATGCAAAGTTCACTTCTCATTGTGATTTAAAAATGAATCAGTTTGAAAAGGATATTCAGAATAAAATTCCAATTAGAATATTGATGATCTTACACTCAAAGTGGAAAACTGTATTTTCCAAAAATCTAGATGTCTAGGCAAAGAATTAAATTCTTAAACCAGAATTAGTATTTACAAAAATACTGCAAGAGAAATGTGGAAAACTGGAAGAAAAGAAAAGAAAATGATTCAAATAGAGTAAAACTCAAGTCTTACAAAAATGAAGATGGAAGAACAAGTACATGTCAAACTGAGAGATTGAAGGAAGAGCAAGACAGGATATGAGACAAACTTAACAGAAGGAAATGTCTTCTAACAGGCATACCTAACATCTCAGGAAACTCACAGCAGTTGACAGAGAACATTAATATTTGTATATGAGTCAAATGGATATCAGAATTAATGATCTGGGATCAGTGCTGTGGTTTAGTGGGTAAAGCCACCATCTGCCATGCTGGCATCCCAGATGGGTACCGGTTCAGGTCCTGGCTGCTCCACTTCTGATCCAGCTCTCTGCTATGGCCTAGGAAAGCAGTAGAAGATGGCCCAAGTCCTTGGGCCCCTGCACCCACATGGAAGACCCAAAAGAAGCTCCTGGATCCTGGCTTCAGATTGGCACAGCTCCAGCCATTATGGCCAATTGGGGAGTAGACCAGTGGATGGAAGACCTCTCTTTCTCTGCCTCTCCTTCTCTCTCTGTAACTCTTTCAAATAAATAAATACATATTTGGAATCAACTCTTCATAATGATGGCTGCTTACGAGTCTTATAGGCCAGCGCTGTGGCTCACTAGGCTAATCTTCCACCTGTGGCGCCGGCACCTTGGGTTCTAGTCCTAGTTGGGGCACCGATTCTGTCCCGGTTGCTCCTCTTCCAGTCCAGCTCTCTGCTGTGGCCCGGGAAGGCAGTGGAGGATGGCCCAAGTGCTTGGGCCCTGCAACTGCATGGGAGACCAGGGGGAAGCACCTGGCTCCTGGCTTTGGATTGGCGCAGCACGCCAGCCATAACGCTCTGGCCGTAGTGACCACTTGGGGGGGGGGGGTGAACCAACGGAAAAAGGAAGACCTTTCTCTCTCTCTCTCTCTCTCTCTCATTGTCTAACTCTGCCTGTCAAAAAAAAAAAAAAAAGGAGTCTCATAAAGCAGGGTTTCAAAAATATATACATTTCTATATACAAGCATGAGAAATAAAAAACTCATTTAAACCGTAATAAATTAGACTAAAGAAAGGCTATACGACATCATTTACCAAACATTGCTGGCATAAGCAGCACAAAACTTTAGTCAATGTTCTATTTTTTATGAATTATTTATTTATTTGAAGGATAGGGCTACAGATAGAGAGAGAGATAGGGAGAGACAGAAAGAGAGGTCTTCCTTTTGGTGGTTCACTCCCAAAATGGCCACAACAGTCAGAGCTGGGTTGATCTGAAGACATGATCCTGGAGCCTCTTCTGGTCTCCCACATGGGTACAAGGGCCCAAGCTAATTTCCCAGGCACATTACCAAAGAGCTGGAGCGGAAGTGAAGCACGCAGGACTTGAACAATCGCCCAAATAGGATGCCAGCGCCACAGGTCGTGGCTTAACCTACTACACCACAGTTCTGGCCCTTAGTTAAGGTTCTAAGGAATGCCTATCATTATCTGTTTTTATAAATCCAAAATATAGTTCAGTGTTCAACACAAATATTCTTTTTAACTGAGCACCAAAGGGGAAACTTGTTGAAGTGAAATGGACACTATGAGAAACAGTGACTTGATCAGCTCTTGTCCTGACAGTTGATGTACAATGTAATACTTTATCCATTTTAGTATTTTTTTTTGTTCTAGTACCATTGGCTGAACTCTGTAATTAACACACAATTATTCTTAGGTGTTTAAATTTTAACTGAAAAGTGATCCCTGTTAGGAATTTGGAAAACATTATGCTGAGTGAAATAAGCCAATCCCAAAGGGACAAATACCACTTGTTCTCCCTGATAGGTGACAACTAACCAAGCACCAAAAAGGAAACCTGTTAAAGTGAAATGAACACTAGGAGAAACGGTGACTTGATCAGCCCTTACCCTGACTGTTGATGAGCAACTTAATATGTTATCCCTCTTAGTATTTTTTTGTTTGTTTGTTCTACTTAACACTTTTGGTTGAATACTGCAATCAATACACAATTACCCTTAAGTGCTGAAACTTAACTGAAAAGTGATCACTGTTAAATATAAGAGTGGGAATAAGAGAGGGAAGAGATGTGCAATTCGGGACATGCTCAAGCTGACTTACCTCAAACGGTAGAGTTAGAAACATACCAGGGGATTTGAATTCAATCCCATCAAGGTGGCATGTACCAATGCCATCTCACTAGTCCCAGTGATCAATTTCTGTTCACAATTGATCATAATGATAGGACTAAGAACCAAAGGGATCACATAAGCAAGACTAGTGTCTGCAAATACTAGCTGATAGAATCAAAAAAGGGAGAGAACAATCCAACATGGGAAGTGAGATACACAGCAGACCCATAGAATGGCAGATATCCTAAACAGCACTCTGGCCTCAGAATCAGCCCTTAAGGCATGCGAATCTGGCTGAAAAGCCCATGAGAGTATTTCAGGCATGGAAAGCCAAGACACTCTGGCAAAAAAAAAAAAAAAAAAAAAAATGACCTAAATGAAAGATCTCTGCAAGTGAGATCCCAGTGGAAAGAACAGGTCATCAAAGAAGGAGGTACCTTTCTCTGAAGAGAGGAGAGGACTTCCACTTTGACCATGGCATTTTCTAAATATGATCAGAGTCGGTGAACTCAGGGGGCTTCCATAGCCTTGGCAGCTCATGACAAGAGCCTAGGGTGGGGCCGGCTCTGCGGCTAACTAGGCTAATCCTATGCCTTGTGGCGCCGGCACACCGGGTTCTAGTCCCGGTCGGGGTGCTGGATTCTGTCCCGGTTGCCCCTCTTCCAGGCCAGCTCTCTGCTGTGGCCAGGGAAGTACAGTGGAGGATGGCCCAAGTCCTTGGGCCCTGCGCCCCATGGGAGACCAGGATAAGTACCTGGCTCCTGCCATTGGATCAGCGTGGTGTGCCGGCCGCAGCCCACTGGCCACGGCGGCCATTGGAGGGTGAACCAACTGCAAATGAAGACCTTTCTCTCTGTCTCTCTCTCTCTCACTGTCCACTCTGCCTGTGGGGGGGAAAAAAAGAGCCTAGGGTGATTACTGATGCCATAAACAAGAGTGTCAATTTGTTAAGTCAACAACAGGAGTCACTGTGCACTTACTCCTCATGTAGGATCTTTGGCCTTAGTGTGCTGTACATTGAGATTTAATGCTATAACTAGTACTCAAACAGTATTTTTCACTTTGTGTTTCTGTGTGGGAGCAAACTGTTGAAATCTTTACTTAATGTATGCTAACCTGATCTTCTGTATATAAAGAGAATCGAAAATGAATCTTGATGTGAATGGAAGGGGAGAGGGAGTAGGAAAGGGGAGGGTTGTGGGTGGGAGGGACGTTATGAGGGGGAAGCCATTGTAATCCATAAGCTGTACTTATTTTTTTATTTGAAAGACAGAGTTACAGAGAGAGGTAGAGACAGAGATAGATGTCTTCCATCCACTGGTTCACTACCCAGATGGCTGCAATGGCTGGAGCTGCACCAATCTGAAGCCAGGAACCAAGAGCCAGGAGCTTCTTCCGGGTCTCCCATGTGGGTGCAGGGGTCCAAGGACTTGGGCCATCTTCTACTGCTATCGCAGGCTATAGCAGGGAGCTGGATTGGAAGAGGAGCAGCCAGAACTAGAACCGGAGCCCATATGGGATGCCAGTGCTCAGGCCAGAACGTTAACCCACTGTGCCACAGCGTCAGCCCCAACAGAAATATTCTTTAGTAATAAATATCAGTTTATACTACCTCTAGATCTCAGTCTTCGAAGTATGTCAAGAATGACTATTAGACTGTAAAAGGAATGAGAATTCCATGAATGGGAAAAAAGGAAATGACATGAACTTGATTGAAAGTGTTTCACAGAAGCAAATGTATTATAGGAATTGACTAACATTGAAGGATGTCACAAAAATAATTGAGGAAATATGGTATCTGTATAATTAGGACAAGTGATCAAGAATCATTCTGGGATACTGAGATGGCCCAAGAGCATTCAAATAACCAAGGCAACTTTTCAAAAACAGAATCTCAGAATATTACACAATAGGATTCTTATCAATTATCTTTCCTAGAAGTTAAAAATGGCTCAATAAAAAGTTAAATTGGTATTTTGACAGTAAAAATTCTGAGTCAAAATTATAACTTAACAATCAAGCAAACAAAATTAAAACTGCACGTAAAACAACCACTGTGTCTCTGTTTCTTGAAGGAATGTCTTAACAATGATAAGACAGAAGTTAACAGAACTAAAGATGGAGAGTTCCCTCTCATGGAGATTTTTTTTAAAAGCCTGTTCAAAATGTATGTTCAGAATTATAATATAAGATGGACTAACTTATAGCAAAAGTGGAAACTGAATATTCAATTTGATTGAAGCGTAAAATAAGAATAAAAATTTTTCTACAAGAAGTACTGTCATTGAAACCACTAAGAAAACTGATGAAAATTAAGAGTGAAAAAGAAATCAAAACAAATAGTAGCAAAGCTCAATGCATTATAGATGTGAATATGGTACAATGGGGTTAAGTAGCACAGTCTAAACTGGAGTTTCTTGAAAGAACAAGACAGAATATTGTGGAAAAAATAAGAAGGACTCAATCTATTTTTACATGTGCAAGTGGTAACTCAAGACAACAGCAGTTAGGAGCTAAAAACAATACTTCCATAAGGAGTCAAAGAAAATGCAAAATTAAAGATCTAAAATCTGAACTTGCAAAAATGTTAGCTTTTCAAGATTCTAAAATAATAGGAATTGAATAAGAATAAAAAGTTATAAATGCATGGTCACCTCAACCAAATGAGACTTAAAAGAGGCTAGCTGGCATCAACACAAAACTGTTGACAAAAGTAGCACCAATAACTTTACTCAAAGTTCTAAGAGATTTGTCCTTCCATCATTTATTTGTGGAAATATTTTATTACTTATAAGTATTTGTTAATATATAGAGAATAGTTTTCATGAATTTCATAGATAGGATTCCAAGAATACAATGATACTTTCTTCCCTCCTCCTTCCTATCTTTGCTTTTTTCTCTTAATTTTTTTGCAGTAACATATTTAGTCAAGGTTCGCTAGACAAAACAAATCTTGTTTATGAGGAAAACTTATACATTCATCATCAAAGAACATCATTGGCAACTATTTAACCATGGAAAAGTGAGAATGCTTTCAAGAATTGCAATTGGCAAAGATTTGCAATTGGGAAAAAAGCAAATGATGTAGATGTGACTAAAGTGCTGCGCAGAAGCAAGCAAATAATGAAAAATTGACTAATATTGAAGGAGTGAAATTTATTGAAGCAATATGATTCCTGTATCATGATCAGAACAAATAAAAAATCAAGAATCACCTTGGGATGCAGCTGTTGACAAAGAACAATGATATATCCAAGTTAACTATGAAAAACAGAACACCATAATAATACAAAATGGGATTCTGATCAGTCATTTTTAGAAATAGAACACAAATGGCTCAAGAAAAAAATAATTCAGTGGCTTGAACATGAATATTCTGAATTAAAATCTACAAAGTAAAATTAAACAAATACAAAAGCAAATACAAACAGCTTCTGAGAAAAAATTATGTCCATCTAATGGAGGAAGTCCTTAACGATGATTAGAAAGAAGTTAATAGAATATGAAAATACAGAGTTAACTTCCCATGGAGACTTAAAAAACAATTCAGTTTGAAACGGATATTTAGAATAATAATTTTCAAAAGAAGACTGACCAACTTAGAGCAATCCAAATCTTATTCCAAACAAAAATACACTGATTCCTACATTAATTCCAGAGCCCACATGTAATGGTACAGGAGAGTCATTGACCTAAAAAGAGAACAAAGGTAAAACACTGAAAAAATAGGAAGTGATATTGATATTATTGAAAGTGTTCTACATTGGTAAAGAAATGATGAAAGAGTGTCAGTTTGTTAAGTCAACAATAGGAGTCACTGTGCACTTACTCCTCATGTAGGATCTTTGGCCTTAGTGTGCTGTACATTGAGATTTAATGCTATAACTAGAACTCAAACAGTATTTTTCACGTTATGTTTCTGTGTGGGAGCAAACTGTTGAAATCTTTACTTAATGTATGCTAACCTGATCTTCTGTATATAAAGAGAATCGAAAATGAATCTTGATGTGAATGGAAGGGGAGAGGGAGTAGGAAAGGGGAGGGTTGTGGGTGGGAGGGACGTTATGAGGGGGAAGCCATTGTAATCCATAAGCTGTACTTTGGAAATTTATATTCATTAAATAAAAGTTAAAAAAATAAAAAAAATCAATTTATGAAACAATGAATTTACAGGAAGAAGATAAATGAATGAGACCATGGGAAGTATAAGCCCTTGGAGATTGAAAAAACAGTAAGTTTAAAATGGTTTATGAGAGTTATATGCTAAAGTATAATGTTAACATTCTTACAGAATAGTGGAAACAGTAATGTCAAAATGTCAGTATGGGAAACATCGTTGTGGCATAGTAGGTAAAACACGGTCTGCAATGCCGGCTTCCCGTATGGGAGAGAGTTAATTTCCCAGTTGCTCTACTTCCAGTCCAGTTCCCTGCTAAAGTGTATGGGAAAGTAACAGAGGACAGCCCAAGTACTTGGGTTTCTGAACCCACGTGGGAGACCTAGATGAAGCTCTTGGCTCCTGGCTTTCACCAGGCCCAGCCCTGTAGGTTGTGGTCATCTGGGGACTGAGCCACCAGATGAAAATATCTCCCTGTCTCTCTGTATTTCTAACTTTCAAATAAACAAGTAAATCTTTTAAAAAGTCAATATTAGGATTTTTCAATAGGCACTTAATTGAGAACTCACTTTATAGAGTTTCTAAATAGGCACTTTATTGAGAAAACATAGAAAAGAAAAGGGAAAGAAAAGGAAGAGGAAAAAATGCATGAAAACTACAATGAAGTTTAAAAGTCATATAGCATTGAAAAGGGCAGAACATGGTCAAGTAATACTGTCCAAATGAGATACTGAAGAAAGAGCAAGATAGGCTCTACAAGAAAAAAAATAGAGAAATGATGCTACTTTTAAATACACAAGTAGAAGTTCCAGGAAACTGAAAAGCATTTACAAAAAAGTGATATATTTGTAAGAAGTCAGATGGGAATGTAAACTAGTATAACCATTATGGAGGACAGTGTAAAGTAACTTCAGAAATCTGAAAATTCATCTGCCTTATGATTCAGCCATCCCACTCCTGGGAATTTATCCAGAGGAAATGAAATCAGCACACGAAAGAGTTATCTGCACCCCCATGTTCATAGTAGCTCAATTCACAATAGCTAATATAGGGAATCAGCCAGATGTCCATCAGCTGAAGACTGGGTAAGGAAAATATGGTATATACGCATGATGGAATAATACTCGGCCATAAAGAATATTGAACCTTATCTTTTGAAGCAAAACGCATGCAACTGGAGATCATAATGCTTATTTCAATAAGGATAATTACATTAAGTGTGAGGTCTTTCTAGATTCTAGTGCACTCAGAGGAAATGATTTTTATGCCAAAGAGATATATTTTTATCTAAATCTAATGCAGACTCACAGTTTGTAGAGTGCATTACTATAACTAATATTCTGCTTCATTTTCAGACATAAATGTGAGGAAGAACTTGGAAAAAAAATTCCTTTCCTAAGTATTGGGGGAAAGGTTTCTAGTACCATTTGTTAAGTTTTAAAGACATATGTTGTACAGTTCAAAGTATCATGAAATATTTTATCAATATCAAAGAACCCTCTTTAGCTTGAAATCCCCAAAAGCAAAATAACCTTAAATTTTGCTTTGAACTTGTGTCACCTACATGATAGAGAGGGTCTACCAGTAAATGGATATAGCACACGGCATGGTGGGAGGTAGGGAAGGTGCACTAAACAGGAGCTTCTTTTTTTAATAGAAAGATTTTGCTTAATAAATATAAATTTCATAGCTACAGCTTTTGGATTATAGTAGTTCTTCCCCCCGTACCTACCCTCCCACCCCCAAACCATCCCACCTCCTACTCCTTCTTCCATCCCATTCTTCATTAAGATCCATTTTTAATTATCTTTATATACAGAAGGTCAATTCTATACTAAGTGAAAATTTAAACAGTCTGCACCCACACAGATACACAAAGTATAAAATACTGTTTGAAGACTAGTTTTGCCATTAATTCTCATAGTACAACACACTAAGGACAGAGGTCCTACAAAGGGAGCAAGTGCACAGTGACTCCTGTTGTTGATTTAACAATTGACACTCTTATTAATGATGTCAGTGATCACCAGAGACTCTTGCAATGAGCTATCAAGGCTATGGAAGCCTCTTGAGTCCACAAACTCTAACATTATTAAGACAAGGCCATAACCAAAGTGGAAGTTCTTTCCTCCCTTCAGAGAAAGGTACCTCCATCTTTGATGGCCCCTTCTTTCCACTAGGATCTCACTCAAAGAGATCTTTCATGTAGGTTGTATTTTGCCACAGTGTCTTGGCTTTCCATACCTGAAATGCTTTCATAAACTTTATAGCCATATCTGAATGCCTGAAGGGTCTGATTTTGAGACCAGAGTGCTGTTTAGGGCATTTGTCATTTTGTGAGTCTTCTGTGTGTCCTGCTTCCCATGTTGGATCATTCATTCTCTCCTTTTTAATTCTATTATTATTAGCAGGCACTTGGTCTTATTTATGTAATCCTTTTGACACTTAATCCTATCTTTATGATCAGTTATGAACCTGCCAACTTAATGGGATTTGGAATTTCATGGCAAATTTTTAGCTTTACTCTTAGGAGTAAGCCTGAGGGAACATGTGCAGAACTGGACATCTCCCCCTTCTCTTATTCCCACTCTTATTTTTTTACAGGGGTCAATTTTCAATTGGATAATTGGATTTAAATACCTAATAATAATTCTGTGTTAAGTAAAGAGATCAACCAATGGTATTAAGTAGAAAAAGAAAATACTAAAAATAATAAAATAGTAACTTGTTCCTCTACAGGACAAGGGCTATTCAAGTCATTGCTTCTGATAGTGTCAGTTTCACTTCTACAGGTTTTCTTTCAGGTGTTCAGTTAGTTGTCACAGATCAGGGAGAACATATGATATTGGTCCCTTTGGGACTGGTTTATTTCCCTCAGCATGATGTTTTCCAGATTCCACCATTTTGTTGCAAAAGACCGGATTTCATTGTTTTTACCACTATGTAATATTCCATAGAGTACATATCCCATTTCTTTATCCAGTCTTCCGTTGATGGGCATTTAGATTGATTCCATGTCTTGGCCATTGTGAACTGCGCTGCAATAAACATTGAGGTGCAGACAGCTCTTTTATTTTCCAATTTAATTTCCCTTGGGTAAATTCTGATGTTTGGGATGGCTGGGTCATATAGTAGGGCTATATTCAGATTTCGAAGGTACTTCCAAACTGTCTTCCATAGTGACTTTACCAGTCTGCATTCTAATCCAGTGGATTAGTGTCCCCTTTTCCCCACATCCTCTCCAGCATCTGTTGTTTGTTGATTTCTGTATGAAAGCCATTCTAACTGGGGTGAGGAGAAACCTCATTGTGGTTTTGATTTGCATTTCCCTGAGGGCTAGTGATCTTGAATATTTTTTCAATGTGTCTGTTTGCCATTTGTATTTCCTCTTTCAAAAAATGTCTGTTTAAATCCTTCGCTTATCTCTTAAGTGGGTTGTTTGTTTTGTTGTTGTAGAGTTTCTTGATCTCTTTGTAGATTCTGGTAATTAATCCTTTATCAGTTGCATAATTTGCAAATAATTTCTCCCATTCTATGGGTTGCCTCTTCACTCTCCTGACTGTTTCTTTTGCAGTACAGAAACTTTTCAATTTGATGCAATCCCAAATGTTAATTTTGGCTTTGACTGCCTGTGCTTCTGGGGTCTTTTCAAGAACTCTTTGCCCGCATCAATATCTTGCAGGGTTGCTCCAATGTTCTCTAATTGTGTGATGTTGTCAGGCCGTAGATTTAGATTTTTATCCAGGTTGAGTAGATTTTTGTGTAAGGTGTAAGGTAGGGGTTTTGCTTCATGCTTCTGCATGTGGAAAACCAGTTTTCCCAGCACCATTTATTGAATAGACTGAGTAGACTGTCCTTGCTCCAGGAATTAGTTTTAGCTCCTTGATCAAATATAAGTTGGCTGTAGATGTTTGGATTGATTTCTGGTGTTTTTATTCTGTTCCATTGGTCTATCCATCTGTTTTTGTACCAGCACTAGGCTGTTTTGATTATAACTGTCCAGTAGTATGTCTTGAAATCTGGTATTGTGATGCCTCCAACTTTATTTTTGTTGTACAAGATCACTTTAGCTATTCAAGGTCTCCTGTGGCTCCATATGAATTTCAGCACAATTTTTACAGATCTGAGAAGAATGCCTTTGGTATTTTGATTGATATCACAGTGAATCTGTAAACTGCTTCTGAAAGAATGGACATTTTGATATTGATTTTCCAATCCATGAACATGTAAGATTTTGACATTTTTTTGTATTTTCTTCTATTTCTTTCTTTCAAGTTTTGTAATTCTCATCGTAGAGATCTTTGTATTCCAAGGTATTTGATTGTTTTTGTAGCTATTGTGAATGGGATTGATCTTAGAAGTTCTTTCTCAGCGTGTATTTCTCTTGTCCGTGTATGCAAATGCTCTTGATTTTTGTGTATTGATTTTATATTCTGCTACTTTACCAAACTCTTCCATGAGTTCCAGTAGTCTCTTAGTAGAGTTCTCAGTGGGAATCCTTCCAACTTTCCCATTCAATGTGATGATGGCCATGGTAAACAGGAACTTCTGCATTTAACTGAAAGTATCTTGGGAACTCAGTGTGATCTGGTGTAACTAGGCAGTCAGTTAAAATGAGCTGGAATTCTTGTACCCTTGCAAAGTAAAGTTTATTTGTGAACTTAATATGCCCAGCTTCCCAAGATGCACCTATACCATCTGGGACCAAAGTACACACTATCTGATTAAGGTCCTACCCAATAACTCATAAAAGAGGCTGAGAATGGGGAGAGGTTTTATTATTTTTTTATTATTGGGGGGTACAAACCAGGCTGTTAATGTCATCTATAGCTATCAGAAATGCACAATGGAACAAAGGATAAATTTTGCCTCAATAAAGTAGAGTCAGGGCAGATACTTGGCCTAGCAGTTACGAAATCCAATGGGATACCCCCATCACACAACAGAGTGCAGGGTTTCAGTCATGGCTCCACTTCTGATTCTAGCATCTTGCTAATGTGAACCCAGGGAGACCACAAACAAGGTTATCATTACTTTGGTTCCTTCCACCTATGTAGGAAACTCACATGGAGTTCACAGCTCTTGCCTTTAAACTGCCTCAGCCTCTGCTATTGAAGGCAACTGGAGAGTGAACCAGCACATTGAAGGTCTGTCCCTCCCCTTTCATTTCTTTTCCTTTCTCCCTCCCTCCTTCCTTCCTTCCTTCCTTCTTTGTTCCCCCTCTCTCTTCCACACTCCCTCTCTCTCAATTTTTTTCTTATTTGACAGATAGAGTTAGACAGTGAAAGAGACATAGAGAAAGGTCTTCCTTCCGTTGGTTCACCCCTCAAATGGCCTCTATGACCAGCACTGTGCTCATCCAAAGCCAGGAGCCAGGTGCTTCCTCCTGGTCTCCCATGTGGGTATAGGGGCCTAAGCACTTGGGCCATCCTCCACTGCCTTCCCGGGCCACAGCAGAGAGCTGGACTGGAAGAGGAGCAATTGGGACTAGAACTTGGCACCCATATGGGATGCCGGTGCTGCAGGCAGAGGATTAACCAAGCGAGCCACGGCACTGGCCCTCACTTTCCCTATTTTTTCTGTCTCTATCCATCTCTGTCTCTCTGTGTTTCAAGTTGATTACAAAAATAAACTAAAAATAAGTAAATAAATTAGGCACTAATTAAGTAACAATGATTTACAATTTATGTTTCAAAACAATCTGAAGTTGATATTACAAAACAAAAAGTTGTCCTTTCATTAATAGACAATACAGATTGGGACTTTAAGAAGACTTTCTTGGGGCCAGCATTGAGGCATAGTGTGTTAAGCTGCCACCTGTGTGACATCAGCATCCCATATGGCCATCAAATAGATTCCTGGTTGCTCCACTTCCTATTCAGTTTCCTGCTAATGCTTCTGGGAAAGCAACAGAAGATGGCCCAAGGACTTGGGCCCCTGCACCCAAGTGGGAGACGCAGATGAAACTTCTGGCTCCTGGCTTTGGCCTGGCCCAGTCCTGGCTGTTAACAGCAATTTGGGGATTGAATTAGCGGATGGAATCTCTCTCTCTCTCTCTCTCTCTCTCTCTCTCTCTCTCTCCATAACTCTGCCTTTCAAATAAATAAATAGAAAGACTTTCATTTAATTCATTTCATTAAAAATAGAAGACTTTCATTTAATTTAATATGCAGAGTTATTCTATTCTGTGAACCTATTCTATTCTGTGTACCTAATTATACTGTGTACCTATTTCTGCAGTTATTCCGCACTGATATGCAAGGAATTCCAACACTTACTTAATCACTACTCACTCCCCAGAGACCAAATTTCACTGATGCATTTATGGTGTCTCCTTCTAATGCCACTTGTTATGACATCTTTTCCTAGCACCATCTTTGCCATAAACATTTCTCTCATTCCTGACCAAATTAGGAGTTATAAGCTGAGGATTCAAATGCTAAAGGCTGAAAATAGATTGGGTTCTTTTCCCCAGAGTTCAGTCAAATGTGAGGAAAGAGACATAAAGTAGTAAGTGGCCTAATACAAGGCCTTTGAAACTATATGAAATTCTCCATAACAAAAAACTCTATGCTTTAGTCTATGAGATCCTTGAGGGGCAGATGTAGGGCTGGGAGCACATGGAGGAAATGGTTCAAAAGATAATATGTATCATTGTCATGCATGATATTCTCAGATGTTTTCTTTTGAAATTTTTTTCGTTCATGCAAACCAAGCTCTATTAAATTATTTTACTGACTCATTAGTTTACAGTTCAGCTTTGAAAAATGTGGCTATAAGAGATGTATGTAAACAAAAATGTTCCAAAGAGTGGAGGTACAGTATTTTAAAATTACTATGACATTCTCAAATGCTTAATGAACGTTCTAGCCTAAGTTAGCTACCCATAAATTCAAATGGATGAACGGATGGAAGGAAGGATAGATGGCTGGATGAACGGATAGATAAACTGGTGTAAGAATGGAACAAACGTTTTAATTAATCCCTCACTCTTCATGGGTAATCAGGAAAATGCTTTACTAAAGAGGGAAGATTCCAGCTAAGAAGTAAAAAATTAGTTTTTTTTTTCAGAAAAAGTTACTTACATGCAAAGAAATGTATGAGAAACTGTAAGATATTTGAAACATATCAAGTAAATCAGAATGGCTATTGCACTGTTCTCCACTGACAAACTCTTGGCTCCTTAGCTTTACAGATTATCCATTTACTTATGATGCCCAGTTTTATATATTTATTCCTAACATTGCCCTAAGCACCAACTATTAATCTATGCTGTCTACTTATACTCTCCACTTGAGTATTTAAAACGCATGCCAAACTAAGTTTCCCAAGCAGAACTGCTGTACTTCTTCCTTTCCCAATTTACACCCCTCTTATCTGATGTTTCCCATCTTAGTTAATTGGATCATCATCCACACATTCAATTATCTAAAAGTTAAGATCTTCCTTTATAGTCTTATTTCATAATCTACACTTTTCATTGATCAGGAAATCTTTTCTTTTTTTTTTTTAAGTTTCAGCACTTAAGAAGAATTGTGTATTGATTACAGTATTCAACCAAAAGTAATAAGTAGAACAAAGAAAAAAAATACTAAGAGGGATAACATGTCAAATTGCTCATCAACAGTCAGGGTGAGGGCTGATCAAGGAAATCTTTTCTTTAAAATACTTATTTATTTATTTGAAAGTCAGAGTTATACAGAGAGAGGAGAGACAGAGAGAGAGAGAGAGAGAGAGAGAGAGAGAGAGAGAGGTCTTCCATCCAATGGTTCACTCCCCAATTGGTCGCAATGGCAGGAACTGTGCCGATCCAAAGCCAGGAGCCAGGAGCTTCCTCTGGGTCTCCTACACGGGTGCAGGGGCCCAAGGACTTGGGCCATCTTCTATTGCTTTCTCAGGCCATAGTAGAGAGTTGGATCAGAAGTGGAGCAGCTGGTTCTCCAACCGGCACTCATATGGGATGCCAGCACGCTTCAGGCCAGGGTGCTAACCTGCTGCACCAAAGTGCCGGCCCCATCAGCAAATCTTATCTCTGTCTTCAAGTTATACTTGATTTTGACTAATCCTTATAAGCTCCCTAACTACTGCTTAGTCCAAATCATGACCATCTTTGCCTGACTGATGTTGGTTTATACACTGATCTTGCTTCTGTAAGCACCATCTCTCAAACACACACTTGTCTTCTCCATAGTGGCCAGAGGAATCTTTTACAGAATACATAGAGGATGGGTGCTTGGTACAACAGTTAAGATGCTGCTTGGATGCCTGCATTTCATTCAAGAATACCTCAGTTTGAGTCCCCACTGCACTCCTGATTCTAACTTCCTGATAATATACACCCTAGGAGGCAGCAGGTGACTGCTCAAGTACTTGAGTCTGTCACCCACGTAGGAGATAGATTTTGAGATCCAAGCTCTGCGGCTCCTGTCTTTTGTCCTTCCTAGTTGTTGCAAGCATTTGGGGGTGGGATGAGGGTAAAGGAGGGTAAACTTGCAGTTGGAAAATATTTCTTTCTCTCAGTCTTTCTATCTTTCAAATATAAAATAAGTAAATATATGTTATTGGAAAGGGTAAATCCTATTTTCCTTCCTGGTTTAACATTTTGCATTAGCTTCTCATTAAAAGCTAACTTAATGAGAAGACATTAAAATACTTATACAGCCTGAAAAATTTATATAATTTATATATATATATCATATATAATATATCATACTACATATAATATACATAATATATTATATATAACATATATAAGTGGAATGGCAAGTGGAACCATATGAAGTTCCTTGAAACAGTTCATGAAAAATTAAATAAAAATGGTTTGGTGCAAAAAATATTGAAATCTGAGCATGTTTTTCATAATATGAATTTTCCATGAACTTTGGGAAGACTTCCTAGATTCTAAAGCCAAGCTCTCTGGATTAGTACCAGATTTCACTCCTTATTATCTATAAATTTTACTATGTGATCTTGGAAAAGATATTTTATAGAGAAGTGGTTAATAATAACAACTTTATCTTTGAAGTATGGTTAGGATTAAATTAGTTAATGTTTGACATATTGTGAATGTGATATGCTATTTTTATGACTACTACTTTATTGGCTAAAAAAATAGTCACTATTGTAAACTGTCTGGCCCTGTAGAATTTTCAGTTTTACTTTATAGCCGTCTACTCCACACAGTTCTAGCTATGATCAGCCACTTTGGCCCTTTTTATGTTCTGAGGATCTCTGTACTTGTGCTTTCTTCCTGGGCTTCCTTTACACTTTATACCAATGGAATGCCTCAAGGCTTGGCTCAGACCTCACTTCTCCTGGAAGACTTCTCTTTGCCTTCCTACCTAAAGTAGGGCTTCTTCCATCTCTACACTTGAGGCACCGTATCCCATATTCTCTTGTATTTACTACTGAACATATCACTTATCGTGATCATTGTTTTACAGAGGTGTGTGTTTTTGTTATTGTTGCTCATTATCCATCTCTGACTATGGATATATAAATTCTTTTTTTGACTATTACACAATTACGCTAATATTTTATTAATTCAAAAGCACTTTACAAGAAAATATAAGTATGGCTTCAAAATAGGAATGTTATACCTAGACTTGGTACCAAGCTCACAGATTTGAGTTTGCAAGGAAAAATAGACTTTCAAGTTGAACAACAATTTTTAACCAAAACTTTAATCCCAAGGAGTCTCACAAAAACATATTCAAATGACAGCATGAAAAAATAATCTTGCACAGTAACTCAAAGTTCAGCTCTACAATGTACCCTTAAACTGGCAGGACATTGGTATTTTCTGAAATCTCAAATTTCCCAATAAAGACTGTTATATAAACAACTATGTATTCTATATTGCAATTAAATAAGGAACTTATCACCTAGGCAGAGGTAAACTTCCTCGAAACTTACTAGATTCTAGACCAACTAGACAACCTCTGCCCAGGGTAAGACTAGCTGGGTTTTTCCCAAAACCTCTAATCTATTTTAAAGGTGCAGTTTTTATTTTTACCTGCTGGCTTGCGTCACAGCAGCTCCTAAAGACTGCTTGCTCACCTACAGCTTCGTACTATATACCAGCCGAGGGAAAAAGGACATTTTAGTTCAGTTTTTGACAATCTCACACATACAAATTTCATATTTTCTCATTTTCTTTCCTACAATAGAACTAATTGTCCTTTATCATGACTTTCTTCATCAAGAAGATAGAGTGTGCAAAGTTAAGAGATATAGAACCAGGAACAAAGATGAAAGATCTTCAGACTTCTAGACATTAAGAACTCTTTAAGATCTGCCTCCAGTCACTTGAAATACTATGAGAACTGTACTTTTATAATCCCATTATATAAATTCTAACTTTCTTGTCTCCATTGTCATAATCACTTTGCTATAGTAATTTTCTTATAATGATGGATATTGCAATTAACTCAACAGTTCTAAATGTATTTTTAGTATCTTCAGGTAAAAATCTTAATCATCCATCATATGAGGAAATTAAAAAGGCAAATAAACTAAAATTCACTGGGCACATATTTTTAAATATAGACATTTCCTATGTAATCACCTAATACAGATTTGGGAAGAAAAACTGTAAGGCCAATATTTATTTCTCACCTTCTCTGGCAGTC
Source organism: Oryctolagus cuniculus (assembly GCF_964237555.1). Lineage (NCBI taxonomy): Eukaryota > Metazoa > Chordata > Mammalia > Lagomorpha > Leporidae > Oryctolagus > Oryctolagus cuniculus. The sequence goes on along the minus strand of NC_091439.1, from coordinate 6,115,029 downwards.
ACTGCTTTAGGGATGATCTCACTCTATGCATTTCCTGGAAACCATCAAATGCAAAAGCTGGCAGAAAAAGAGACAGGACTTGATAGAACAGGGGAAGCAGCCTAGAGGAGCCTATAAATACTATTTCACCTCAGTGTCTAGACCAGCAAAATCAGGGTTAGATTAACAAGAATTGTGGTTATCTGAACACTACTGCCAAGACATCTGGAAATTGGATATAAGATCCAAAGGCCTTTAACTAAATATGGCCAATTTCAACTATATAAAGGCTACCATGACCCTTTCTAAACGATGTATAAGGCAGACACTGGGCAGTAAAACATTAGGATTGGCTATAAAGGAACCTAAATTCTTTCTATAGGGCTCCACTTTACAATGTCTGACTGCTGTTTTTGCCTCAAGTTTCACTTAAGGACGAGCACACTGCATAGTGCTTTACCAAGTTTAAAACAAAATAAAGCAAAGGAAATCTATGACTGAACTCACCAAAATGTATACATCAAAGGTGAGATTTTTTTTTATAAAGAAAGATTTAATTATTTGAAAGGCAGAGTTACACAGAGAGAGGAAGAGAAATAATGAGAGATCTTTCATCTGCTGGTTCATCACCCAAATGATTGCAATGGTCAGGGTTGGGCCAGGCTGAAGTCAGGAACCAGGAGCTGCTTTCACATACGTTCAGGTGCCAACCATTTGGACTAACTTCCACTGCTTCCTAGGCCATTAGCAGAGAGCTGGATTGGTACTAAAGCAGATGGGATACAAACTAGCACCGCTGTGATCTGCCAGCATTGCAGGTGGAGGCTTAACCTGATATGCCACAACTCCAGCCCCAAATACAAGCCATTTCTATATCAATTATACATCAATAAAAAGTTCTCACATTTGCTTTGGGTTGCATGTTATTTATAAGGGCTACAGTAATGTCCAATTTTAGATTTTAAAAATACTGAATCTGGTGTTTATATCTTATTTTCAGGAATGATCAAAGATCAATTCCAAATTTGCACAAGAAAATAAAACTATAGGACTACAATGTATACACCTTGTTGTATATCTGTGTTGCAGATAATGCTAGAGTTCAAAAGTTGAATAAATAAACTGAACAAGTCCATGTCTCTGATTTTCAAAGCATAAATTGGACACCAGTCTCAAGTTTGTATGCATTTGTAAAATTGGTTTGGAAGATGAAAATAAATGTGGAGAGGCCAAGTCTGCTTTTTCTCTAATAGAATATACTCGTTACTGAGTTCAGAAATTGTAAGATTGGTTTGAATGCCAATAAAATAGGAAAATACTTTTTAAATGTTTCCAAGGATTTATAATTTTTTATTCCCACTTTAATTTTTTACTGATGTCTATTTTCAATTGACTTTATATACACATATGATTAACTCTATGTTAAGTAAAGAGTTTAACAAATAGTATGAAGAGGGAAAAAAAAAAAAAAACTCTTCCTAGATAGTCAAGACAAGGGCTGTTGAAGTCATTGCTTCTCAAAGTTTCAATTTTATTTATACAGATTTCCTTTTAGGTGCTCTATTAATTATCACAGATCAGGGAGAACATATGGTATTTGTCCTTTTGGAATGGCTTATTTCACTAAATATGATGTTTTCAAGATTCATCCATTTTGTTGCAAATGACCAGATTTCCTTTTTATTTTTTGCTGCTGTGTAATATTCCATAGAGTAAATATTCCATAATTTCTTTATCCTGTCTTCAGTTGATGGGCATTTGAGTTGTTTCCATGTCTTAGCTATTGTGAATTAAGCTACAATAAATTTGGGGGTGAGGATAACTCTTTTATTTGCCAATTTCATTTCCCTTGGGTAAATTCCCAGGAGCGGGATGACTGGGTCATATGGTAGGTCTATATTCGAATTTCTGAGGTATCTCCAAACTGTCTTCCATAGTGGTCCTACCAGTTTACATTCCCACTAGCAGTCGATTAGGATACCTTTTTCCTCACATCCTTGTCAGCATTTAATGTTGATTTCTGTATTAAAACCATTCTAACTGGGGTGAGGTGAAACCTCATTGTGGTTTTAATTTGCATTTCCCTGAGGGCTAGTGAGCCTAAATATTTTTTTAATTTGTCTGTTGGCCATTTGTATTTCCTCTTTAGGGAAACGTGTGTTTAAGTCCTTTGTCCATTGCTTCACTGGGTTGTTTGTTTTGTGGTTGTTGAGTATCTTGATCTCTCTGGTTATTAATCCTTTATCATTTTCATAGTTTGCAAATGATTTCTCCCATTCTTTTTTGTTGCCTATTCACTTTACGAAGTTTCTTTTGTAGTACAGAAGCTTCTCAATGTGATGTAATTACATTTATTAATTTTGGTTTTGATTGCTTGTGCCTCTGGAATCTTTTCAAGAACTCTTTGCCTGTATTAAAATCTTAGAAATTTTCCCCAATGTTCTCTAATAATTTTATAGTATCAGATCATAGATTTAGGTCTTTAATCCATTTTGAATGGATTTTTTGTTAAGGTGTGAGGTAGGATCTCTGCTTCATACTTCTGCATATGAAAATCCAGTTTTCCCAGCAACCACTTGTTGAAAAGACTGTCTTTGCTCCAGGGATTGGTTTTAGCTACTTTGTCAACTATAAGTTAGTCATAGATGCTTGGATTGATTTCTGACATTTCTATTCTGCTCCATTGGTCTATCCATCTGTTTTTGTATGAGTACCAGGTTGTCTTGATTATAACTTACTTGTAGTATGTCTTGAAATCTGATATTGTGATGCCTCCAGCTTTGCTTTTGTTGTAAAATTGTCTTAGCTATTCAGGGTCTCCTGTGGCTCCATATGAATTTCAGCATCATTTTTTCTAGATCTGATAAGAATATCTTTGGTATTTTGAATGTTATCACATTGACTCTGTAAATTGATTTTGGAAAATGGACATTTTGATGATACTGATTCTTCCAATCCATAAACATGGAGGATTTCTCCATTTTTTATACCTTATTCTATTACTTTCTTTAATGTTTTGTTGAGTGTCATAAAGATATTTGATATTATTTGTTAAATTTACCCAAGGTGTTGATTTTTTTGCAGCTATTGTGAATGGAATTGATCTTAGAAGTTCTTTCTCAGCCATAGCATTGTCTGTGTATACAAAGGCTGTTAACATTTGTGTATTGACTTTACAGCCTGTGACTTTACCAAACTCTTCCATGAGTTCCAATAGACTCATGGTGGAGTCTTTTGGATCCTCTGTATATAAAATCATGTCATCTGCAAATAGGGATAGTTTGATTTCCTCTTTCCCAATTTGTATCAATTTGATTACTTTTTCTTATTTAATGGCTCTGGCTAAAATTTCCAGGACTAGATTAAATAATGATTGTGAGAGTGGGAATCCATGTCTTTTTCTGGATCTCAGTGGGAATGCTTCCAACTTTTCCCTATTCAATAGTACACTGTCCATGGGTTTGTCAAAAATTGCCTTGATCATGTTGAGGGATGTTCTTTCTATACACAATTTGCTTACAGTTTTCATCATGAAAGGGTGTTGTTTTTTATCAAACGTTTTCTCTGCATCTAACAAGATAATCATATGGTTTTTGTTCTTCAGTTTGTTAATGTGATGTATCACATTGATTGATTGGAAATGTTTAACCATCCCTGCATATCAGGCATAAATCTGACTTGGTCTGGGTGAATGATCATTCTGATATGTTCTTGGATTCAATTGGTTAGATTTTTGTTGAGGATTTTTTGCATCTATTGTTCTTTGGTCTATAGTTCTCTTTCTCTGTGGCATCTTTTCCAAGTTTAGAAATTAAGATGAGGCTGGCTTCACAGAAAGAATTTGGGAGGATTCCCTTTCATTCAATTATTTTGAATAACTTTAGAAAAATTGGAGTTAGCTATTCTTTAAATGTCTGGTAGAATTCAGCAGTGAAGCTATCTGGTCCTGGGCTTTTCTTTGTTGGGAGGGTCTGTATTACTGATTAAATTTCCATCTTGGTAATGAATTTGTTTAGGTTTTCTGTGTCTCATGGCTCAATTTAGGTAGGTTGTATGTGTCCAAGAATCTATTTCTTCTAGGTTTTCCAGTTTGTTGGCATACAGCTTTTTGTAGTAATTTATAATAATTCTTTACATTTCTGTGGTGTTTGTTGTTACATTCTCTTTTTCATCTCTAATTTTATTCATTTGGCTCTTCTCTCTCCTTTTTTTTGGTTAGTTGGGCCAATAGTGCGTCAATTTTATTCATTTTCTTTTCAATAAACCAGCTCTTTGTATTGCTGATCTTTTGTAATTTTTTGTTTCAATTTTGTTGAATTCTTCTCTAATTTTAATTATTTCTTTTCTTCTACTTGTCTTGGGTTTGGTTTGTTGTTGTTTTTCTAGATCCTTGAGATGCATTAATAACATATTTATTTAATGTCTTTCCGATTTCTTGATGTAGGCACTAATTGCTATAAACTTTCCTCTTAACACTGCTTTTGCTATATCCCATAAGTTTTTATATGGTGTATTGTCAACTTCATTTGTTTCCAGAAATTTTTTGATTTCTCTGTTGATTTCTTCTACGACCCACTATTCATTCAGGAATGTGTTTTTCAGTCTCCATGTGTTTGCATATGTTCTAGAAATTCCTGAGTTGCTGATTTCCAGCTTCATTCCATTGTTGTCTGAGAAGATGCATGGTATGATTTAGATTTTTTTAATTTGCTGAGACTTGCTTTATGTCCTAGCATGTGGTCAATCCTAGAGAAAGTTCCATGCACTGATGAGAAGAATGTGTATTTTCCAATTGTTGGATGAAAAGCTCTGTAGATATCTGTTAGGTCCATTTGATCTATAGTGTCAATTAACACTGCTGTTTCCTTGCTGCTTTTCTGTCTTTTTGATCTATCAGAATCTAAAATAAATATGACTTCAGTTAATAATTTTATATTAAATAACAATGGGTGTTGAGCAGTAATATTCTTATTACATTCATACTGTTGACCAAGGATCTAAGACTTAGCGATCACATTTCTCAAGGTTACCCTGATAGTGAGACAAAAAATTATCACCAACTATCTCTGGGAGCTACTAATTTATATGAAATCACCACAGAATCCTGAGAAAATAATCCTACATATCAAATAAACTTTGCTACATTCTTAAATAATTATTTTTATTATTTCCCCTAAAAGTGGGTATGAAATATCACAATGTGATTTTAACTTACATTTGGTGTTGCTGTGGTTATAATTTTATTTTTATGAAACTCAACAATCCAAAGTGCATGGCTACTATTTTTGCCTTTGATAATCAACTACATTTAGGAATATGAACTAACAAGACATGATTTTACATGTGTCTTTATTGTAAGTATTTTTGGAGCTAGATATTTATTTCATACATCCATATTTCTATTTAGTGTCACCCTCTTCACGATTCAGAAATTCCCCTTAATATTTCTTGTAAGGAGATGGACTAATAACGAATAATCTTAGATTATATCCCTCTGAAAAAAATCTTTATTTATTCTATAATTTTGGAAGATATTTTGACTCTTCATTGCTAAATTGACAGGGATTTTTGCAGTAATTTAATGTCATTTCACTTATTTTCCAGGTAGTTTCTGCTGGAAACCAACTTATTATATATCATCTCTGAAGAAACAGATCATTTTGTGACTCTTTTTAAGATTTTTCATCATTTACCTTCTAATATAACACCTTATTACTTTATTTTTGTTCATCCAACTTAAAATTTATTGAACCTTCTACACCAGTAGATTTATACTTTTCATCAAATTGGGAAATTATTTATTATTTATTTTTCAAATAATTTTTGTCATGTCTCCCCTCCTGGCAGTCAAATTATATTTATGTTTTATTATTAGATATTTTCCCAAAAGTCCTGAGTCTCTGTTAATTTATATTAGTCTTTATTTTCCTCTGTAGTCTTTTTTCTGAATGTTTTCTATTACTGTTTCTTGAAATTTATAAATTTTTCTGTGCTATTCCAATGGCTATTCATTTAAATCACTGAAATTTATATTTGATATTGATTTTCATGCAATTATACTTTTTAAAATATTTTTCATTCCTATTCTCAACACTTTGTCACATAAGATTTTATGAGTAAATTCAGAATTCAGCAACATTTTTAATAATCTTATTCATTAAATACATTATTTTTGGTATTTCAGAATCTAATTCTCTGTAAATACAGAATAATTTCTTCCTATATGATCACATTATCTTCATTGCAAGCCGAATTCATTTTTGACCTTGTAAATTTGATGATACCAAGTTCTGGATTTTTTTCTTAGAGTTTTGAAGTTTACTCTCATAGTCAGTGAAATAGCTTACATAACTCATTTTATCTTCTAGGATTTTTTGTCTTTTTCTTATAATTAAAATAACTATTCTATTCACATTTAATAAATATCTGATATTATTTGGCATATAGTCAACTGCACTGAGTTGCCTATGATGCTGACTGGGATAGATACAATACAATGCATTTTCACCTTTGGTATTTTCAACTAACACATGCTTTTCAGGACATGGCCTTAACATGTTTCAAGGAGCATCTGTACCTGAAACAACAATGTTCTAGATAGAAATGGAGAGTAGGTGATCTCTATTTGACCCAAAAAGTAAATTTAAACACCTGATTTTTAACTGGTATTGTGGGTGAAAAGGAGCACTGGCCATTGCCTATGCTCCCTATGCTGCCAGGGAGTAAAACATGGAGCCCAGCATCATGGGGGCAGATAGGAGAGTAAAGACCTGGGCTTAGGACAGTTGTACCTAAGCATCTGTTACTATCAGCTCAGGGTCTTTTCACAGTACATCAAAACATTCCAAGCCTATTCTTTCTTTCCACAAACATGGGCTAACAAAAACTTCCTGATTTTGAAGATAATTTACAATTTAAAAAATTCCTGATATTTTGAAATCTTTTACATTTCATACCATGTGGATTATTACAGACTAAGTACCCGCATGTGAAGAGAAGCCTGAGTGGGTGGTATCCATGCAGAAATATCTGTAATTTAGGGGAAAAAAACACTGTCTCTTGTGAAGCTTCTCTACATATCACTTTTACTGTACCTTACAAATAATAATAATAACAATAATAATAAGAGTCTAATTCAAGGGCATCTATATTCCTTAGGGACAAAGAAGACTAGGGTAATGTTTGGTGGCTTAAAATGAAAATGAAATTCCCCCTAAAGTTATGGACCCATCTGGCAGATTCTGTTAATGAAGATTTTATTTGAAAAAACATTTGTCATTGGTCTGAACATCTGAGATATGCTACCACTCCCGCCATACTGGTAAAACTCTGAAAATAACATTTGTTATAATGTTCTTTATTCTCTTGGTATTTGGCAAAACGTCAAGGACTTCAAAAGCATTCACTTTGCCTTTGTATTTTTTTTTATTTCTCCACACACAGATTTTACTGAGAATGAAATATTTTGAGAATTATTCTCTTGTCATCTCTCTTTGTGCTTAAATTTTAGTTCCTGAAATTCAGCAATGCTCACAACAAATCTCCAACAGCTTCCAAGTCTAATTGCATATATTTTCATTTTATTATTTGACACAAGTTCAATAATCACAACCTAAGCATGTCCTTTACTAGAACAACAAAGTGTTGGCCTCAAACTAATTAGAGATGGACAGGGAGACTAGAACATAAATAAGGAAGATTTAAAATTCTGTTAAAATTAAATTGTCTCTCAGTTGACATACAAATAATCAGTTTCCTCATGGATTCTTGTAATCAGTGATTGACACAACAGTATAGTAAGCAGTTGAGCATCTAAAGGAAAATATTATTCTAAATTTCATGAACATGCAGTATAGAACTGAATAGTGGAATTAAAGCATTCAAAGCAGCAGGATTATGGGAAGATTAGGGAAAGGAAAAGAGGAAGTTTGTTCTCTGTATTTGTGTTTCAGGATTTTAAAGCAGATGTACTTGTTCCAAAATTATTTTTCAATTTTGCTAGCATTTAAATTTCCATCCAGACCAGAAGATTTAACATGCTATGAAAGCACATTTGTGGAACTGGAAAAATATTTTATTAAAGAAGAAATACATGGATTAGCAATGAAAATCCAAACCTCATTCACACAAAAATTACTGAAATGTATCCCACGGTGTTCCTCCTTTAACACTGTGAAACGTATAAAAATCATGACAACCACAGTGCATTATCTGACCACTAAAACCATGGTAAATTGGAAATTGATAATTACTGAATAAAGAAGACTTTTCATAATAGCTGAAAACACTGAAGCCTTTTATCTGTTTTTTATCTGGTAAGAAAGCACACCTTAAAGAAGACCTACAATGGAATGAGAGACCAGCTTGTCACCAGATAACTGCCACAATAGACTTGATTGCACTGTGTAGTTAGTTGCGCATCTCTCCCTGCATGCTCTACTCCACTCCCTCTCTACTCCACGCTTCTACAAAACTATCTCTGTTGAAGATGTTCCTAATAGGTGAAGAATATAAGCAGGCTAAACTCCCCTGTTAGAAGTTGTAAGGCTAAACAACATGAAATACCAGAAGAGAACTTGAGAAGTGAATCCCTTTAAAAACAAAGATTTATTTATTTATTTGAGAGGTACAGTTACAGAGAGAGGGAGAGACAAAGAGAAAGGTCTTCCATTTGCTGGTTCACTCCCCAAATGGCTGCAATCGCTGGAGCTGGGCCAATCCAAAGCCAGGAGCCAGGAGCTTCTTCCAGGTCTCCCACATCAGTGCAGGGGCCCAAGCACTTGAGACATCTTCTGCTGCTTTCCAGGCCATAACAGAGAGCTGGGTAGGAAGAGCAGCAGCCAGGACTTGAACTGGTACCTATACAGGATGCCGCGCCACAAGAGGAGTTTTAGTCTACTGCGCCACAGCACAGTAAGTCAATCCTTTTTTAAATTTTCTTTTTATTTTTCATTGTCTTTGAAAAGCAGATAAACAAGGAGAAAGTGTCAGAGACACTAATACCTCACTCTTAAAATGCCTAGAACAGCCAGGGCTGGGCCAGGCCAAAGCAAGGAGCCTGTTATGTAATCCAGGTCTCCCACATTGGTGGCATGGAACCAAGTCCTGGGACCATCAATGCTGCCTCCAAGGGTACACACCAGCAGCAAGTGGAATTGTAAGTAGAGCTGGGATTCAAACGCAAATGCTCCAAAAAGGGATGCTGGCATACCAGAGTCTTCACTGCCACACCAAACTCCTTCCTACAGAAAACAATTCTCGTTAACTAGAAATCCAAAATAAAGTTTCATAGACAAAAGTCACTATTATTTTCTCATGTATAAAGATATTCATAGTTAAATGTCAAAGACAGCATGGCTGAAAAAAAATGGGGCCAGTATCATGGCACAAAGCGTTAAGCTATGGCCTGTATCACCAGTATCACTTATGAGGGCCAGTTCAAGTTCTGGCTGTGCTACATCCAATCTAACTCCCTTATATAAGCCTAGGAAAGCAGCAGAAGACAGTCCCGATATCTGGGCCCATGCTACACATGTGAGATACCTAAATGGAGTTTTTGTCTCCTGACTTCAGCCTGGCCCATACCCAACCATCATGGCCATTTGGGAATGAACCAGTGGGTGGAAGATCTTTCTTTCTCTCCTTATCTTTCTCTGTAACTCTGTCTTTCAAATAAATAAAATAAATAAAAAAATAGAATAGCTGCTGAAGGGATTCAACAAAGTTCAAACCACTCAAGAGATGACTAGAGGGGGCCAGCACTGTGGCGCAGCAGGTAAAAGCCCTGGCCTGAAGCTCCAGCATCCCATTTGGGTGCTGGTTCTAGTCCCGGCTGCTCCTCTTCTGATCCAGCTCTCTGCTATGGCCTGGGAAAGCAGAAGATGGCCCGAGTCCTTGGGTCCCTGCATCAACGTGGGAGATCTGTAAGAAACTCCTGGTTCCTGGCTTCAGATCGGCACAGCTCCGGCTGTTGCAACCATCTGGGGAGTGAACCAGTGGACGGAAGACCTCTCTCTGTGTCTACCTCTCTCTGTAACTCTGTCATTCAAATAAATAAAATAATAAATAAATCTTAAAAAAATAAAAACAGATGATGACTACAGGGGCTGGCACTGTAGCACAGTGAGATAAGCTTCTACCTTCAGCACCTGCATCCCATATGTGCAGGTTCTGGTCTCAGCTGCTCCTCTTCTAATCCATATCTCCACTATGGCCTGGGAAAGCAGTAGAAGAGCTTGGGCCTCTGCACCCGTGTAGGACACCCAGAGGAACTTGCTGGCTCCTGACTTCAGACCAGCCAATGTCTGGCTTGTGCAGTCATTTAGGGAGTGAACCAGTGGATGGAAGACCTTTCTCTGTGTCTCTCCCTCTCTCTATAACTCTATCTTTCAAGTAAATAAATAAAATCTTTATTTAAAAAAAGAGAGATGACTACAGAAATAGCCTTCAGAGGATCTGCCCAGGAAACATTGTCACATTTTCACCCCTCTAAGAAGTGGGAGTTTTATACACAATATATATTATGTTTTTAGAATGTTTTAGAATAATGTTGAATTATAATAGAACTATAATTTAGAGATTCTAAGAACCATGTGTAAACATTTTAATACACATACTAAGTATTAATAAATACATATAACAATGTAGATGATAATTATGTGTATTTCTGTCCCACTAGATCCCATGCCTTAAAAAGTAGCTGGTTTGGGGCTGGTATTGTGATGTGGTGGGTTAAGCCACTCTGTGCAACACCAGAATCCCATATGGTGCTGGTTTGTGTCCCATCTGCTCCACATCCAATCTGACTCCTTGTTAGTGCACCTAAGAAAGCAGCAAAAGATGGCTCAATTACTCGGGCCGCTGCCACCAATGTGGGAAACTGGATGAAGCTCCTGGTTCCTGGCTTCAGCTTGTCCCAGGCCTGGGCATTTTTGCCATTTGGGAAATGAGCCAGAAGACTGAAGATTGCAGCTCTCTCTCTCTGTCTTCAAATCTGCCTTTCAAATACATAAATAAATTCTAAAATAAACAGCTCTTTCTTTATCACTATCAACTTCTGAGTATGAGACATTCCAAACACATTATATCCTAGCATGATAGTTTGTTACATATAATCATGTACACTTATGCAAGTATATTCATTTTACTATACCTTAATTATATTTACAATAATGACTGGATTATAAAATGTAAAACATATGTAAATTTATCCTATTTAACAGATTTCACTCACTCAACTTTTTCTTTTATCAACAGATTACTGATACTAGAAAACAGTTGTACTTTTTAACTCCACAATTACTATACTGTACAAATCAAGTATTTTATTAAATGGGGCAAAGCAATTTTGACTATGTAAATGTTGGTATGGACAACACAAGCCAACTGAAATCATGTTCTTAAAGAACTCTTGAGAATTTATAATTATATAAGCTAGAATATTCCAACATGATATTGTGAATTCTTCAAGCATAAAATGTATCAACAGGAAAATCTAAATTACTTATAAGCAATAGTATGTTTCATTTACAGTGGTTAAGCTGGTCAGCTACATAATTTGTGTTCTTCAGAAATTTTAAGTTAATATGTTCCTTGTCACATCAACAAATGAAGTCAAGGAATAATGCAGCTACAAATACTAACTCACAGCATCTCAGAGGTCATTCTAGTGTTTATGTGTTCCCTTTTTCATTTAATACCAACACTGTCAGTCAAGATGGCAATCATAATAGTAGTCAATGTTATTGCCAAATATTATACATTATCTTTAATTTTCACAAAAATCATGCAATCTTGGGGTAGGCATTTGGCACACAGTTAAGATCCCCACATCCCATATTAGAATATCTGGTTGAACTCTGAAGACTGAGTCCTGCCTCTGATTCCGATTGAGTTCCCAACTCATGAACACCCTGGGAGAGAGCAGACGATAGTTGGGTACCTGCCACCCCTGTGAAAGACCTAGATGGAAGGCCTGGCTCCTGGATTCAATCTGGCCTAGCAAAAGCTATTATGGGCCTCTGAGGAGTGAACCACTGGTTGGGAGATTTCTCTATATCTCTGCTTTCCAGCTATAAATAAATAATACATACATGAAGTAAACAACAATACAATCTACTCATCCATGTCATATAATTAGAAATGAAGTATCAATACCCTACTTCATATGAGTTCTTAAGAACCTCAGACAAGAGGAAAACATTGGCTCAGCTCTCAGGTTCTAAGGAGTCAAAAAGGTGATGCAATCTATCCTCACTGCATGAGAAGCCTGGGAGAGGTGATAAGACATTGTGAGACAAAGAGAAATTACACTTGGCAGGAAAGCTAATCCTATCTAAAATGTGCTTAACAGCACCAACAGAGTCCCTGAAATTTCAACCCTTGATAACTATTTTTAGGGTGTGGTTTGTTGGAAACAGTAAATAACTTTTTAGAAATTTCAAAAACTATAGGTAACTAGAGGATATGAGACATGAGACTTTTTATAGTCAACACATTCTGTATAATAGTATTTCTAAAATTTGTTTTTGAAAGTACATTATTTCTGAAACTATGCAATTTTTTTTGCATGAGTGATCTCCTCAAGTCTATATAGCCAATCATTTTAAAGATGTAAGGAGGGACAGTTGGTTAGTGTAGCAATACTACTACTTGGGATGCCCACTTCCCATATCCAAGAGTGTGTATTTGAATCACATCCATGCTCTTGCTACTACCTTACTGCTAATGCAGACTCTGGGAATCATCTGTAATAGTACAAGATCTAGGGTATCTGGCACCCATAGAGACCCAGAATAAGTCCCTGACTCCTAGCTTTGGTTTGCCCTGGCCCCTAGTATTGTGGGTATTTAAGGAGTGAGTCAACAGATGAGATCTCTCTGTCAAAAAATAAAATAATGTACAGAAATAAAAATAGTTGACAAAATAAAGCAACATAACTGACTTGCCAATGATTTTCTGTATATTACATGAAAGACAGAGGCAACAAAAAGAAAAAATAGACAAGTTGGATTTCATGAATATTAAAGTTTTATTTACTGTGCATATATTACCAAACAGTAAAAAGACAGTGCACATAATGATTTAAAATTTTAGTGAATCATGTATCTGACAAAAAATCAATGTCCATTATTATTTGTTATGAATAAACAGAACTCAATTCCCCAAACACATGTATACATGTAAACACCAGTCTTTTGATAGTTAATGGGTTAATGCTAATGGTTGATAGATTGGGGAGGAGACCTGATCTAATTATGGTGGCTTGGAAGTAGGCTCAATGGCAGGTCGTCAGGTCCTCTGGGCATTACCATTGGAAGGTATTTCTCTCAGGAGCCAAATTTGACCCAACTATTCTCTCTGCCTCCCTGCTTATCAAGTGATTATTCCTCTGCACTGTCTACCACTGCTAGCCTCCACCAGATGCCAAGACTAATGTGGCCACTCAATCTTAAACTGGAAACCTCTGAGATTTAGCTGAAATAAACATTTTCCTTCCCAAAAATCTCCTCTGTTATTTTAGCTCAAGTAAGTAAAAGCTCATTAATATGCTCTCATACAAAGCTACAAGAACCCCGTCAACATCAACAAAAGAAACAACTTTAAAAAATTATTTGAAAGGCAGAGCTATAGAGATAGGGGAAGAGAGAGAGAAGGAGAGACAGAGAACAAGTGAGGACAAGAGTGAGAGCAAGAGAAAGAGAGAAAGAGAGAGAGATCCCATCTGCTGTTTCAGTCCCGAAATGGCTGCAACAGTCAGGGCTGCACCTTGCACCAGGCTGAAGCCAGAGCTTTGTACTCCATCTGGGTCTCCCACATGGATGACAGGGGCCCAAGCAGTTGGGTTATCTTCCTCTGCTTTCTTAGGTACATTAGCTGGGATATGGATTGCAAGTGGAGCAGCCAGAACTCAAATCAGTGCTCATATATGATACCAGCATCACAGGTGGCATCTTAGCCTGCTGTACCATAATTCTGGCTCCTACAAAAGAAATATCTAATACAACATATGAGAAAAGGTCATGAGTAGACATTTTTCTAAAGAAGATATACAAATAGCCAAGAAAATAATGAAAATAAGCTTAATATCACTTGTCACTGAGGAAATACAAGCCATACCTAATAATATCTCATGACACCCAATAGGATGACTGCTACAAAGGGAAGGGAGGGGAGGGAGGGGAGGGGAGAGGAGGAGAGGGAAGGACCAAAGTTTTCACAAACATACAAAGAAATTGAAAGCCTAGTGAATTGCTGGTGGGACTATAAAAAGGTATAGCAATGTGCAAAACAATATGACCATTCCTGAGGGGTAAAATTACATGATCAATCAATTACACCTCAAAGTATTTGAAAGCAGGTTCTTGGATAGCTCTTTTTTACATCTATGTCCACAACAGCAGTATTCACAATAAATTAAATGTGGAATCATAGAACATTCCTGGTTGAATGAATGGATAGGCAAAATTAGATATATACTTACAACGAAATATTATTCAACCTTAAATGAGAGGAATTTCCCTTTTATGTTCCATGCTACAACATGAATGAATTTTGAGGACATCATACAAAAGTAAAATAAGCCAGACACAAGAAGACAAATATAAGAGGTTTCCAAATAAGTTTTCAGGAAAAAAAAGACTGGATTTTCATTTTGTGCATCAAAATAAACTTATTTTTAATTCCATTTTTCACAAACTTTTGTAATTACTGCCTTCTATGCAATTCTGCTCATAAGTGATATCTACTGCAGGCAAATTCATAGAAATTCTGGCGGTTGCCAGAGATAAGAGAAGGAGGATTGGAGAGTTATTGTTTAATAGGTATAGAGTTTCTGTTTGTCAAGATGAAAATAGTTCTGCATATCATTTTACAGCAGCATGAATGTAATTTAACCCACTCAATGCACACTGAAAAATGGCTAAGTTGGCAAATCTCATGCTATGTGTATTCTAGCACAGTAAGTGTGTTACTGAATGTACATGTGGAGAAATAGGTATAGATGACAGAATATAAATAAAAATTTGTCAGAAAAAAGTTAAAAACTGAGACTGAACAAGACATGTTCGAATGATGACTTAATATTACTCAAAAGAAGTAATATATCAGGTCATGAGATCTGACTGAATATTCTCAAATTTCTCACAAATCCACGTTCTATGTACGAGTTATTTAGTCCTAAAACTGATTAAATTTTCTTTGAAACTAAGGGTTGTTCAATACTTATTAAGGATATTGGTCAGATAAGCTTTATCTGTGTGGTTATTAATTATTTGATTTCAAACATAATCTGGGACTCAAGAATGCCTATTAAAATCTAATAAGAGAGGAGAGGATCCTAGGATATGACAGGTATTCAGCGGGCCAAGGTACATGGGACAACAAAGACTGGTTTATTAGTAATTTATTGACAATTTTTTACTTTACAGAGGATGATGTGTGTCTTAAGAAGCTATAACAGTAGGGCAAAGAGGAGGAAGGGAAGGCTCTGAAAAACAAGTGCATAAGAAAAAGAAGCAGCAACAACACCGAAAGGCTGGGCTTCAAGAAACAATAGCCCAAGTAGTTGGGGAGAAGAGAAGAGACAATATTTTATTTCAGAGAGGAAGGGCTACGAAGGACCATGGTTCAAGAAGCAACAGCCTCTAAGGACTATGTCTCAAGAAGCAGCAACAGTGAGAAGGCTCAGAGAAAGTGTTTCTATATTTTCTGGAGTTTTATGGTT
The DNA here is from genome assembly GCF_964237555.1 of Oryctolagus cuniculus. NCBI lineage: Eukaryota > Metazoa > Chordata > Mammalia > Lagomorpha > Leporidae > Oryctolagus > Oryctolagus cuniculus. Next base: position 6,099,326 of record NC_091439.1, on the reverse strand, counting down.
GCATGAGTTCAAGCTAACAGTGGTGTCTTACAGGTCTTGTGGATGCCTGCAGTAGCCAAGCAGGAAGCCCTCTGGGTAGGGGTATAAACAATTGTTCTGAGAACTCTCCAAGATAATCAGGTGTGAAAAGTATCTATAAAAGAGGCATGGAGAGGGGGGGACAAAACAAAACAAACAAAAACCTTTTTGAATGTTTTATTTTGAATTTTATTTTGAATGTTTTATTCTGACCTGAGCAAAGGCAAAGGCAAGGGGAGGTGAGGGAGAGGAAGTCCATCATCTTTCCCTAGCAGGATGCAGGTGACATGAGTATAGAATCTCTCCTAGCATCCAACTCCAAGCTATAGTTAAAGCTGAGCACAGAGAAAAGTGTAGCCTCTGGATTCTGAAGGAGACTGGAGCAGGTTTTTTCTAAGTGGCTGGCCTGGTAAGTTTCTAGAAAATCAGTTTGAAGTCTTTTTTTAATTCTTTTTTAAGAAAAACGAACTTCATATGTATAGATTTAGGAATATAGTGATATATCTGCCTTGCCTTCCCTCCTGTCCACTGCCCCACCCTTCTTCCTCCTTCCTCTCTTATTCCCTTTCTTAATTTTACAATGATCTATTTTCGGTTTACTTTATACTCATAAGATTAACCCTACACTAAGTAAAGAGTTCAACATATACTAAGAAGAAGAAAACACTGTTCCTCAACAGTAGGAGTAGTAGTAGTAAGCTGAAGTCTTTAGAATGAAATATAAAGAATTAGTTGAGGCCGGCACCGCAGCTCACTTGGCTAATCCTCCACTTGTGGCGCCAGCACCCTGGGTTCTAGTCCCGGTTAGGGTGCCCATAGTGGCCATTTGAGGGGTGAACCAATGGAAGGAAGACCTTTCTGTCTCTCTCTCTCTCTCTCACTGTCTAACTCTGCCTGTCAAAAAAAAAAAAAAAAAAAAAAAAAAAAAAAAAAAAAACAAAGACATTAAAAAAAAGAATTAGTTGCCAAAAGTAATAATCACAGCTCTTCTATAAACATTAAATCAGCCTTGTCAAAAAAGAAACAATGTAACCTAGAGGGTAGGATTTAAGCAAGAGGGGGCAGAGGGAGGAACACAGCCAGAGAGAATCTGAAATAGTTTACTTGATTTGAGCTCTTCTCAGAGCCTGGTCCTGAAGACCTAAGTTGCAATATTGTGAATACAGAAAGTCAGTTCACTACAGGCAAGGAAAGCTGCAAGAAACCAGTGTCAGATTCTTGAACATGCAATTTTGGAATATATTTGTTACAAGAAGAAGGGCCCTCCAACCCCCCTTTTCCAAATTCCTGGATACTCCCCTAATTCTTTCTATAAATGTCCTAGCAACCAGAACTTTAAGGAACTGTACTTTCCAACTGTCTCATTCACTTGTCACAAATAAAGAAAACTTTCCCCTGAGTAGCTTCCACATGAGGCATATATTTGGCAACACTCCTACCCAATAGACCCCTTTTGTCTGTTAACAACATGTTTTAAAATAAAACTCAAAAGCTATACACATTTATAGTCAGATAAAGAATGTTAAAATATGTTTCTACAAGGTTGCAAAATTGTCAAAACTAGTCGATATTCTCAGAGCTATAAATGATTGCATTCCGTTAGACAAAATTTACAATTCTATGGACAGAAATAATTTGCATTGCTCTCAGTTTTCTGCAAACTAACATCTCTTTGTATGGAGTTATCCATTAGCCTAGTTGAAGGCAAAGGCACAGGTAACCCAGATGAGGAGCTTGCTAGGATACCTGTGACATTTCAGTCTTTCACATCTTTTCCTCCCAATGTACAAGTACAAATAACTAACTCTAAAGAGGACAAAGATTGACTTCATGGTGTTGGAAAAATTTTTTAAATATTTTGAAATAGAGGATACATAATGGCAATTCTTTTTTTTTTTTTTTTTTTTTTTTTACAGGCAGAGTTAGACAGTAGAGAGAGACAGAGAGAAAGGTCTTCCTTCTGTTGGTTCACCCCCCAATGGCCCCTACGGCAGGTGAGCTGCTGCCAGCGCACAGTGCCGATCCGAAGCCAGGAGCGACATAATGGAATTTCTAATAATAGCTAGAATTAATATGGGATCTTTTAAGATAATAAATGATTAGATGGCCAGCCATGGCTCACTTTGCTAATCCTCCGCCTGCAGCGCGGCACTCCAGGTTCTAGTCCCGGTTGGAGCACCGGGTACTAGTCCTGGTTGCTCCTCTTTCAGTCCAGCTCTCTGCTGTGGCCTGGGAGTGCAGTGGAGGATGGCCCAAGTGCTTGGGCCCTGCACCCGCATGGGAGATCAGGAGGAAGCACCTGGCTCCTGGCTTCAGATTGGCTCAGCATGCCGGCCGTGGCAGCCATTTGGGGGGGTGAACCAACGGAAAAAGGAAGACCTTTCTCTCTGTCTCTCTCTCTCACTGTCTAACTCTGCCTGTCAAAAACAAAAGAAGATAAATGATTAGAGATTTGGGGGGCTGGATATAAAAGCTGTTCAAATTTCTCCGTAGAAGGGCTGCCAGGGAGGGTGAGAGCCATAAGCAAACATATAGAAAAAAATTAAACATGTAGAATTGAGAGAGAAGAGGAATAAAATGGAGCATATTGGTTGAGAAAATGATAGGGACTCTAGGCACTGATGATTGGAAAGGAATCAACATACACAGTATAATACTCAAGAATCCTGAGAGACGGAGAAACATACAGTGTAATCCGCCGAGGACCTGATTGAGCACACTGTGAACTCCTGTGCAAAATAGGCTACTACAACGTCAGTCCTCTGATTGGTCCAAATTGAATGCTTCATTATTATATACCTCAACCAATCATGGCAACTTCCTCCTTTATAAACACGTAACAACCCCCAATCACAGTCCTTCACCTGCAACCAATTTAGGACCCCTCTCAGCTGCTGGGAGCTTTCCCTGCTTCTTTCAATAAACTCCCTTCACGTTGTTCATGCTTCCTTGCTGTGTGCCTCACTCTGTGATCACCAGACAACAAACCTGGCAGAGAAGGGGTGTGGCAACACAGAATACTGCAACACTCCTGGCAGAGAGAAAAATCTGCAACGCAGTGGGAGAAGAGAGGAGCTATAACACAGGAGGTGAACCATTTCTTTTTTTTTTTTTTTTGTAGGTGTCAGAGTAGTCTTTTTTTTTTTTTTTAACTTTTACTTAATGAATATAAATTTCCAAAGTACAGCTTATGGATTACAATGGCTTCCCCCCATAACGTCCCTCCCACCTGCAACCCTCCCCTTTCCCACTCCCTCTCCCCTTCAATTCACATCAAGTTTAATTTTCAATTCTCTTTATATACAGAAGATCAGTTTAGCATATATTAAGTAAAGATTTCAACAGTTTGCACCCACATAGAAACACAAAGTGAAAAATACTGTTTGAATACTAGTTATAGCATTAAATCACAATACAGCACATTAAGGACAGAGATCTTACATGAGGAGTAAGTGCACAGTGTCTCCTGTTGTTGACTTACCAAATTGACACTCTTGTTTATGGCATCAGTAATCACCCTAGGCTCTTGTCATGAGTTGCCAAGGCTATGGAAGCCTTTTGAGTTCACTGACTCTGATCACATTTAGACAAGGTCATAGTTAAAGTGGAAGTTCTCTCCTCCCTTTAGAGAAAGGTACCTCCTTCTTTGATGACCTGTTCTTTCCACTGGGATCTCACTCACGGAGATCTTTCATTTAGGTCATTTTTTTTTTTTTTTTGCTAGAGTGTCTTGGCTTTCCATGCCTAAAAAACTCTCATGGGCTTTTCAGCTGGATCTGCATGCCCTAAGGGCTGATTCTGAGGCCAGAGTGCTGTTTAGGACATCTGCCATCCTATGAGTCTGCTGTGTATCCTGTTTCCCACATTGGATCGTTCTCTCCCTTTTTTTATTCTATCAGCTAGTATTTGTAGACACTAGTCCTGTTTATGTGATCCCTTTGTTTCTTAGTCCTATCATTATGATCAATTGTGAACAGAAATTGATCACTTGGACTAGTGAGATGGCACTGGTACATGCCACCTTGATGGGATTGAATTGGAATCCCCTGGTATGTTTCTAACTCTACCATTTGGGGCAAGTCAGCTTGAGCATGTCCCAAATTGTACATCTCTTCCCTCTCTCATTCCCACTCATATATAACAGGGATCACTTTTCAGTTAAGTTTCAACACTTAAGAATAACTGTGTATTAATTATAGAATTCAACCAATAGTATTAAGTAGAACAAACAAAAAAAAATACTAAGAGGGATAACGTATTAAGTTGCTCATCAACAGTTAGGGCAAGGGCTGATCAAGTCACCATTTCTCATAGTGTTCATTTCACTTTAACAGGTTTCCTTTTTGGTGCTTGGTAATTTGTCACTGTTCAGGGAGAACATATATTTGTCCCTTTGGGACTGGCTTATTTCACTCAGCATAATGTTTTCCAGATTCCTCCATTTTGTTTAAATGACTGGATATCATTTTTTTTTACTTCTGTATAGTATTCTATAGAGTACATATCCCATAATTTCTTTATCCAGTCTACTGTTGATGGGCATTTAGGTTGATTCTAGGTCTTAGCTATTGTGAATTGAGCTGCAATAAACATTAGGGTGCAGACCGTTTTTTTGTTTCCCAATTTCATTTCCTTTGGGTAAATTCCAAGGAGTGGGATGGCTGGGTTGAATGGTAAGGTTATATTCAGGTTTCTGAGGAATCTCCAGACTGACTTCCATAGTGGCTTTACCAGTTTGCATTCCCACCAACAGTGGGTTAGTGTCCCTTTTCCCCACATCCTCGCCAGCATCTGTTGTTGGTAGATTTCTGAATGTAAGCCATTCTCATCGGGGTGAGGTGGAACCTCATTGTGGTTTTGATTTGCATTTCCCTAATTGCTAGTGATCTTGAACATTTTTTCATGTGCCTGATGACCATTTGGATTTCTTCTTTATCCAGCAACAAGTAGAGTCTGCCCCACCTCTTTGGAACAAAACAGACCCCAGTGATTGGAGCCACAAATGCCTCCTGCCACTACTCTCCCTCTCCCCCCTCACACAAAATAATTGTTTAGTGCTTTTCTAATAGTATAAATATGTATTTTGAATAATGATACTAAAGGAAGCAAACTCAGAACATCACAGTTTGATGACCATTCTAACATACTGTTCTTCATTACCACACTCAGGCCAACACATAGCCCTATTGTTACCAATAGTCATAGCTCTAACTTACTTTTGAATTATCTTCAGAGCAGAGTGAAGGAGTTTGAAGACTGATTTCTACTTAGAAGAATGTCTGTCCTGAAATATTTATAGTGAGATAATGATTTTTTTCATTTGTCTGTTTCTGCTGTTGTTGTTTCGTTGTGTTGACTTGATTCTTAGGTCCTGATATTAAAAAAAATGTTTTGACACAGGAAAATGAATAAAGTATGCTTGTCTTATCATGGCCTGATGTTATTTATCTTCTGCTTTCAATTCATAGTAGTTGGTATCCAGGTCATTTTAGGAGTAAGATCTCAGGATATGAGCCAAATTAGGGAGTCCGAGGTCTGACTGAAAATACAAAGTGGGTTTGCAGAATATATCTGTGAGTTTTGTGAGGAAGCAAGGCTAGGAGAACTCAGGTGTACAAACAAGGTGTTGAGTTTACAGTGCCTGCAAACTGGTATCATTTATATTAAAGTTTGGGCATTTTTTAAAAAGATTTATTTAAGATTTATTTATTTGAAAGTAAAGTGTTACACAGAGAGAGAGAGATGGAGAGGCAGAGAGAGACAGAGAGAGGTATTCCATCCAATGGTTCACTCCCCATTTGGCTGCAACAGTTGGAGCTGTGCCGATACAAAGCCAGGAGCCAGGAGCTTCCTCCAGGTTTCCCACGTGGGTGCAGGGGCCCAAGGACTTGGGCCATCTTCTACTGCTTTCCCAGGCCATAGCAGAGAGCTGGATCAGAAGTGGAGCAACTAGGTCTTGAACTGATACCCATATGGGATGCCAGTACTGCAGGTGGCAGCTTTACCCACTATGCCACAGTGCTGGCCTCCAAGCTTGGGCCATTTAAAAAAATGACAATATCTAGTGCTATGGCCATTTAACCTCAGGAAAATGAGACTTAGGCACAGATGGGTTTTGATGCTTCAAGGAAACACACTCTTAAATGTAAATAATGATGAGAAGAATTACATAGTTTTGATGCAAGTGACAAGAAATGCATCACATTTTTTCAAATTGAGCTTTTTCTTGCTATAATTATGCCTTATAGAGAGGGTTACAAAAAATTCTGAAACATATCTTCCCTAATAAGCTTTACCATTACAAACATTGCAGTATATTTATTAATGTACGTAATGCATGCTACTGTGAAAAGAATTATTCAAAATTACACAAATAGGGATTATCAGTTTTTAAAAATTGCTAAATAATTTTAAAACTTGACATAAAAATTGTCATGCTATGGGCAAGGATGTTATTTATGTATAAACAAGGAAGCATCCCATGTATTTCATATGTGCATTGTCAACATCCAGCAACACACATATCTCTAGCAGTTTTCTGTCTTGACTGCATTAAAGTGACAGGGTCAGAGTGTGTTCCTTCACTTTCCCTGGGAAAACACTGAGGAGAGAGAAGGGGAATCTGAACCCATAAGAGTAGTTATACGCTGAAGTCACTCTGCTTCTAGCCAAGTAGACAGAGAATGCTATGGTTTGAAAAACATCTAGTTCCTGAACTTTTGTAGGTGTTTAGTCCCCCAGAATCACATTAGTGGTGCTAAGGGGAAATTTGATCCTGTTATGGGGTTTAGGAGGTGGACATACTTGGCTGCTCTTAATTCCATTGGAGTTTTGCCCTTGGAGGGCAGTTCTCAGGTGACAGTTGGTTGTAACTGAATAGAGCTAGATCTCTCTCTCCACATTTGGGTAACAATCTGATTGCTCATCCAAAGACATTCCATTACTACCATCATCTAGCCTCAACACACACCAAAATAATCAGGCCTGCTTCATTTTGAACTGAACCTCCACAACCATGAGCCAAACAAGCTTTCTTCATGTATAATTGGTTTCTCTAGGATATTTGCTTCAGTGACAGAGAGCTAATACAGGAACTTCTTAAAAGCTAAAACACTGGAATAAGTTTCTCAATCACAGATTCCTATTCGATCTGCCTCCAACAGAAGAGCAAGTAAAATACCTCCTAAATGATTTTTCCTGTTTATATTTATTCTATTTTAAAGAAAATATTTCATTATTAAACCTTCTAAAGGACAAAGAAGAGTAGGACTCAGAAAGACAGATCCAGCGGTGGGACCTACCAATGACAGGGGCTCTGAGATCCTAGAGATGAGACCAACTAGACTCCATCTTAAAATTTAACTTTGCCCCTGATCGGAATCCTCCATCCCAGAGTTTCTTGCCTGCATGTTCAGACTTTCAAGACAGGATGTGATACTCAACTTGGAGGGGCCCAGATTTGCCTAATTTTAACTAGCCTATCCACAAAATTCTACTAAACAAAATAGAAAAGTTTCTATCACAACCCTAATAAGGGTCCTGTCCACTAGCAATAGCTATCAACTGTGGAACAAATTATCTTCATCCCTATCCACCTACAAAATGCAACCCATAAATACCCCAGGACTGTGAGTTCCCCTCAGGTTAGTCTCTTTCCACTAGCCCCTCCTTGCTGCTGTCTCTTTCCACTAGCCCCTCCCTCCAAACTGTCTGCCTGATAAAACGTGCCTCCTCTTTTCACCACAGAGTCCTATATTGTCAATCTTCTTCAACTCACAGACGTGAAGCTGAGTTTGATCCTCAAAATTCCCTCAACGCCAAGACTCTGAAAATGTGTTCAAGCCTTTTAGGAAATCCAGAGATCAAGGACCAGAGCATGGGGGCTTGCACTGAAGCATAACGGGTTAAGCCACAACCTGCAATGCTGGCATCCCGTATGAACTGCTCCACTTCCAATCCAGCTCCCTGATAATGCACCTGGGAAAGCAGTAGAAATGACTCAAGTGCTTGGGCCCTTGCCACCCATGTGGGACACCCATACAAAGCTCCTGTCTCTTGGCTTCGTCCTGGTGCAGTCCCACCCATTGTGGACATTTGGTGAATGAACCAGTGGATGGAAGATATCTCCCTAACTCTTCCTCTCTCTGTAATACAAACTTTAAAATACAAATAAATATTTTTAAAAAAGAGCCAAAGTGTGGTCTGAAGAGGCAGGGAGTGGCGATATCCTTTGCTGGAACATACCTTGGGCTGAGCTTCTAAAATGTGAGGCTCAGCAAAGCAGCTTTTCTTGCAGTATCTAAGGATGGTACCACTAACTACAGATCTTTTTGGATTCAAGTGATTTTATTCAAACCATTTTTTTCTGATGAAATTCAACTAAACTACAAAAAGTTAGATAATTAGAACAAATGTCATTGTTATACTTTCCTGCATATTTAACAAATATTTCTAAAACCATTATTTTAGTGAAAAAATACTTACAAGAACATTCTGAAATTTACTTGCAAGTTCTTCAGAATGTTACATTGGTTCACTATATAAACAATCACATGCTAATAAATTTGATGAGTATTAAGTCACTAATATTTAAGTCTTCAAAAGATGTACACTCTCCTCCAGAGTCTGGGAGATAAAATATATGATATTCTAAGGAAACACCATATCAGTAAGGTCTTAGAAGCCCAGTGATCTGGGTCATATCCAAATATCTACAGCAAAGTAAACAATAAATTATTACAAATATTACATTTAATTTAAAAATAAATCATAATACTAGTAGTCTTAACCAAATCTTACAAGAGTTGCAGAATATTTCACATTTGGGATATTCCCCTGGCCCATGCATTGAGTTATATGAATGAGTATTACCCTATGTGAACTCCAAACAGGAGCATACTATGGGGCAATCTGCTCTGCTACTTGGCCAGGGATTCTGGCAGAAAATATGATTTTAAGTATCTGTGGTAGAAAAAGATGTCCCACGGGAGTTACAGCAAATCTTTGTAGGAAAATTACAATGTAAACATCAGGCTTCTTTAGTAAGGTCAAACCATCTAAAGCACAAACTTATCCATTCAAAAAAACAACTCTTGGCCTGCTTCTGGGTCTTGGTAGATATGGAACAAGTGATCATCAGATACCAAGAGAACATGCAGCCAGAACAATTCCTTAAGAGCTGGGTTCTGCCAAACCTAGAGATTCTTAATATAAGACTCACAACAATTCATCAAGATAGAGATTACAAACATGGGTTTAGATTACAAGAGGCAGGCAAAACTAAGCAGCTTGAGATGAACAGGTGGCTCAAAACCCTTTCTTCTTTTTTAAAAAAATTTTATTTAAGGCATACAAACTTCATGTATTTCATGTATACAAATTTAGGAATATAGTATTATTCCTACCCCATCCTCCTTCCCACCCACACTCCCACAATTATTCTTCCTCCCTCTTCTATTACCATTCTTATTTTTTACAAAGATCTAGTTCAGTTAACTTTATATTCATAAGATTAACCCTACACTAAGAGTTCAACAAATAATATAGAAAAATTGTTCCTCAACAATAGAAACAATGGGTGTTCAAATCATCACATCTGAAAGTGTCCATTTCACACCTATAGATTGTCTTTTAGATACTCTATTACCACATATCAGGAGAACACCAAAAGAAATCAGCATAGGAAAGAGTGATCAGTACTGTCATGTTTGTTGCAGCTCAATTCACGATAGCTAAGTTATGGAATCAACCCAGATGTCCATCAACTGAAGACTGGATAAAGAAATCATGGTGTATATACACTATGGAATACTGCCCAGTGTTAAAAAAAATGAAATCTTGTCTGTTAAAATAAAATAGATACTGGAAACCATAATACTTAGTGAAATAAGCCAGTCCCAAAAAGACAAACCCCTTTCTTCCACAATCGTCTTTTGCATCAGTGCCTCTTTCTCAACTCATACTTTTGGTCATATTGGAATAGGGATCTTATAACCAAATGATGACGACCAGAAAGTATGATGTTCATTAAGGAATGGATTATCTTGGCATGTGAGCACAAATTAAAAGCAGACTGCAGCTACATTTTGACCTCTTTTCCCCAAATTGACCCTGAAAAACAATAACAGAAGAGAAATCCTCCTGATGGCAGAATTTTAACCAACTCAAATAGTTATCCACTTGAAGAAGGAAAGGGAGCCTTCAGGAAAGATATATACTGGCTGAAATGTAGTGTTAGTGTTAGTGGCTTGACTAGTTGGACATAAACCTGATATGAGAAACATTAGAATATCAGTGCAAGGAAATATTATGCATGATAATCTTCCTGAACAAGTGGACATGATGTGTGAAGCTCTTTTATCACCCACCACAGTGCTTAAGCAGGACAGCAAGTCGAAAGCAGACATAGGAGCAGGTGGTGAAGTGACAATGATAGAAGGGGTTAAGGTTAACCATTAAAGTTCAACCTGTGCTCAGGGAACACTTAAATAAGCAAATTTCATACATGTCAGAGACTGGTTTTGGTATGCTAGAACAATGCTTTCTTCCTCATTCTGTTTCCTTTCTTAATTTCCTTTCCCTGACTCTTTCCCCCAATCCTAATCCATGAGCAAGGAATATATTTCCATGTTTTTGGTATCCTTAATAATTTCTTTTATCAATGTTTTGTAATTATCATTGAAGACATCTTTCATTTCTTCTCTGACATGTACTGAGATGATCGTATGATTTTTGTTCATTCTGTTGATGTGATTTATGACATTTATTGATTTTTGAATGTTGAACAATGCTTGCTTGCATTTCTGGGATTAAATACCACTTGATTGTGCTGTATGATCTTTTTGATGTAGTGTTGGATTCAGTCTACTAAACTTGTGAGCATTTTTGCATCTATGTTTATCAACAATATTGGTATGCAGATATTTTTTCTTTTTTTAAGTAAGTACTTACATTTAAAAAAATAGATCTCAAATAAATGATCTAACAATGCATCTCAAAGGCTTACAAAACAAGAAGAAACCAAACCCCAAATTAGCAGTAAACCAAAAATAATAAGAATCAGAGCAGAAATAATTAAAATTAAAACTAAGAAAATACAAAAATCAACCAAGTGAAAACCTGCTTTTTGAGAAGATAAAAGAGAAAAACCTATGGCCTGGCTAACAAAGAAAAAAAACAGAAAAAAAAACACAAATAAATAAAATTAGAGGTGAAAAAGGAGCTACAATATATACTACAGAAATCCAAAGAATCCGTAAGAAACTAATATGAACAAAGTACATACTAACAAATTGGAAAAACCTCAAAGAATTGGATAAATTACTGGATACATGTCAACTACCAAGATTTTATCACAAAAATAGAAAACGTGAACAGACCTGAAACAAGTAATGAGATTTAAGCCATAGTTAAATGTTTACCATTAGGGGCTGCCATTGTGGCATAGCAGGTTAAGTTGCTGCCTGCAATGCCAGCATCCCATATTGGTGCCTGTTCAAGTCCCAGCTGCTCCATTTCTGATTCACTTCCATTTTTATACACCCAAGAAAGCAACAGAAAATGGCACAAGCACTTCAGACCTTGCCACTCACAGGGGATACCCAAATGAAATTCCTGGCTTCTCACTTCAGCGTGACCCAGCCCTGACTGTTGCAACCATTTGAAGAGTGAACCCATGGATAGAAAATTCTTTCCTTCCTTCCTTCCTTCCTTCCTTCCTTCCTTCCTTCCTTCCTTCCTTCCTCTTTTTCTCTCGTTCTCTCTTTCTCTCTTTCTCTCTCTCTCAACTCTACCTTTCAATTCAAGTGAATAAAACCTTTTTTTTTAAATAGTCTTCCATCAAAGAAGTTCAGGACCTGATAATTTTAACTACTGAAATGTAAAAAACATTGAAAAATGAACTAACCCCAATGTTTTACAAACTGTTTCAAAATATTGAACAGGATGGAATTCTATCAAACTATTTTCATGAGGTCAGCATCTCTCTAATAACAAAACCAAAGAAAGTCACCACATTACTATGAGGGCCAAATCTCCAACTTAGCCTAGCGTTATTACCATCACTGAGCAACACACGGACGTCTTCATCCACATTTTCACATTATAGTTATAAGCAGTATAACAGTATAAAGAGAGAGAAGGACCTATCTAGTCAGTCAATGATTTGCCTTACTTTTGAATATCTAATGCATTCTTATGGTTCTAAATCCAGAAAATACAATTGAGTAAATGGTTTAAAAAATCCTCTGCCATTTAGATTAGTCAGGTTTTCATTACTATAATGAAATACCTGAAGCAGCTTAACTTACAAACAGAAAGCACTCATTCAGCTCATTGCTTTAAGATTCAAAACCCACATGCACCAGACCTTGGCTATGGTGAGGGGTCCAAAGTTAAAAAAAAAAAAAAAAAAAAAAAAAAAAAAGGATAGCTTGATGAACCAGGAAGTAATAATTCTCCCATGAGGAACTTCTTGAAAGGGCACCCCCTAAGGACCTAAGGACGTCCCACTATAATCTACCTCCTGCACACCATAATTGGATTAGATTTCCACCTTTTTAGTCCTGCTAACTTAGGACTTTGGGGTTTAAACAGCTGCATGAGTTAGGAGAACAGTTAATACAAAAACCATCACACACAACATCTTTTCATTTTTCTGCCTCATTGTGACTCTCCATCCCTTGAATATGTAATAACGTTTCTCAGTTTCCTATGAATCCAACTATGCTTGTTCCTTTTGATTTACATTTAACTGACTTCATGATCAGGCACTTTTATAAGTTCATTTATTTATTTTAAAATGATGGAGAAAGGCTGGGGTGAGGGGAGAGGGAAGGGAAGAGAGAGAGAGATGAGAATCAATGCCCATCACCTGGTTTACTCCCTACAAGGTAGCAAAGCCTGGTCCAGGCAAGGCCAAATCAGGAGCCAGAAACCCCATCTAGATCTCTGACATGAGTGGCAGGAACCCAAGTACTTGAGCCATCATCTGCTGATTCCCATGGTGCAATGGTGCACATCAGCACTGATATGGGATGCAGGCTTCTCAGGAAGTGGCTTTACCTGCTGAGTCACAAAATTTGCCCCAGCTATTTTTCAATTGCTATTCACTTTTTAACAATACGCTTTATTTATATATTTGAAAGGCAGAATTACAGAGAGGCAAAGGCAAAGAGAGAGAGAGGGAGAGGTCTTCCATCAACTGGTTCACTACCCAGATGACCACAACAGCTGGAGCTGTGTGGATCCAAAGCCAGGAGCAGGGGCCCAAGGACTTAGGCCATCTTCTACTGCTTTATTAGGCCATAGCAGAGAGCTGGATCAGAAGTAGAGCAGCCAGGACTCAAACTGGTGCCCATATAGGACACCAGCACAGCAGATGGTGGCCTTACATTCTATACCACAGTGCCAGCCCATTAGTCACTATTTCTATGATGATGACATATCTATCATCTCATTAAGAATCTTCATTTTATTTTTGCTTTATTCTTTAAATTTTTATTTTAATTAGTTTTTAAGATCCAAAGTGTTTAGTTGATGCAATTCTAATATGATATTTCTTCTGTCTCCACCCCTCCCTCCATCCCCCTCTCTCAGAGTCTCTTTCATTCTTTCATTCTGTTTTTTGTAGTTTTTAAGATAACATATTTTAAAATTACATTAGAGCAAAAAGGCTTCATACTTCACCAAATAAGAATTTTAAAAAATAAAAAGCAAAAAGTGAAAAAAAATCTAATTTAGTGGGAATATAGACAACATAGCTATAAAGAATAATTAAGTGGAAAAATGACCATTTTACCCATATACTGTAAATTTTAAAGTAATCACAGATCATTACAACTATGGTAATACAACTTTCTTAACCATTGGTTTGACAATAACATTAAACAAAATATTACAAAATTATAATTGCAGCAATACAGATACACATGGACATTTCCGTCTTTGTTTTTTGTTGTTTTTGTAAATTTTAGCCCCAACATGTAAAGGACAACACACAGTATTTGTCTTTCTAGGTCCTTCTTATTTCATTCAACATGATGTCCTCCAGTTGCACCCATTTTGCTGCAAATGTTAGAATTTAACTTTCTTTATAGCTGAATAATATTACATTGGTTATATATACAACATTTTCGTTATCCATTCATCTGAAGGTGGAAACCTTGGTGGTTCCAAATTTTGGCTATTGCAAACAGTGCTGCTATAAACATGGGGGTGCAGGTATCTCTTTTGTGTTCAAGCCTTTTGGGTATATAATCAGTAAGGGGATTGCCAGACCATATGGTAAGTCTATTTCTAGAATTTTTTTTCTTTTATTCAACTTTTATTTAATAAATATAAATTTCCAAAGTACAATTTTTGAATTATAGTGGCTTTTCCCCCCATAACCTCCCTCCCACCTGCAACCATCCCATCTCCCACTCCCTCTCCCATCCCATTCACATCAAGATTCATTTTCAATTATCTTTATATACAGAAGATCAATTTAGCATATACTAAGTAAAGATTTCATCAGTTTGCATCCTCACAGACACACAAAGTATAGAGTACTGTTTGAGTAGTAGTTTTATCATCTATGTTTTTTTTTTTTTTAAGATTTATTTATTTATTTGAAAGACAGAGTTACAGAGAGAGAGGGAGAGACATACAGATCTTCCATCCACTGGTTCACTCCTCAAATGGCCACAACACCTGGTGCTGGGCAGGTCCGAAGACAGCAGCCAGGAGCTTTTTCCTGGTCCCCCACTTGAGTGTGGGTGCCCAAGTACTTGGGCTGCCTTCTGCTGCTTTACCAGGCACATTAGCAGGGTGCTGGTTAGGAAGTGTAGCAGCCAGAACTAACAAATGCCTGTATCAGATGACTGTGCCACGGGCAATGGCTTCATCTTCATCATCTCTTACACTACAATGCAGGCACTATTTCTAGTTTTTTGTTTGCTTTCTTTTGTTGTTGTTTTGGGTTTTGTTTGTTTGTTTTTCTTTTAAAGAAATGTCCACACTGTTTTCCACAGTGGTGGCATTAATAAAGTCCCACCAACAGAGTATAAGTGTTCCCCTTTGCCAGCATTTGTTACTCCTTGTGTTTTGGATACTAGCCATTCTGATGGGGGTGAGGTGATATCTCACTGTGGTTTTGATTTGTATTTCCCTGATGGCTAGTGATGTTGAGCATTTTTTAAAATATATTTCTTAGCCATTTATATTTCTTCTTTTGAGAACTGTCTATTGAAGTCCTTTGCCCATTTCTCAACCAGATTGGTTATTTTATTCTTAAAGTTTTAAATTGTTAAAATATTGGGTATATAAATCCTTTGTCAAATAGGTGATTGAAAATATTTTTCCCATTCTGTTGGATGTCTCTTCACTCTTCCTTTCCTGTGCAAAAGCTTCTGAGTTTGATAGAGTCTCATTTGTTTAGTGTCACCTTTGTTGCTGTGCTTTGGGGGAATTTTTTTTTATTTGACAGATAGACAGTGTGAGAGACAAAGAGAGAAAGGTCTTCCTTCTGTTGGTACACCCCACAAATGGCTGCTATGGCCTGCACGCTGCTCCAATCTGAAGCCAGGGGCCAGGTGCTTCCTCCTGGTCTCCCATGCGGGTGCAGGAGCACCTGGGCCATCCTCCACTGCCTCCCCAGGCCATAGCAGAGGGCTGGACTGGAAGAGGAGCAACCGGGACTAGAGCCCAGCGCTCATACAGGATGCCGGCACCACACGCGGAGGATTAACCAAGTGAGCCACAGCACCAGCCGTTTTGGGGATATTGTCCAAGAAGTGGTGCCCTAAACTATTTCTTGGAGTGTTTCCCCTACATTTCTTATAGCAATTCCATAGTCTCAGGTCATAATTTAGATCTTTGATCCATCTTGAGTTGATTTTTATGTATAGTGGGAGATACAGATATAATTTAATTCTTCTACATATGTACATCCAATTTTGTCAGCATCATTTGTTTCAGAGATTACCCTTCCTGCATTGCATGGTCTGAGCAATTCTGTCAAAATTCAGTTGGCTGTATTTACATGGATTAATAATCTGGACCTTCTTTCTGTTCCATTGAACTATTTATGAGTTTTCATGACAATACCAAGTAGTTTTAATTACTGTAGCTTTGTAGTTTGCTTGGAAAACATGTATTATGATGTCTCCAGCTTGCCTTTGCATTGGCTATTCAGGGTCTTTTCCTATTCCATATGAACTTTAGGATTTTTTTTTCTAACTTTGCTTTAGGTAGTATAGACATTTTACTGATATTGATTACTTTTATCCATATGCAAGGCATATCTTCCCACTGTGTGTGTGTGTTCTTGATGATTTCTTTCATTAAGGACTAATAATTTTGATTGTTGAAATATTTCATTTCTTTGGTTAAATTTATTCCTAAATATTTTATTGTTTTGATGGCTATTCTGAATGGGCTTTTGTTCCTGATTTCTCTTTCCATGAATTGATGATTACCACACACACAAAAAGTTACATTTCCATGTTTATTTTTTTTAAATTTTTTGACAGGCAGAGTGGACAGTGAGAGAGAGATACAGAGAGAAAGGTCTTCCTTTTCCGTTCGTTCACCCTCCAGTGGCCGCTCCAGCCGGTGTGCTGCGGCTGGCGCACCGCACTGATCCGAAGCCAGGAGCCAGGTGCTTCTCCTGGTCTCCCATGCGGGCGCAGGGCCCAAGGACTTGGGCCATCCTCCACTGCCTTCCTGGGCCACAGTAGAAAGCTGGATAGGAAAAGGAGCAACCGGGACAGAATCCAGTGCCCCGACCGGGACTAGAACCCGGTGTGCCGGCACTGCAGGCGGACGATTAGCCTATTGAGCTGCGGCGCCGGCCTGTGTTTATTTTCTAACCTGTATCTTTACTGAACTGGGTTATCTATTCTAACAGGTTTTTGGTGTCATGTTTCAGTTTCACATTATGTCATCTGCAAACATGGATAAGTTGACTTCCTCTTTTCCAGTTTTTTAAAAAGCTGTATTTATTTATTTGAACTGCAGAGTTACAGAGAAAGGAGGAGAGACAAAAAGAGATTAAATGTCCTATAAATGCTTCGTAGGCCATTAGCTTGACAGTATGTTTCAACTCTGATGTTTCTATTGATTATTTATTGGAATGATCTGTCCATTGATAAGGGTGGGTTATTAAAGTCACCCACTATTACTGTATTAGAGTCTGTCTCTTGGTTTAGGTCTAATAGCATTTTCTGTATATTCTGAGTGGGTTTGTGTTGGTT